>NW_017729016.1:6272087-6304071 GCF_001723915.1 Gavialis gangeticus
CTCCCCAGATGCTGCCGCCGCCTCTGTATACTCATTAGGTGAACAGGAGGCAGAGGAGAGTTGCTGAGGGAGACTCGGTGGTTCAAGACAAACTTGTGCTTGGAGAACGTGGAGCAACCAGGGAAAGTGTCTGAGGAAGGGGAGATGTGGGCAGCAGTCGTGGGGCTCGTTAAGGGTCTGCCTCCATTTCTTCCCTACTGGAAAGCTGCCAGACGGGAAACGGGAGGGCCCGCGCCCTCCACCGCGAGCAATTGCTGCAGCGATCGCTGGCCCTCCCCTAGGTCCCCCGAGTTCTCATTTGTATGACTGAGTTTTCATTTTTGCATGCGCCCGTGTCCCCCATCTCTCCAGGTCACCTTGTCACGGCCAGCCCGTCTCCTGATTGCCCCTGAATTGGGTGTGCAAGCCGCTCTAGGGAAACGGGTTTGCTGCAGGGGCAAAGACTGGCCGTGAGGGTTATGAAGCCAGAGGGTTGTCAGGGTTGCCTTACAGCTGGTCTTTGCTCATGAAATCCCATGCAATTAGAGCCACTGCTGACTTTGAGCTTAATGACTTTGCCTTCGGTTCAGATGGGGGATGCGCGTGCAAGTCTGATCTGTGCTGGCAACCGCAGCGTGTGCGGGTAGCCCCCGGGAAGCGTCTCAGCCCTTGCTGCAGGGGCGCCGAGTCTGAGCCTTGGCTTTTTACCTCCAGCTGTGGTAAAAACCCATTTACCTCCCATTTTTCACTCCAGAGGCGCTCAGCTGAGATACGGTCCACCCTGTCTTCCTGCGGCGATGGGTGCAAGCCTGCACGGTCTTTCTGCTCAGGGATGCCGTGGCAGCCGAGCGCCTCGCTGAGCCGTTCGAGCCCTTGCGCTGGAGGCAGGCACCTGACAGGGTCTGTGTCCAGCCACTGCACGGCCCTTCCCTTTGACACTAGCGGGGCGTGAGCGATTCGATGCACGAGCTTGGATTAAGACAGCAGGACTCTTCCAAGGCTACTGCTCCATTTTTCCTCTGTCTTGTTTGCAGGCCTGGATTGAGCTCTGGGCTCGGTGCCGTGTCATCTTGTTTTATACCTTCGCAATTTGCTTGCGTCTACACCTTGGATATCTGACTCCGAGTACCCTGAAGCCTGTATTTCCCTTTACGAGATGCTGGTGTGAAAATGCCAGGCGAGGATAGTAAATATCAATTATTTTTTGCTAGGGCAGTGTAAAGCTTGCCAATGTACACAAGCACTCAGGCCAACATTTTCAGCCTTCGCTGTGTGGATATCTAAATATGGATTTGATTTTTAAATCACTTGACTTTTACTCAGAGAAACCAGGACACTTAAGTGCCTGCATGTGGCCCTGCAAAGAAGTGAGACCAGATTTCTAATGGTGTTTCAATGGTCATTAAACACAGACACATTTTGAAGGATATAGGAGTCCCAGGTAATGACTTTGCTGGATCAGGTCATATGATTTAACATGAGGAATCTACATGGGTATTATAGTGCGATGCATTTGACGGTGATGCTCCCAGAGAAGACGACCTCCCCATGAAAGCTTTCAACCGGGGTTGCATTTCTAGCGTGTGATATAAAAGCCTAGAGGAGGGGAGGGGATGAGCAGTTTCTTGGTCAGCAACTTGGGGAGGTGGGGAAAAGCATATAGAGGTTTGGGAGGAAGATGAACCAGTGTCCCTCTTAAAATCGAGATCTTGAATATAGTGTATAACCCCATAGTCTCTATTTGGAGGTAGCCGTTTCAGCACCAGACTTTTGAGGGCAGAATTGCAGGGTTGGAAGGGGCCTCACCGGGCATTTAGTCCAATGCTTGCCCAGATCCATCTTGCAGCACGGTCCTCTCAAAATGGGCAGTGTCCTTGCAGGCTGGAGGAGCTGCACGTGCGAGAGCTGCTGCGCACATGCGATGAGGATGCTAAGAGCCGAGTGGGGTAGATGCTAACCAGGTTTCAGCTGTGGCTTGTGATGCATGTCCAGCTTTTCCATGCTGTAAATTTGTACTGGGATGTGATCTCTGGCTCATGGGAGGCACCAAGACTTGGAAATTTTTCCATGGGCTTTCTTAAAAAATAAAAAAAGTGACCTGCCATAGGAATTATGGAAGCCTTTTAGATGAGCAATAATAATCCTGTTTTATAACATTAAAGCAATATTTTGAAAGCCAGCTCTCTGAGGAAGCTAATTAACCCGGCCTTACAAAGGAAGGGGAAATGAAAGGTAACGTTCCAGCACATCTCGGTGTGCAAAGCTCACGCCTGTTGAAAAGCCGTGAGCCTTGGATGAATGTGGCTCGCAGCCTTTAATTTGCCTGTTGATTGACACTTCCCCTGCGTTCTCTTTGCAGTTTGCTGCTTCGTTGTGCACAAGCGGTGCCATGAGTTTGTTACTTTCTCCTGCCCTGGTGCTGATAAAGGCCCTGCCTCTGATGTAAGTAAACTCAGCTGTTCCTCTCCTTTGCCCTTCTGGTCGCTGGCCCCGGGACAGCCGGTGCCTGCTCCCACCACCGCGTGAACGCTGCATTGCAAGGTTTGCACGTGAACAACACTTGGGTGCAACGGGCTCTTAATATTGTCTTTTGTCCACAGCAACCTTTCTGGACTCAACCCACTCCCCCGTTAGACTCGGCCCCGGCGGGTAAACTGCCAGCTCTTAGCTTTCACTTCTTTTCTGCAGCGGAGAAATATTAGAGCAATTCTTCTGTTGCAAAGAGCTCGGCCCGCAGCCGGTCAGCATGGCTTGACCCTCTGGGCTCCTGTTTGAAATTGCCGGGTTGATCTTGTGACTTGGACGTGGGGGTTTGCGCACCTAGCAGCGCTAATATGGCACCCTTAAGAGGATCCTGGTTGAGAATCCCTGGTCCGGATCATCCTTTGTGGTCGCCACTGTTGAGGAGAAATCCTCTTAACATGTTTTTGGCTGACGGTGACACAGGCAATCTCATACGAGCTTCTGTTTCCTTCCTGCTTGTGGTTGGGATCTATTTGCATGGCTTTTTTTGAGTTTCAACTCAGAAGCACCTTGGTACTTGCTGGGCCCAGAAACCTCCTTGGCATCAGATCATGCAGCAGGGAGGTTTCCGGAGAAGATCAAGAGCCTGCCTCCTTGCTCCTCTCTGCTTTCGGTGCCTTGGTCAAGTTGCTCCCTCAGCCTCCCTATCATTTAAAATACTATTGATATGTAATGCCAACTGCCTACCTCATTGTTGCAAAGATGAATTAATCACTCAGCGCTGCATATTTGTGTTAATTGCCCAGAATTTGACCTGTGGACGGCTGCTGGGGTTTTCTCAAATGCCTATGGCTCCTCGTGTAGGCGAAGTAATTGAGAGAACATCCCTGCCGTTTTAAAATGTGGCACTCCTGGATTGCTAACCCACGAGGTTAGTGCCAGGGAATCTCTCGGACCGTATCCTCCTGGTTGCGATGCCTGAATCCAGGCTCTTGTTCACGTGCCAACCCTATCCACTGGTCCAATATTTGATGAGAATTACTGCTGGTAGAACGGAGACTCGTTTTGCTAATACACTGTCTTTCCTGATTATCTTAATCCTGTGGGCGTTTATCAGTACAAACATACATACTGCAGTTAAGATTCCTGACAAATATCAGCTCGCAGGTTTAATGAAAATTATGCATGTGTTTGACACATCCTCCTCTGTTCACCTGGAGAAAACGGTCACCTTCCTGCTTTGCGTGGCCCGCGTCACACCCTTGGACGCGGTTTTCCTCCAGAGGTCTGCCAGGAGACTGACAAGGTAACGTGTGGAGCGGTGCACATGTTTCCGCTGGCCTAAACGTAAGGCCTGGTAAACTATTTATGATGCAAAAAAAAAAAATGCAACCCCTCCACCATTTCCAAAATCAGTTGCTCTGAAAAAATCGGGAGGTGCTTTTAACAGGGACTCTTCATTTTGCCTGTTTTTCCCCCTCTGTTGAATCCCAGGGTAATGGGCAGCGTTGGGTGCAGCGAAGCATGCCCGAGTCATGCTTCCCTGCGCGGTTCTGCCAGTATGCTTTGGGTTTGTCTGGCAGTTTTGCCTCTTTGCCATGGAAACTGGATAATTTCAGGAGCTGCTAGGAGAGAGGAGACCGAATCGGAGAAACTACAGTGCACCAGGACTCCAGTTAAAAATAGCAGCAGTGGGAACGGAGAGGCTAAAGCCGAATGGGTTGTGGAGGCTGGATGAGCACCGTCATCCCGTTCAGTACCGAGGGGGAAGCCTATATTAAATGGGGCAGTTTGTGAAGGGCAGCTGCCCACACCACGCCACGGTGCCGCAGAAGGGTTTATTGGCTGCTTCCCCCCAGGCAGGTCTTGATTTTGGGTCAGAGATGTAATTTCTGGTCAAAACAAGGCCTGCTCCAGAATAACCAGTATCCTTGCCTGGGATGTGGGAGGCTAGCCCAGTTGGGGGGCTCAGGACTCGGTCTTCCCTTCTGTAGATGCGTGCCCAAACCACTTGGTTCTTCTCTCTGCCTTCCCACCTGCTTCCCTTTGAAAGGTCTTGGCTTTGTTGTGATGCTGAAGACTTGCAAGCTCACGGTTTCCTGAGAGTGGAAAGTGGTTTCCTGCCCAGCCTTGAGATGACAGCGTCTGTCTGGGCCTGGGAGCGAGTGTCGCACTCTGGGGACTTCCCCTGTGGTGCAGCTGGGCCTGTGGATCCTTCCCTCCTAGGAGCGTGTCGGATGTGATGCCGACGGGCGGATGGCATCCGTGGGTGCGGGTGCGCTCGGGCCTTGGTGCCGCTAGCTCTGGGCCGGCACTTGAGGACTGTGGGACTCCGTGTCATCACGGGGAGGGCTTTCTGGGGAAGTCTCACGGCCCCTGTCGTCCTCCGTGGTCCCTGGGATTTGCTGGTAGCATGCAACTGCTGGGCTGGTCATCACGGCTACGGTGGCCTGTGGTCAGTCTGGTGGCAGAGGCATAACCATTCCCGTTCCCACCGTCCTAGCCCACTGCTCGCACCGGAGCTGACCGGCAGGACCGTTCCCTTTCTGCTGCCCGCGGTCGATCTGGTGTCTCTTGCTCCTGCTCTTTGCCCTTCCTGTAGGTCAGTCTTTGAGCAGCTGCCGTGGAGCTGAGCAGAGGGGAGATTTCTGGCTTCGGTGTGCATTACCTCTGCTGCGAGCAGGACTCGCCATACCGTGCAGTCTGCTTCCCAGCAGGGCCGGGGACCTGGCAGACAGCCTGTTTTTGCTGATTTGCAATGCACCTTTGGTCTGGGCAGGAACAGAGCAGCAGGCTGCCTGACAGCATGGATGCATTTGGTGTGGGCAGGAGAACAGGGGCACCAGCCACTTCGTTCAGTCCCGCAGCTAAGCCAGGCTCCTAGGGTTATGCTGACTTCCCTGGCAGCATCTCTTCACCGTGCTAATGGCTCAGCTCTCCAGCTTAGAGTAGTGCACTTCAGGGTATTGCCTGCCACACAAGAGCACTTGACCGTGTGGCCCTTCAGTTGCAACAAGGAGGCTTGGTGGAGCTTGATGGTTTTGATGATCTGGCAGCGGAGGGTGACACCGGAGCACCGCATGCAGCTTTTGCACATGGTCAGCCAACCTGGCCGTGATGTCTGGGGGCTGAGGACTGCTGGCTACCGCGGTGGTTGCTTTACAGGCGCTGGGCTGGTGGGTGCCAATCCCCAGCGGCTGATCTGGGCAGCCGATGGATGTGACGGGCAATGATATTCGGAGACCCGTGAGGTGCGTTGCATTTGCACGGGGCATTGCACGGCTGTGTAGGCTGCCTCCGCCGCAGAGCTGCATGGCCGCGGTGCGAGCAAGACCTCCGGCTCGCGGCACAGGGTGGGCGTCTGGCCTGATCTCTTCCCTTGACGGCGCTCTGATGTTGGGGGGTGCTGGACAGGGAGTGTCCTGCGGACCTTGGCAGGTGGGCAATAGATGAGTCTCGGCCACGGTCCCCCGATACCTGTCTAGGTGGTGTAGCAAAGCCTTTTCCTCAAGTGCCGCTCGCTTTCTTTCGGAGCACAGCCCCCGCAGACCTTGGTTTTGCTTGTGTGCATTTTGAAGGGAGAAGCCAGTTTTCCTTCCCCTCGTGCACAACGGCCTGGCTAATTGACCGATGGATTTTTCCCATAGGCACTTTGCCTAAGACTATTGCCGTCGTGGTTCAATGCTTTCTTTGATGTTGGGGAGATTGGCTAATTACAGTCAATTTTCTATTATTGAATCTTATGAATTAGTAACTGGAGAGAGAGCAGGAATGCAATAAGAAAAACAACCTGAAAGATGCTAATGCCTACAAAATACTCTGTTCCTGGGGACAATTAGTCTATACTATTGAATGCCATAGACTTTAAAATTTTTTTTTGAGCCCAAAAAAGCCTGTTATGGCCCCCTGCTCCTGACTGCACAGGCTGGAGAAATCCACAGAGTGATTCTTACTTAAAGCCATTTATTGGCGTATCTTGTAGTCATTCCTGCTTTGTAGCACACTGCAGTATTTACACAATAATGGGATCTTCACAGCGTGTGGCTTGACTGCAACATCTGGGCTATCGGGATGTGGTGAGAAAGGAGACGTTTCCTTCTCTTGGTGAGCTCTGAGGGCTGTGCACGAGTGGGCTTCTGCTCCATCTGCAAGGGCTGGCACGGTGGAGGGATTTTGAAGAGGCCAGAGGACCGTCCCCTTCTTTTTAAAGCAGGAATTTTATCAGCCCAGGGTGCTTCTGTGTATTGAAGGATGTCACGGTCCCTGCACGGCAGGACAGTGCTGCTCCCCCTGCTCAGCAGACAGGGCACCGAGACACTGAACAATCAAAGGATTAATTAGTAAAGGGACTTAGGTGCCCCACTCCCACTGGCCAAGTCATTTCTAATGGGCCTTTGGGTGTTTAAATAGCTTCGCAGATCCATCGCAGAGGGCATGCCTGCCCGTGCCACAGCACAGATGCTCCTTGCACACCTGTTCCCATCACGTACTTCAGGCTCAGAAATACCCCAGCGGAGCTGGTTTGGAGGCATCCCTGGTGACGGGGCTTAAGCACCTGGGACGGGTCTCGAGAGCTGCTGGAGCCAGGGGATGTGCCCCAAACTGCTTCAGAGGTGCGTTTCCAGGTCTGCAGCCTGAGAGTGGGAGCGGGAGAGTCGGTGGCATCTTCATCTGTCTGCATCACGTTGCAGCAGACATGCCCTAAAGTCGCACGAGACTTCTAGGGGTGCAGGGAAACAAGCCCAGGTCTCCCATGTGCCGTCCAGGCAGGTAACTTCTTTTCCTTTCAATTTGCCAGCCTTTATCTATTATTTTTTCGATAGAGCGCGCCTGTGAGAATGGAGCCTGATGCAACCATTTCCCATCCTTGCTCTTCCAAGGTCAATTTGCAAGCTTATCTCGTATAAAGAGAGGGGACGTTTTGGTGTCCGTGACGTGGAGTGAGGTGGGTGATGAGGGCAGAGGAAAGGGACGTCGAGCGTTGCCCTTTCTCCCCAAACAATTGTACAGCACATAATGAGAGTATCTGGTGGAGCTGCTAACAGATGCTGCGTGGGACCTGGGCAGGGCCCTGGGAAAGACGCGCTCGGCTCTGCTTTCTCTGTCCTTGCAGGAGCTGCCCAGGCTTGAGTCACTGTTGGTAGCTAAGAGGCCGAGGAATGATTTCCCACTCCCAGGAAGCATCTCCTGACGTTAGGCATACGTTTGCCCTTAGCCAGCGTTGCCAGAGCCTGGCCCAGTTGGGGCCCAGCTCCACGCGGTTCGGCTTTGTTCCTGCTTGGCTGCACGCAGCACTTAATGAGCTTAAAGAAATGAGACGGTGAGCTTAACTAGAGATCCTGTAATCGCTATCGGCTGGCTGATGGGGCTGGCTGGCGGAGGGGAGGTGCGCGGGGGCCGCGTGTCTGACGTGCGATAGCACGGCTGTGTCTTTTATACCTGCGCCAGGCATTGAGCGCGCGCAGAAAAGAGTCCGATTGCGATGCTTCCAAATACCCGGTCTCCTGACTTCAGTGCCTTCATCATTAAACCTCCCCGTCCTCCTGAAAAATGCGTCGCTCGCCTTGTCTTCCAGGTGTGCTCTGCAGGGGCCTTGAAACTCCCTGCCCGTTGCATCTTTGGCAGCACAGTCGAGACCGGTGCGCTCTCAGCCTGGCATTCACCGCTTCCCAGGGAGGCAGAGGGAAGGGGGAACTTGGTGTCCACCGCCCCTGTCCCCGGCGTTGCCCCGTGGCACCATGCCGACCTGCTCTGCAGTACCTTCTTGGCAGCGTGGGGCTAGGCCGTGTTGGATCCCTCGCCCTCCTCATCCCCTCCCGCGAGGCAAGAAACCCCAAGAGAAAGGAAGGCCGAACCACGCTCAATGGATCCGGCTTCCTGAGCGGATAAGCGGGGGCGCGCACACGTCCTGTGCATAGGGACAGCTTTACTTTTCAAGTCACCTCCATCTAAACGCCCCCAGAAAGAAAGCTGGAAAGGCGCCTGCTGGGCGGACACGCTCCGGACTGCAGGTTCATCCGTGTGGCGTGTACTACCTGTTGCTCCCCCGCCCCGCACGTGCAGCCATATTTTGTGTTCCTAAGGACTCCTTTTGGAGTCGCTGGCTTTGCCATCAGCAGTTCCCACGGCTCCTTGTGGGATGGCCATGGTTGCGTAGGGTCGGTAGGGCACGCGCCCTGGCATGGTGCTGTTTTTGCAAAGCTTTTGGCGGAGGGGGAGGGAATTTGCACGTCGTTTGCTTTCACGTGCCTGCATCGCCGTGAAGCAGCCTGGCGCTTAGGGGGGTTGGAAATGCAAGCAGACTATTTGCCTCAAAATAAGCTAGGGGGAAATGGCTGGAGTTGGCCCTTGCCGTAAGAGGCACGTGCAGCCGTTCTCCGTGAAAGGAAGCGCTCGATCCATCCGTCCCACGCCGCCTGCAAACCCCATGGCAGTCGTATGAGTCGCGGGGACTGGGAAGCGTGCTGGCTGAGATCCGGCGCCGGCTGCATCTCCAGAGATTCCTGTTGTCATTTAGGAAAAAGCCATTAAACGGAGTTGCAATCCAGCGCCTCTGGCGCATGACTGATTTATGAGCCCGGCACGGAGGTGGAGCGGGACCTCTCCCACCGGGGGCTGGAAATAATAGAAAGTTGCCAGCAGGCGCGATTACGGCAGTGGATGAAATGAAGGAGTCTGAAATGGCTGAATTAACCTTAATTTGGTTGTGTAAGGGTTTCTGACGGGGTTTGGCAGGGAGAACGCGCGGCGCTAGATGCCACCACCCTCGCTCGTCTCGGCGGCCAATATTGCTTCCGCTTGCCTCCGGCGACCAGCAGCCGCTCTGGAAATACAGCGATTTACCGTGGATTTAATTTGGCTCCGGGCTCTCTCTCCTGTGCTGAACCAGTTGCGTTACCCTGCCTCCCGTTGGGACCGTATCCGGCTTTTCTGGCCCCTTTCCTCACTTCTCAGCGCGGCTCTAGCTGCAATTTTCGATCCCCGGCAGCTTCTCTGCCGAGCAACACTTTGCCCGAGCGAGGCGGGGGGACGCCAGCCTTTTACTGCCGCCCCTCATGGCAGCACGGCCGAAGGTTAACGGGCTGTGGGCTGCCTTTCCCTAGGAAGGGAAAGGGCTAAATTAAAAATAAATTGCTTCATTTCAAGAGCCGCCGCTTGGTGCCAGGGCAAGCATAAAGAGTGTCGATCGAGGCCTCCGTTGCCTGCTATTCTCGCCTTTATCCGAGCATTACCACTGCCGTTCGTGCTGCTGGCAGGTGAAGGGCAGCCCAGCTGGCATTAATTAATTTTTAAGATGTTGTTGTTGCAAATAAAGGCAGGCGGGCAGATGCCTGGGCACTTCAAATGGGGAAGAAAGGCTTCTCCTCGTCTAGCTGGCTTTCTCCCCCTCGGCCCAGCAACCGCTGATGCCTGGCGCGTGCCTCCAGCAGCCGTCGCTCGGGAGAGCTGGAGAGCGCACGCGGAGCAAACTTTCCGCTCCTGGTGCTGGGGAGGATCAAGCTTCTTGCAGCTGTCTAATCCTTAAGGAGCTTTAAGTCCAGAGACCGAGAAATACTTTGGCATGTGGAAGTCTCCCATCCAGCCCGGGAACCGGTCGAGGCCACGGCTTTGTTTTGACCCGAGGCCAAGCGCGAGCTTTCCTTTTCACTAGAGATGTTGCTAATAACCGTGGCATCGTTCCAGATCAACCTATAATTATGTCAAATAATGATAAGGTCTAGGTTGTAGCGGTTTCGTTGTGCATTTTCATGGTAATGCAGCTATCTGGTAACTGTGGGATTTAATTGGATTTTAATATTCGTGAGAGGAAAGACAGATAGCAGAAAGAATACAATGTCTAGGATTTGCCTAAACCCTACAATTGACTTGAAATATCCTTGGGATTATTTTCTGTTACAATGGGCCATATGTCTCTTGCGGAGATGCATGAAGGAGTCTGTGCTGTGCTGCACCAGCTTGTTTTTGGAGACGGTTGCAGCGAAGTCACCAAACTAAAATCAAGGCAGCTTTCCAGTTAACGTGGCGATCTGCATGCCAGCACTGGCATCTCGGGGAAGACCATCTACTGCATTTTGAATATGAATTGCAGAAATATAAGTTGATTACACTTTATAGCCGTTTCTTGGTGTCCTGGTGCGAGCTGGGTGCCCGCGAGGGCCGCTTTCTATCCTGGGGTTGTGCGGAGCCGAATGCCGACCGTGCGCCTGAAGGACGAGCCTGTGAAATGTTATAGCTGCTCGTATACACACATCGGGACTCGGGAAGCCATCTGAGCCTTTGCAGATGAGCACAAAACCTCAGCAAAGCATTTGTCAAACGTGACACTAAAACCATCCCCCAGCCCTCGTTTTAAATCCTTGCTCATGAAGCAATAAAGTTCAGCACGTGACTGAAGACAGTTTGAGCAACGCTTAGTGCAACAACACCTCCTCTGCTGGGAGCAGGATTACCGTCGGCGGAGGTTTTAGGGTGGCTGCGGCTAATCAGCGGCTGCTGTTGTTAACGCGCTGTCTTGTCTGAAATAGGCCACTTGCCCCGAAGCTCCCAAACGAAGCATCCCAGGGGGAGCAGCCCTGGCACTTTACCCCAGGTGCCCGGGAACCTGGTTTGTCCTGAAATCTTCTTCTGGATCTAGTTGGAAGAAGCCTCTCTTCTTCCCCGGCAGAGGCCCGGCCCAGCATTGCCAGCGTGGAGCTCGAAACCCCGTTATCTTGTACGACACGTCTGCCCTTGCTCTTTGATCTCGCGGCTTTTTGCCCTGGTTACCATCGCTTCAGATTTCAGTGCAATCTGCCTCCGATCCTGCAAGGTGCTCGACCCTGTGCTTGAATAGCGCCACTCGCTTCCCGTAAAGCATACGGTCATTTCCCTTAAGCAGATGCTGAGAGTGCTCTGTAGGATAGGCGTGCGACCCCGCGGAGACGCTGCAATTTAAACTTTTCAGAGCATAATAAAAGAGCCAGGGGGAAGAGAAATGTCCAGTCTCTTCCTGTCCTCAATGGGAACTCTGACTTTTGGTAAAGTCATCCTTATGCTGGAAGCTCCTCAAAGAGAAGTGTGTGCACACACGTGTGTGTGTGACCTTGCAGAGCCTCTTCGATATGAATGTCAACGTCCAGGAAGTAGGGGATAATTATACCGATGTGGCAGAAAGAGTAATCATCATCATCTTTACAACTCTGCTAGACCTGGGTGGATTTTCCTGGAGACGACAGCGGGCATCTCTGATGCCAGGACCACGCGTCCAGTTCCTGCTTCCCAACACGGCGATGCCAGAAGACTTCAAGGAAACGTTTTAGAAGATCTCTTAACACGGACCAAAACTCACTTTCCCAGCCTGGTTCTGAAAAACGGCTGAATTGTTTTCACTGAAACATTCGGAGAAGTGAGGAGATGCACGGAAAACTTCAGCGGGGATGACTACAGTACGGGAAAGTCTTAAGTTGCTGAAATCGGGGCACTTTAATGGAACATGTTAGACAGCCTTAATTATAGGTGGAGCCAGCAGTGACATATGCAGTAATTCAAATTGTAGACAAAATAATCTCTTTGGATATCTAAAATGACTCTTTGCACATTCTCACGTGAATGTTGTTTAATCAAGGTCTGTGAACGAGTATTCGGTTTGCTGTGGGAAGGTGGCAAGCCAGTGCAGTTGCAGTTCACTCTTTTGGTTTTGTTTTTTTAATCTGTACATACATTGCTGGGGAAGTCTTTGCAATACAGGCATCATGGCATCAACGGCATGCTGGCGTTGGTCGTCCACGCTCTGCTCACCTGGGGGAGAGTCATTCATCTTCATCTCGGCATCCCCATCTTTCACGCCCGGCTCGCGGGAGGGCCCGCTGGCACCGGCGTCGGTGTCGTCTGCCGGGATGATGGATGGGTTATTTTCTAAGCAGTTAACGCTACTGATGACTGCCACAAAAGCGGTGTATTAAATTTGTTAGCAGCAGGTGTGTTTTGAACTGCCTTGGAGCTAGAAAGGCAATGGGTGGAATTAGCCTGGGGAGGACGGCACGGAAAGCTAGCCCGCCTGCACCGCCGGTGCTTGTTTGGGGTATTTTAGGGGAGCTACCACTTCCTCGTTTCCTGCCAGCTTCATAAAATCCTGGGCTGCAGCTGCTGTGCATGGAGCCAGCCAACGTGGAAACCCATCATCGGAAATATCAAGCTTGCAGCAAAACGGGGAGCCCCGAACCGTAGTGGTGCCCTGAGCAGGTTAAGGTGGAGGAAGCCGGTTCCCTTTTCTGCCGTTCGCAAGGTGGAGGATTCTGGTTTGGGTTTTTTTCCCCCAGGGCTGGTAGCAGGAAAGGACAATACATCTCCTTCCGATGTAGGTTGCCTTAGTAGTGCATGAAAACCAGCTTGTCCAGAAAATTTCACGTGGGATTTGCTGGGGTTAGCGGAGCAGTCTCGCATCCAAGATGCAGCCTCCTCATTCGACTTTTTGCCAGTCGATGAGATCTCTGTCGCTGTTTCCATTTGGCCTCTGGCAGTCTGGTGTCGCCACGTGGTGCTTTGCCCTTTCAAACAGATGCTTCTGGGACCGCATCATTTGCAAAGGCTGTAAGGAGATTAAATCCAGACCTTTGCATGGGAGGAAGGCTGCTTAAATACTGCAAGCTGCCTCTGAAGGAAAAAGAAGGTCCTGGCTCCCGTTGCTTCGGGTGATGCTCACTTTCTGGCTATTGCAGGAATGTTTCTGGGCATAACGCTGTTTCCTACCATCTTCTAACAGTCCCAACTCTGAGCATTTAGCAGTAAAATAAGCAGTGGCTGGTGGCAGTTGGAGGGGAAGAAGCTTTCAGATCCCTAGAGCAGCTTGGGCTCGCGTCTAGGCCCTTTGAAAAGGAGAAGGCACACGGGCACGACTGAAATACTGACCGCATGTTGTTCGACTTTGACACGCAGGAGTTGCTCAAATGCAGACGGCATGTTAGCGGTGACGTTTGATTCCTGCCATTTAAACAATTTAACTTGGGATTTTGGTCGTCGGGGAGAGAAGCCTCGGGGCTGCGGGGAGCCGGCTGGGAAAGGCGACCGAGCGAAGACGAGGGCAAATGCTCCTTTGCACGGCCTCCAAAGAGATGATGGGGCAGGAGCAGGAGCCGAGGCCCCGGAAGCCGGGCTGCAGCCATCTGTCATCCGAGCGGAGAGCGGACCCTGCGACTCGGTGCAGTAATAGCCGTGGCAATTGTTGTAAAGCAAAATCTGTCCACAATGTGCTTTGCCTTGCACGGGCTGTCTTCAGATGCCATCAAAACCCCGAGTGCCTTTTGACAGGGCCCATACGTAAAAGAGTGCTGCAAAATCGCAGCAAATGAAGGCCAATGGCATAATCAGTAGGTTAATTTTTGCGTAATTAATCCCGCGCAGTGGGGATCTGTGGGATCGAATGGCCGCAAACACAAGCACAGTTTGGCTTTTAAGTTTTAAGAAGTCCAGTTGCATTGTCCTGTCGGTGTGGAAGCACTTATTCTAGACGCCGGACACGTCTACGTGAGATGCTTCATGCATTGGACTAGTTGTGCTAATGCACAGCAGATGAGTCCAGTCACTTGAAAAGCATCCGCTGCGCTATTGCGCGGTAATGCCAATTGCCTGTCGTTTCTGTTGCAGGTAATTGGGGTGCATTAACGAACGTGTAGATGCACCCACCGACAACAGGTGGAGGAGGAGATGTTGGTCCACAGCGGATGAGCAAGGACGAAGCACATGTAGCTTGCTTTATTAGATTGCTGCGTTTTTGTAATTTTAGCCGCTGCCGTTGAAGGGCATTGCTGGTCTGGCACTGTTGTGGGCTCCGTCGGGCCATGGGGCCACCCTTTAGCCCTCAGTCGAAGGGGAAAGAGAAGAGCAAGAAGGGCAGGGCCATCCAGTCCCGCGCCGCGCAAGATGGCACCGGGGCCTGTTGTGTGGGGAGTGAGGGGTGTCCTGGTCCAGATCCAGACTGAAAGCCCTCGTGGCCTCATTTTTGCAAAGCTGCGATTATTCTGCAGCTCTCCCATCTGTTTCTCCTGGGAATCGGCTCCCTGCTGCTCAGCTGAGCTTTCTCGCTGTTGAAGATTCAGCTTTTTTTTTTTCCAGTTATGTCCTGAAATCTAATAAACAATTATTTCCTCTTAAACAGCTGACAAATTTTTCCTTCTCTTTCTCCCTATTGTTCCCCGTCAGGCCATTTTGTGCGTCTGTAGAACAAGCTGGACTGACTCATTTTATTATGTGCCACCAGGGAGTTTCCCAGGGGCTATTTGAGAATAAGATGCACCAGTATTGATTTTCGAGTCCTTTAGATGCATGTAATTAGGTGGAGGCAGCACATGGCTGCTGTGTTGGGTTACTACACTACCATTATGCTGTAAAATTGCTCTGAAATTTATTTTTAAAAATGTTCTTTTTATATTAGCTCCTTATCAGTACTTCAAAAGGGAAGGGAAAAAAACCCAGCAAGGCTTTCTTTGGACCGAGCGAAGGGAACATCATTTCAAAGCTCAAATTCTGAGGCTGTTTTGCGGAGTCCAGCAATTTGGAAAGTTCAGAAGATCAAAATCTCACAAACCATCTGTGTACTTGTGTGCCGAGCCAATTGCCGGGGAGGGGAGGATTGCTGCTGGGGGGTAAATTGGATAAAGCAGCCGGGGGGAAGCAGGGGGCACTGGGCGCTTGTGGCTGCACCGTCTGATGATGGAAGAACAACTGGGAAAACTTCAGTGCCTTTAATTCACCAGCTGAGATCAGAGAGCGGGGCAGCCCCTCTCCCCGGAGATGGGGCGTCTCATTGCACAACGCAGCCAGTCATCCCAGGCATTGGTGCTGGGGGGATGCAAATACCCCCATCCTTTCCCTTCCCATCTGAACATCCCGGATCTGAAGATGCTGATAATACAGCGCTTGGCAGGATAAATATAGCAATTAATAAAGATGAAGAATCATTATCCGACGCTGGTGTCTAACCCTGGGTGAGTTAGATGAGGAGCAAGATTCACAATGTATATTTAAGTGGCTTATAAATAAATGAGAACTTTTACAGCCAGGAAGTCATCTGTTTCAAAAGCAGCAAACCCTAGCCATTATAGATGCACCGTGGGAAGAGAGCCATTCCCCCATGCTGTCCTCAGGCTACATCGCGACTGACGGGTAAACTTCAGCAGGATAAAAATATAAGGGAGCGGCAGAAGCAAACGATCCTTGAGATCTGGTTCTCCAAGCGCCTCGAATTTGCAACGAGCTGCTGGGAGCTAATGGCCCTGCGGTGGCGGGGGGTGAAGCCGGCTGTTCTCCCACGCTCCCCTCCGAAGGACTTGGGGCTTCGACAAGCCAGGCACCCCCTTATTTCCCTTTTTGAGAGAATAATTGCAAAGGGAGGAGATTTTTATTCTTATTCCACTTTTAGAGGTAACTTTAAGACCGGTGCTAGGGGGGAAGTCTGACCCTGGTGAAGGTAAAAGCAAAACCAGGGATGTGTCTACTGTCCAGGGTGCAAACTCTACCTGTCGTCCAGGGTGCCTGCCCCAGTTCAGGTGTGCCGGTCAGCCTGTGCCGGGTTTGTGGCTGCCCAGCACCCTCGGCTCGCGCGCGCAGTCACCGCGTGAAGCGCGAGTGCGGCGCGTCCTTGGGTACGGTGCGGCGTTTCCCTGCTGGGGCGGCCGGCGGGAGCTCCCTTCCGGCTGCTGAGTCAGAAACGATGTTTTTGAAGGAGACCGTTTGACAACACTAAAAATATCCCTTCTGTCAACAGCTCCCGTAGGTGTGCACCAGCCGCGGGCCCCGCTCGCGGGCCCGTGGCACAGCGTCTCGGCACCAGCCTATTAAAAACTCAAGCCGAAGCATTAATTATTGTCTGCCGTCTCTTTTGCAGAAGAGCTCCGCAGGATCGGCCCTTTTTGGGGGGTGTTGAAGTGTGTGTGGGGGGTGGGGTAAAAAGTCAATGCCAGGTCCCCAAGCGCCTGTGGCTAAAGCAGGGTTCGGTGGCCTTGGATGCTTGCGGCATGTGAGGTTCCTCATCCAGGCGGGATGTGAGCTCCCGCAGCCTGGGGCTGGAGCGGTTGATGGTCTTTCCAAGCAATGCATTGCAACCTCACGCAGGCTGCAGATCCTGCTGCGGGCCGGGAGGTTTATCCAGTGAGGAAAGCAAAATCCTGTCCGTGGCTCGTGCATGACACTTCCCTGGTTCTGCCGTACTTTCAGGCCTGGAAACATGAGGCTCCAGTGGGGAGACGATTGCACACCTAGCACTGCTGTCTGCCTGGAAGCTTTTCCAGAGACTGAGCCTAAACTTCCCTGCACTTGGCGCCCTGTGCCCCCCCTTGCTCCCAGCCCTCCAGGTCCCTTCGTCCTGCCCTCTCCCACCAGTGCCGTGCTGGGGGCTGTCGTCTCAAAGCGCCGGCGATGTTTTGGGTGCTAGGTGAGGTGTCAGTGCCAAGGGCCCTGCTGGTATCTGCTACCTGGGTGTCTGCTGCAGCACCTCCGTGTACCGTGGTCCCAGTAGAGTTCTTGTTTCCATCCATCTGCCTGGTCGTGGCCACCGCCCCACCGTCCACCCCATTGCTGCAGCTCGGGAAAACCCGCCCTCCAAGCAAACGCCCGGTGTTGAACAAGGGCTCTGACCCCACTTTGTGCATCCCGGCAGCATCAAGAAGCATTAATGTAGGTGACTCGGACCCAGCAGCTTTGACCGGCACCTGGCTCTCGCTTGTGAGAAAGCAGAGACGCTTCCCTTGCAGTCAGTGAGGAGCGAAGGGGGCTCAGCTAGTCCAAAGGCTTTTGTGATCCTGTAGCCCTGGGGCGGCACGCACTCGCTCTGGAGGAGCAGCCCTGGGCTAATTAGTGCCACCTGTCAGAGCTAATTGGCACCTCCTGCAGCTGCTGCTTCCCAGGCTAGAGCCAGTGAGCAAGGCATACCCGGGAGCCACGCCGGCTTCAAGCACCTCCCTAGGACGCCCGGTGACCGCTCCTCCCTTGGCCCCGAGGCAGCATCAGCAGCCCCTGGAGCAGGGGTGATGGAGACCCCCTGGCTCTGGAGGTAACGAACTGCTGTGCTGCCTGCAGCGGGGACTGACCCCCTTAGCTGGGGGCAGGACACTTCCCCACCCAAAAACCTTCCCTGGCTGCTCCTTTCCCTGCAGGCGCTGGGATGCCGCGCTGGCTCCCTTTGCGCCTCTGCAGGCTCGTTCCTTTTTATGATGATTATTTTGCAATACTTTGGCAAAAGCCAGGCAAGCGCCTGGGCATGCAGTTACCAGGACCAGAGAGTAAATCAGCTGATCGGTAACGCCCACCGCCTTGCCACACGTCGCTGGAAAAGAAGCTCCTGAATTGGCACATCTGCCCGTTCAATGGGGAAATGTATGTTATGCTAATTATAGCTGGCCCATGCTGCTCGAAGAGATTAGGGGCATGTGGCCGCAGAGCCTTGATCCGTCAAAGCTGTGAGTTGAATATTCACTTTGTGCCAAGCTTGCGTGTTTGGGGAGCGGGCTGCCTTCAGACCAGTCCCCAGCACAACCCCCGTGCCCAGGATCTCTACGTTGCACGAAGGAGGATGTCCGAGAGCTGTGCTAAGCAGTGCTTTCCCCAAAACCCACCTGCCTTTCAAATATTTGGCAAATGTGTGCATCATCCCAAATGCACGGCGCTCTCGCAGGGACGGGACACCACAAAGCCTACCCAGCGAGTCCCCGACAGCAGCACAGGCAAACCAGGCAGCCCCCCTGCCCCGCTCAGAAACAGAAGACGGCCTCCTCGTCCGGCCGCGGGATGCTCACAGCGCCCTCGCAGAGCCGGTGTCTGCTTCCACCAGTCCCTGGCAAATGCAGCGTGTTGCAGCTCGTACCCCGAGGCCAACGATGGACTGTGCCACCCGGGGCTGCGACAGGTTTGCAGCAACTCTGGGCAAAAAAAGGTCAAAGTCCAAACTGCAGCGCTTGCTATAAATCTTGAAATGCAATAAAAGTCCCTTGGTGGTATTTCCCAGCCCTCCTGGAAGAAGCTGCCTCTTCTTTAAAGGCTTCTTGTTCCTGTTCGTTAGAGCCCGGTTGCTGCGCTCTCGTCGTGGTGTGCATGTCATTGCATCCAAGGAAATTCTTCTGAAAAGAGGCAGCGATGCTTTTTTCTGCCACAGCACCCTCTGAGGAGACCAGACCACACAGGAACCAGGCAAGGGCTGTCGGAGGTATCCCAGCACCCACTGGGGAGCTGCCTTGGACGGAGGGTGGTCTCGGAGATCACTGACCCTCGGAGGACTCGGGGCTTGCTAATGACCAGAGCTGTGCATTGGCAGCCCATGCAGTACGAGTGGTGTGTGGCCTGCTCTGGACTCATTGACAGTGGAAGGAAAAGCGATTGAAAATCAAGGTCATTGCCCTGTATTTCTCCATGCCTTGGAGGGGAAGGGATGCAGTCTGTCGTGGCCTGCTAGAGATGGGAGGAGCTGCTAGTCATTTAGGGACAGAAGCTTTTCCCAGGAAGATCCACTCTCTGCGAACCATCTCGGCCATTGGCAGACCTCGTGCCTTTGTAGGCGGGTGAACGGAGCATGCACACTTCCTTGGAAATGGCAACTGGATCGTGGCCCATTTGGGCGGCAGCACGTCTCGCAGTCTGCAAATAAATGGGAGATGCCTCATGGCCCCTTCGCCGTTCTGCACAGGTCTCCGCGGAGGGGGCTGCGGGGCTGGCCAGCGCTCTCCTCCTTGTAAAAAGAGGCAAACCCCCTTTTTTTTTGCAATCCTGGTTTTGAGTCTCTCGATTGCTTTATACGCAGCAATCTAATCAAAGATTAAGTCCTCTCAGACTGCGGCTGGTGCAAAAATAGTCCTTTGGAGGAGCACTTTGGATGCTCTTCAGAACCGGAGCCTGGGCTCCGGAGAGGTTCGTTCTCAAACGGTAGTCGCCACGAACCGGTGGCCTTCAGCCCTCTTGTTTTCATCCACCGAAGCAGGTGTGCTAGCAGAGGGCAGGATTTTAACAGAGACAGTTCAGCATCTGCCGGGCCAGTCTCACAGCACCAGCTACCTTTGAGACACTTTTGGGAGTCTTTGCCAAAGCTTTCTTGTTGCAGGTGCAGGTAGGTCCATCCCTGCCAGGGCTGGGGTGCCGTGATGGAGCAGCTTGGGTGATGCTTTCCTTGCTGCCCCTTGTATTTCCCATGTAGATAATGGCACGCCGCGATCTTCGGTTTATACCTTGTCGTGGCAGTTTTATCACCAACATGCCATGGGTTTGGTTTTTTTCCCTGATGGGAATGCAGCCTTCTTTCAGCTTAATTGAGAGCCATCCTGGTTTGCGCAGGGTTTCTTTCAATGGATGACTGGAGCTGTTGTTGCTCGAGTGGATCAGCGTGTCCCCGGGAAGAAATATTCATTTAAAAAATAAATTCCCTTTCTTGTCTCTCAGGCGCAGCCCCAGAACGGTATCATGCTTCGCACACCAGGGCTCCATGGGGAAGTAAATGCAACTCGCCTGTCTTTCCTCAGCTGCTGGGAGGCTGATCCTGGGCTCCCACCTTTGCACAGATGCACCTCTGGGGTCGTTTCGCAGGACCCTCGGCCCGTGGGTCTGAGCTGGGTGCATGCAGACCTGGTTCCTTGAGTGACATAAAGCCACCACAGCCAGTCTGCAAGAATGACCTCCGCATCCCCCAGCTACTGGCTTCCCCTTTTGAGGGGGGTTGTTGCTCACCCCAGGGCTACGGCAGCAGCCGGCATGGCTAGGAGCTGCCGAGATGCTCTGTGTCAAGAAGCCCCTTTGCCCCTAGCAGACTCCCCTCAATACGTGCTCTGGGAAGCGGTGCCTGTGCCCCTTTGCAATAACTTCTAGGAAACTTGTAGGCCCTTTCCAAAGTGTCTCATCTCTCGGGAGGTGCCCTGGGCCAGGCTTTTGCCTCCCAGCATGGGACGTCGGAGAAGCAGATGTCTGCAGGGAGTCTGGCAGATCAGCATGGCAAGGGCTTTTAGGTTACAGAGCAGAGGCTGGGTGGTTGATGGGGAGTTTGGAGGCACTAGCCAGCGATCCCCGCAGTTTGCTGCGTGCCACGTATGTGTGAGAGCCCTATGGGGGGAGGCTATTTATAAGCTGGGGGTGTGATCTCCGGGGTGGAAGCGTTCCTGTAAATAGCAGTTGCACTTGGCTGATGTGACTCTTCAATGTCGTGTGCAGTGTTCCCGCCCCTCCTCCTCCTCCGATCGAACCTCTCCAGGGAGCCCTTTTGGAGAATGACCTCTGCCAGACTCCTCCTCTGCCTTCCCTGCGCTCCAGCAGTGCCCTGGTGCTGGCCACGCGTGAACTGCTTGCTGCTTCGAAGAATACACAGGATGCAAAGCACAGGTGCTACATGCACCAGCCACGCTGGTGCTCAATAAATAATGAATGCGTTCCACAACTTCAGCTGAAGACCTTGCTCCTGCCGCTGCCAGCGGCCTCCGTTGTGCAGCTGGTGTCAGCATCAGCCTCCTCGAAGTGCTGACCCACGTGCCTTGCCGCCACTGGCCCCACACGTCCGCCACAGCGAGGGGTGAGCTCAGGGACGTGGCTTCTGGCTCATCCAAGTCAAAGAGTGGATGAGGGCGATGGTCTGAGCTTCTGAACAAACAGCTGGATTAGGACGAGCAGATAGGGATTGCTTGTTAGGCCCTCGGTGCTGGGGAAGCGTTGTGCTGCCTAAACCTCTAAGCTGCTTGTAACACGTGGATTTCCGTGGTTTTCCTCCCTGTGTTTGTGTTCACAGTGACTTGCATTTTCCTATTCGCAGGCTCCTATTCGGTGGCCCCGTGTATGACACGAGCTGCATAATTTCACCTGCTTGCTTCAATACAATTACAAATAGCTCAGGCAGGGACATGGTACTCCTTCCAGAAAGGCATCCAGTCGGCAGCCTCCTCCTGACTTATTTCCCTTCCTCTTTCAATGTGCAGCGACACCAGATATACGGGGTCAGTGGCTGTTGTTGCTTCCCTATCAGCCAACTGGGCCCATACGCACCGTACCCTCGGAGAGGAGCTGGGGGCATTTTTTTTACCCAGCTTTGCAATCCCGAAGTTTTCCCAAGTGTGCAAGTTTCTCCTCCCACTTCTTTCATGCTCCCCCCTGAGTTTCGCTTGTCTCTCGTGTCTCGTTGCCTCTGCAGAGAGCGCAGAAGAATTTCAGCAGTACAGTATTACTTAATGAACTAGGTTTTTGGTGTCTGGAGGTTTTCAGAAGACAGGTTAATTGTCGTTAACCCTCCGCTTCTCAGGCTTCCTATTATCCAGCTGACAAATCAGTTATTAAAAGAGCGAATCTTACGTTCCAAGTCTGAGCGAGGTTTGCTTAGGGTAAAATATGAAACGTCTTCAGTTTCGAATGCAATTAAATTTGCTGAAGCATGGATCCAATATCTTGCACTTAACCAGATTGAATTAAATGAAGTTCAATTATTTGCCCATCTCTCCAATATCGCTTGAGTTGTTGGGGGTGTTGTGAAAGGAAACGTGTAGTGTATCAAAGTGATTAATTCAACCAAAAGCTTAAATGCAATAAGGCTGAGAAAATTTAATTTATTGGGGACATATTGTATTGACAGCCATGTTTAGCTGAGGCAGGCAAGTGCTTTCCAGCTCCATTCTTCATCTTCGTTATTTATTTCAACTTATAATGCACAGAAAAGGTGCCTTTCCTAGTGCCTGGGCACCTATCCAACCCATTAGAAACCCAGGCAACTTAAAAGATTGAACCAAGAGCTGCTGCTTTTCCCTCAAGCCAGCAATGAAATCAGTGCAGTCCTTACCGGGGTCCCATTCGCAAAAGCCCGCGTGGGAGGCCGTGGAGCGTGCCCTCCGCATCGGCATCGTTTGGGCTGCGGGAAGTCTGCTCCCAACCCAAGGCCCCCAGGAGGAAAACCCTGCCGAGTTGCCTGTCGTAGACCCAGGGGCTCGGGGAATACCTGGATGGGCCAAAACGGTGCCAGCAATGTGGATCTAGGGTCTGCCGGTGTAAGCTAGACGCCTGACAATTCACTCATTACCTAGGGAAGAGACCGGGCCCTGGCAGGGGAAGACGATCCGAGGGAAGACAAAGGATGCTGTTGTCTGCCAGGCCCAAGCAGTGCAGGAGCCCCACGAGTAAGAAACCCTGCTCCTCTGATTTGCGGCCCCAGCGTGCTGGCCGTGGCTGTGTCATTAGTCTTGCATGTCGAGCAATTAATAAAAAACGAGGGTTGGAGGTCACCCAGTCCAATCCGCAGGGGCCTATACCGAATGCATTGGAAAGTGGAGAGGGATGTGTGGTTTTCACTCCAGCGGCAGGTGGACGTTCAAGAAGGGGTTGCAGCTAGGCCCTGCGATCCTTTACTGGGTGTCCGGTGTTTGCAGAAGTGCTCCCTTCCCACCAGCTACCTCCACGTGGATCGAAGGACCCTCCTTGCACAAGCAGATTGGACAGCTGGGCTGCACAAGGACACCCGTCACCCTTGTGAGGTCGCGGCAGAGCCCCACGGACGTGGTCGTGGGGCTCGGGGAGGCCGGCTGGGAGGAGCTGGTCGTGTCTGAGCAGTTTAGCCGCGCTCGCCCCTTGCTATAAGGGGAGGAGAGCGGGGAGCAAGCCCTGGGAACTGCAGGTAGAAACAGCTGGCAGCCGCGAGGATCGCAGAGGTCAGACGGGCCGTGGCGTCAGCGCAGGCTGCAGGTCCTCGTCGGACTGGGACCGCGCAGCCGCTTCGGGAAGAAAACTGATGAGGGTTTGGCTGGGAAGCGACGGGCAGGCTTCTCATCCTCCCCAGAGGAGTGACGCCGTGCAGACTGGAGCGGCGGGACCCTGGGGCGCCGGCGAGCATCGGTGCAGGGAGGTGAAGCCTGGCTCAGGAAACAGCAGTGCTGCCCCGCGAGCGGGAGGAGGGAGGCGAGGGCAGGGGAGGCAGGATGCTCAGATTTGCAGCCGGGGTGGCCTCGCTGAGCAGCGATCCCCCGATACCGAGAAGCACACAGACCCTGGGTGGGGAAGGAGTGACGTTTGGCGCTGCTGTCCCGCGCACGGGGCTGAGCAAAGAGCTGCAGGAGACTGCGGGGCTCGGGGCTCCGGTTCAGAATAAGGCTTGGCCGAGGGGCTGAGATCTGCCTGTGCTTAAGAAGAAAGGAGGAGGCCGGGCTGGGCTTCCCTGCGCTGCTCCCAGCACCCGGGTGAGACAACGACACCTCTTCCCACGCAGCGCCGTCAGCACGTGGGCACCGCGTGAGATGGGATCCCTGAGATGGAGCCCGGCGGGGCGCCCCGGGTCTGCCCTCGCCGTCTGAACAAAGCCACGAGCAAACGCTTTCACCTTCGGGCTGCAAACCTGGGCGTGCAGCTCGTCATTAGGCGACGCTTCCCAGGAGTGAATTCAGGACGGATCGCGGCTAAATAAAGCCTTATCGGGCCGCCCGGGGAATCGGGCTTCAGTTACGCGGGGGGATGCTGCCGGTGCCGCTCGGCCGTGGGGGAGCTGTTCGCGGTCGTCTGTTCTGGCTGATGGCAGCGGTTAGCCCGGTTCCCCTGTACGGCAGCGAGGAAGGAGGATCGGAGGCAGCGGGAATGCAAGGCACGGACTTTGTCTGGTGCCGGTGTCTGCCCCAGAGCCAGTGGGTCTCGGGGCCTCCAGGGCTGTCCAGCCGGAGGCTATGTGATGTTTTCCCCCATCGAGGATCCCAGAAACGTTGGGTTTCGTTGCAAACTGAAATGCAACCCACCTTCGAAGTAGCAAAATCCTCCCAGCCTTTTGCAACCTGGTTTGAGCTACAACTTCGGTGTTATCTTCCAGGGTTTTGGTCATTCGTCAGAGAGGGCTGCTTATGTCTTCTCTGCACTATCAAAGGCTGTGCGCTTGCCAGCCCTGATGCCGTCGGGAACTGCGGTGCCACGAATTCGTGGATTTCATATGATTTCAAGGCCTGAATATGCTACTGTATGATGTGACCTCCCGTATAACGCATAATGCTGCGTGTGCAGCGTTGCCCTTGGACTGAGCCCGATAACTTGTACTGACCAAAGCTTCCAGTCTTGATTTGTAGATCTTAAGAGATGGAGAAATCCCTGACTCCCGTGGTTTGTTTTAACAGTTACGTACCCTTACCGGTATTAAAAAAAAAAACAAAACAACCCACCTGCCTTACTGCCAGTGTGCAATTGCCTGGCTTTAATTCCAGCCACTGCTTCTTGCAGGCCCCTTCTCCCCTAGGTAACGCGCTAGGATCGCCACCACGCAGCATGGCCTGAGCTCTGGGAGTTCGAGTACCGCCTGGGACGGGTGCCGCTGGTGTCAGTGACTCAAAGCATTAAAAGAAATGAGTCCTGAAGGGTTTTTTCCCTAGGTCATTTGCCTCCTGAAGAGCGGACTGGCCGGGGGTTGGTTTTCAAGCTGGAGGATGTTTGTTGAGCGACTGGTCTCGGGCGTTTTCTCTGCTCTTGCATCCTGCGGGGCTTGGCTGCGTCTCGGCGTCGTGCTGGCTCTCTGCATGGGGTGAAGATGATTTCACCTGATGGTTTCTTAGCTACGATCCGGTCGGTAAAGCCGCTTTGCTTGTTCCTTTAATTAAAGATAACTGGATCGCTGTGACCTGCCCCAGCTTCTGCTGAAGTTGGTGGGAGGGGGTTGAAACCCTGCGATCCCGCGTGCGAGGGTCTGGACGGCGCAGGGCGGTGGCCCGGGCTGGTACGCGGTATGAGTCCAGAATCCGTCTTGACGCTCGCTTTCTCTCTCGTTTGCCTTTCAGGACCCGAGGAGCAAGCACAAATTTAAAATCCACACGTACTCCAGCCCCACCTTCTGCGACCACTGCGGCTCGTTACTGTACGGACTCATTCACCAAGGGATGAAATGCGACTGTAAGTGAAGGCCTGTGGGGAGGAGCTGGGGAGGGGAGAAGCCGTCCCCAGGTCCCAGCTGAGGTACAGGGCAAGGCAGGGTCCTGGGGTCACCAGCAAGCATCGAGCTCCTTGTCCTGCCCCCAGAGCACACGCAGGCTGCCAGCCCAGCCTCGGGCCACGCTTACCCCGGCTGCAGGGGAGAGCTGGGCAGATGCAGGGCCTGGAAGGGAGAAGGGGAGCAAAGACATAAATAGATAAATGACATAAGACTCCCTAAGCCTAATGAAAAGGAAAAGACAGACCAGGTTTTTCCAGCCTGCATTTGATTTCTTTCTGCCCTCCGCTCCTCCAGCCCCCCGGGGAAATGTGTGAAGTGTCCAAGAAGGTCAAGGAGCTTGGTCTGGAGCTGGCTGGCTCCGGAGCTTGGCCGGAGGAGGGATTTCAGCTCAATGTGGGGAAGGGGAACGGGAACGCCTGCCCCGATGCGAAGCAGCTGAGCGTGAGAGGCACGCTCGCACGCGCGGGCTGCGGGTGACACCCCGTGGCCATCTTGCTGCAGAGACGAAACATCCTGCGGTTTGCACGGCTTTGCAGCAGCCCCTTCTAGAAAGCACGGTCTTGCTGCTGGTCTGCAGGGGGGAGAAGCAGGGAGAGGCTTTTCTCAGTGGGTTTAGTGATGGGGTTGTCTCGCGGGGGGGAGAGCTCACGGCTCACGGAAGGAGCGATGCCCGCGGAGCCAGCTTTCCTGGGGGAACAGGCTGAATCTGCAGGGAATAGCATGGCCCGGTGTTTGAGAAGAGCCAGTGGCTCCCGAAAGATCAAAACGTGCTGATTTTATTACAGGAGCAGCTTGTTCACAATCTGCTGCAGCATGGCACCTGCGGAAGTATTCGTGCTGCACAATCAATGCCTCTCACCATCATGCACGCATGCACACGCGTGTGCACACACACACAGGGCCCTACCAAAGCTCGCACCAGGTGCATTTGGAGGAGCAGAGCCCCTGCCTGTCCGTGTGTGCCCCACAGACGTGCCCAGCTCGAAGAAGTCTCCTCCTTCCCCCTTTGCCTTCCCTGTGCATCCCCCTGGGCTCTGCAAGCAGCCAGCCCCGGGGAACGCGACCTGCCTGAGTAACGCCTGCTTTCTCCTGTGCAGCCTGCACGATGAACGTGCACAAGCGCTGCGTGATGAACGTGCCCAGCCTGTGCGGGACAGACCACACCGAGCGCAGGGGCCGGATATACATCAAGGCCGACATCGAGAAGGACGTCCTCACTGTCCTAGGTAGGCTCATGCCGACAGCAAAGCACGAGGCCCCGGTGCTCTTAGCACCTCGGTATTGCAGCGGGATGGGAGTGGTGGTGTTGGAGTGAGGGCCCAAGATGTGTATGAGAGGTGAGGGGGTCTGGGGATGTCTCTTCATGTACCCACAGACCCTGTCTTGTGTTAGCTAGCTGAGCCTGTATCTGCTCCTCCTTCCTCAGCTCTTTCACCCATGCAGTGGGGCCAATGAAGGCTATCACCATGCCTCTCAGCATTGCAGTGCCCAGCTGTTGGCATTTTGACATGAAAACGAGTGTGCCCATGCTCTTTCCCTGGAGCCCGCCAGTGTGGCAGTGCCCTGTACTGTGTAGCCTACTTACTGCCCCTTTTCCTGACTGGCAAGACTTCGCAGCATCTCTTCCCAATCCTGTTTAGCAAACCAATGACCCCAAACCGCCTGCCCCAGCCCCTGTTTGCCGCTGGGATGCAGCAAACTGAAATCCCAGGGTCTGCCTTTGCTACGGGTTTGTCTCTAGGTGCGAATACAATGCAAACGGGAGCGACGGCTCCGATTCTCCCAGTGCATTCCCTGCAGCGTAGCCCCGGAGCGGTCCTGCAGCCTCGCGGACATGCCTCAGGGCCGTGCAGGTTGATGCTGTTGTGGATGCGCAGGCTGGACTTTATCCCTTCACGCTTTCCAAACAGGAGAAATGGCAGGGAGCGTGGGCAGCGCTGGGGGGAAAACGTGGAGCGCCAGTGCCCTCTCGTGGTCCTGGGCGCTCAGGACGGTGCAATGCCGAGGACGTAGGACGAAGGCAGAGGGGTGGTTCTGGCAAGGGCGATCACTGAAAATTAGGGTGGGCAAGCTGGTCAATTGACCATCAGATATGACCAATTGACCAGTCAGTTGTCTGCGTGTTTTTGACCAGTCAAAGATTATAGCAATTTTACAACAACAACAAAAAACCCTACTTTTTTTGTAGTTTTCTGGACAGAAATATGATCTTTTAAATTGGTTTTTGACACAGTTCTTAATGGAAAATTTGGGCTTTTTCTGTTGGCAGTTTTTACAATTTTTCACCTCTCAAATACCCAACTCTACTGCAAATATGACCTTCAGATGGGGCCGGAGGACGGTGCATGGTGGCTCTGGTAGCAGTGTCAGAGCTTGAGGGGTGGAGGGGGGCAATCCCTGACATGCTGGGGGAGATGGACACCCGCGGCAGGTGTAGACCGACTGTGAGCCGGGCTGGCGGTGACCCTGCAGGAGGGTTCGCACCGATGCGGATGGCACGGTGCTCCTGGGTGGTCTTGGTGACTGAAGCACCATGGTGGGGGGGTGGGCATAAAACCATATTATAAGCAGGAATCAAAGCCGTGGGGTGGGACAGAGGGACGTGTTCTCCTGCCTCCGGGCCCAGCCTCATCTTCCACGGATGACGCTGGTGCCGTCCTGCCACGTGGCTCTGGCTTCTGGGAGGCGTCCGTGGCCGTGTGCTGCCCCGGCGGTCCCTGCCTAGCGGTCAGCCGCTGGGGCTGGACAGTGCGTGGGTGGGGTGACCCGAGCTCTGCTTCCCGAAGGCAGTGCGGGCTCCGCCGGCCGGCGTGGGGGCAGGCTGCTGCGGTCCGGGTTGTGCGTGTACTCCGGGACCACGGCCTTGGAGCAAAGCCCAGGCAGCCTTGGGGCAGTCTTTTCCCTTGTGCACCCACATTGTGCCTCCCTCCTCCATCTGACGCACGTCCCTTGACTCATCTGAGACCCCCGGGCTGCGTAGAGCGGGGCCGCCGTGTCTGCCGAAGGCAAAGGTGCGCTGTGCCTCTCGGGGCTACTAGGTGTTTGCAATGGCCTGCAGACACGGTCGTGTAACGGGTCGCAGGACTGACCCAAGCAATTGAGGCGAGCAAGTCCTTGCAGCTCGGAGCAAGCACAGCTGTGGGGGCCCGGCATCCGGGCGTGCCCTTCCCAGGATGCAATAGTGGGTATGCGTGTGCTGTGTGCGTGCGTGTGCATGCCAAAATCAAGAGGCACTAGCACTTCTTAGGGAAAACCGTCCTGGCAGCGAGAGACTCGACCTGTTCCTCTGACCGGATCGTAGCTTTATGCTGAGAATCTCTCCGGCCGAGGTCTCTGCAGCCCGTCGGGCTGAGGCAGGGCGCGTTGCGGCGGCTGGGAGTTGACCGTGGGCTGCAAAGCCGAGCATCGGGGCTGCGTCTCTAGGCACTGAATCAGTCCTCCCAGGGCAGGGGGGGCCCCCACTGCCAGGAGCCTCTAAATCAGGCCTGGAGGGTCTCCTGTTGTGAGCCGGCCACAGCTTGCCCCGAGTTCCCGTGCTCCGGGCGACACCGTTTGGTCTGGAAGTGTCCTGGGAAATGCCGTGTCCACGAACAGCACCGCTTTGTGTGGGGAGTATTCAGCTTTGTGATGAAAAACGTGGGGGCGGTTTTTCTTTTTTTTTTTTTCTTTTTTTCTTCCCAGTGGAGCTGTCACAGTCCAAGGGAAAATCATAACTGGAAAAAACAAAAAAAAAAGTTGGTCAAAACCTTTCCCAGGAAAAGCGTCTGCTCCTAAGTCCCCATGCGATGGTGACATGTAGGTGCCACGCTTCCCAGAGCGCGCTGGGGAAAGCCTTTGACACCTAAAAGGCCTGGGGGAAGCGCCTGGGGAGACGGAGCAGAGACATGTCATCTGGTTGCTTTTTAACGAGCGCCTTCGAAAGCGAGTTTTATTTCGGGCCCTTTCTGGGGGCGTCGGTGAGAACCTGTCATCTGCTGCCGGCTCCTCCAGGAAGGCAGGGCATGCGCCGCGCGCCCCCTCCCATGCCGTTCGGGAGGGAGGGGAGCACCCAGGCTGGCTGCCCGCCCGCCTCCCGCCAGGCCTGGTGTCCCTCCCCGGGGCAGCTCCTGGGAGACGACCCCAGGCAGGCGCTGGGAGAGCGGGGTCGTGCCGGAGGCCGGGATGGCCCCTGACCCCAGGGTCTCGTTCCAGCCATGCAGCACGCACACGGCTGCAGCATGCATGTTGTCTCCTGCCCCATGCTAGGTGGGGGGGAATTTTAATATCATCGACATTCCTGTTGTCCACGTGGGCAGGAGGCCACGGGCTGTCGACAGGTGGCAAGTGGAGTTGGTGGAGAGCGGGATCAATGTTTTGGCTTCCAGGCGGGCAGCTGATGAGCCAAAGCACGTGGCTTCAGTGTCGTGGTGACGGCATTGTCTCCGGGAAGCCCTCCCCTCCACGCACTTCCCACGTGGGACTTTCCCTCCCCATCCGAGAGGTGTTTTGTTGCGACCCGCTCCCTTGTGCCGCGGCGCTGCGGTGGGATGGGCAGCAGCCTGGACCCCTCGTTATGCCGTGCACATTTCTGTTTTCCCAACGTGCTCGGCCTCTGGGCGTGGGACCTGGTCGTGGCAGCACGTCGCGTGGCCCCTGTGCGAGGGTGCTGGGGGGCGAGCGGGGCTGGCGTGTTGGCCGCCAGGTGGCAGCAAGCTCCCACGAATCGCCTGCCGTGGACGGCTGGTTCTTGGGCAGCTTTGAAGTCCTTCCCTGCAGCAATCGGGACGTGGACATGGATGATATCTTTTATTGGACCAACAAGATTTTTGCAACAACAACAAAAAAAAATTGTTTCATCGCAAGCTTTCGGGCACAAACACCCTTCATCAGGCATCGGGGAAAAATTGACTTTTTCCCCTCCCGCCCAAGCCCGTGTGTTGTGACCAAGCTTGGAGACCTTGTGAGTTTTCCTTCCCAGGGAAATTCCCCGTAAACAAACGCCAGCCAGGCCCCTCGGAGCCTGCTACGGACATGCTGGTGCCATCCAGGAGGTCGCCGGTATCCTCCTCCGCTCTCGGGGCCGAGCCCCGTGGGTTTCGGTGCAGTCTGCGCCAGGGGACCCTCGTTCGGGACCCCAGGAGGCTCCTGGTCTCCGGAGAGATTAGGCACCAGGGCTGGTCTGTCTGCAGGGCAGAGAGAAATGACAGGTAGGTTGAGGCAAGTGGTGTCGGCTTCATGTGCTGCGAGGGGCAGCTCGGTGAAATATTCCTTTTCTTCTGCTGAAATACAAACACGGGCTGGTTGAACAGGTTCACCGTGGCAGCTCGGCGGAGGGGGAGGCAGTGCCTTCTTTTCATGCCCACCGAGGGTGCGTGGCCCTGGGCTTCAGGCTCTTGGGTGCTGTGAAATGCAGTGACAGTAGGAGCCCGTGCTCCCATGCAAGCTAGGAAGGGCTGTAGCAACCCTCCTGGCTCAAACCCTGATGAATTAGCACGGGGTCCTTGCACCTTCCTGCGAACGGCCCGTGCCTGCTGCTCCAGGAGCCAGGACATCAGCTCCGACTCCTGGGCACGCTCGGGGGAAGCGCTGCCCAGCGCCCGGCGAGGATGCTGTGCAAGGAGCAGCTCCCCAGGGCCTGATCTGCACAGCCTTGCTCTTGCACCGTGGAGAGAAACAGCTGGCTGTGCATGGCTTCTCCTTAGCTTGTGACCCGTGCCCCACAGCATGTCAGGGAAGCGAGGGGCTTTTACGCACGGGCTGCAGAGCCAGGAGCCCAGGTCGAACCCAGCGCGGACGAGGCCAGGACGCCTGCCTGACTCTTACAGCACAAGGCCAAGGCTGAGGGCAGGAGGGAGGACAGCATCCTCGGGCTCGTTTCCCTCCCACGGCCTTCCCTGCCCACCTCTCGGGCAGCCGAGCCACGCAGCCCTCCTGCCCAGCCACCCGAGCCTGCGCCCGTGATGTTGCGTGGAGCGGTGCTGGCTCGGTGCACCCGGCTGCCCGAGCAAACCCTCGGTGGGCAGGAGCTGGCTCAGAAATCGTGAGACCAGCTCAAAAACCATGTGTTTTTTTTTTTTTTTTTCCCCTTTGCAAAAAGCAGGCATGTTTGCGTGCTGCCTGCCTGCCTGCTGTGTCTGGGCTGGTTGCACGTCGCCCTTCTCAAGCCTTTTGCTACAGCGGGGGGGCTTGAAGCTTAATATTTGAAAAGGAGACCCCGGAGTCTCACGTTGTCGCTTTGCCTGCTGGAGTCGGGGTTTTCGGGGCATCCGGGAACAACCGATGGTGCTGTCTCTCCATGTAGCCCCTGTCGGGGTCGGCTCAGGGCTAAGGGGCTTTGTGTCCCCCTGCTAGAGACGCCCACTTCCATGATAGCAGGGACCTTTGGGGAGGGCAGAGCAGTGTCCCTTGCTGGCGGGACTGTTTCTCGGGTAGTCAGGAGCCCACAAAATATCCTGCAGTGCTTCGCTTTTAGCAGCTGGAAAGGCCCCCAACAGGCACCAAGAGCATTTAGCCCATGGCCTCGGGGCCACAGACCCCCCGGGCATCAAGCCGTCTGCCCAGGTGCGCGGCGTTTGCTCCCTGCTTCCCCGCGGCAGGTCGGTGCCTGGTCCGCGGGAGGCGACGGCCCCCAGAGCACCGAGGGGCAAGTGGGGAAAACCATTTACTGCAACGTGTATTGGGAAACTGTCT
>NW_017729016.1:6309071-6315683 GCF_001723915.1 Gavialis gangeticus
GGAAAACCCTTTACTGCAACGTGTATTGGGAAACTGTCTTCTAGGGATGAAAGCATTTGTAGGAAACTGGGTAGCATTTTTTTTTCCCCCAAGACGTTTTCGTTGATCTAAAAGCTCCGCTTTTTTCCCCACTCCGCTGTTTTTTTCCACCAACAAAATGTTGGTTTTCATTTAAAAAAAAAAAAAAAAAAAGAAAGAAACTAGAAAAGAGAGAAGCGCCTGTTTTTGGAGTGTTTGAGACACGGTGCAACGGCGATGCTCTGATCGGCTCCGTGGAGCGTTGCTCTCTCATCTGGAACCATTTGCATCAGAAGTATTTAACAGTGAGAGCGGGTGTCGGGAGGTGTTTGCATTTAGAGTCTCAGATTCAGCCCTGATTTCATCCTGCCAACACAGTGCACACGTTATGGACCTGCCAGCCCCCCCCCTTTAATTGCCCCAGCAGGGCAGGCCGCGCCGCTGAGCCGCTAATTGCTCCTTTGTGCCAGGAGAGGGGCTCCGTTACAGCCCCGTCCGCTCCGAGCCCCGGGCTGTAATTGTGTAATGGGCACACCCAGCAGTGGGCTCGGCGCACAGCAATTGAAGCCTTATTAGCCGCGGTGCCCGCCGTGGCACGTGCCGCTACGAAGCACAGGGCTTTCTGGAGCTCCCAGCACTTGAAAACTCGCTGTTTAAGCTAATAACAGGGTTGCGTGCATCCATCAATGGCTGCTTCTGAATGCCGGGGCTGCTTTGGGACCGGGCGGTGTCTGAGCGGAGCGGGGAGCAAGGTCGTGGGGGCAGGATGGTGGCGGGGGAAGATGGATGTTTTGGAGGGTTCAAGGGTTTTATACGAGTTGCTTGAGGATTATCGGCTTCCTCCTGAAATCTCCGCGCTCTTTGCACAGTGGGGGAGCACTGGAGCCCTTGGCACGGGGCAGACTCGGAGCCCCTCTCCGAGGGTCATCCAAAAGCAGGGCCCGGGTCCTGTGCAGCCAGCACCCAGCTCCTGCTCACTCTCTTGCATCAGGAGGTCCAGGATATCCTTCCTTAATCATGAAAATCGAGCAAACGTCATCTTCTAAAATGATCATTGCATGGTCGAAGCCCATAAAAATTAATCACGCTTTTGGATTGGATGGGGGGGCAGCCGGACAGGAGGAAGGCTAGGTCGCTCTGCTGCTTTCTAAGCCCAGGTCGGCTCTCTGGCAGCTTTGACATCAAACAAGGTCACTTCCTCTCTTGCCCCCCCAAGAAATCCCATTAAAATACCACTTGCTTCTTTGTATGTATTACTCCCTCCACCCAAAATACGTCCCGGCCACTTGTGTGTGACCATGTACTTGGATCGCCTGGGGACGGTCCCCGGTCGTCTAGAAGGGGGGTAGGGGTCTGGTACCACTGGTCTCAGGCACAGAGATAAATAATGCGGTTCTCCAGTGGATCAAATTGGGGCTTTTAAGATGCGGTTTATTCTAACGCCCAAGTCGATGGCAATTGTGCTTAATCCCAACTCGCACACACCATGCCTTCGCTGGTACAGACGTAAATGTGGTGTCAAAAGACCCTGCTAAGTAGGTAGCGCTGCGTATATTTATACGTATCGCCTCCAGCGAGAGGCAGAAGTGATGGAGTGTGACAGGGTGCAATTTGGCTAATGTCGGACCAGAGAAAATGTATTTTTGCAGCCTGTGTTCTGAGGTGGACTTTGATCAAGTATCTTATTAGCGGGAAAAGACTTTGCTGAATAAAGTGGGAAATTGTAGCAAATTAAAATGTCATTAAGGTGTTGCACATTTTTGCTTCCATAACGTAGTGGCTTCCGGACGCGGGTTCTTCCCGCCGTCCGAAGAGCGGCACTGGCTTCTCTTGGCGGGATGGAGGAACGGGAGAATATGAAGTCAAGTCATTGACGGGGCTGGAGGTCTATTAAATGCATCGCGTCTCAGCTCCTGCCTTTCGCGGGCGCCGAGACAGTCTGTCCCACGTAGCTTTATCAGGGAAATTCTGCCTCGGACTATTAATATGAAGGACTCTCCCGCCCTTGCTCGGTGCTGCTGACTCCGTCTGAATTATGTTTCCCTGCCGCACGAGTCCCTTCGGTACGGCGTTGCATCCAGGTCGCGTGACACTGATGCTTGCAGGCCGGGTGGTCTCCGTGCCATGCCGAGAGACGCAGCAGCCCCGACGGGCCAGGGAAGATGCAGGGTGTCGGGGCCAACCTGTCCCAACCGGTGCATCGAGTGAAGGGAACATCTCATAACTCAGCAAGCCCTTTGCTGCCTTGACGTTTGTGGACAGCTTTGTGCCCATTGCCTTTTTGGAGCAAATCCTACATAAACCATGCACCCCCGAGCACGGGCAGAGCAGCTCCAAGAGCATCTCATTGCCCAGGGGCGCAGCGGGTTAGGGTTAAAGGACTCTTCTGCCCTTTAAGGATCTAGATTGAATTAGTGAGGGTGGGACAGGGAGGGATGGGGTGTCCCAGCTCTGCAGGATCTGGCCCCTTGGAGATGCTCAGTGCTAGAAGTGCTTGCATCTGCAGCTCCCCGGGGAAGGGGGGGGCCTGTACCGGCCCCCTTCGGAGGGAGTGCAAGGTACCGCTGCAGACGAGGGAAGGGCTGGCTCGTCCCAGCCCTGCACATGGACCTTCTGGCCCCAGCAAGGTCACCTGGGCAGCGCGTCCGTGAGCACCCACCGCGCCGAGGCGGGGGGGAGCCCTCCCCACGTGTGCCCGCGGTGCTCTTATGTGCCGCGGGCTTCGGTCCTTGCCATTTACCAAGCTGATGAAGTAAAACATTGACTGAAACTGAAACCAATTACGCCGTGATTAGATAAACGAGCTGGAAGCGCATTAATTAACAGCCACCGGGCCGGGACGAGGGGACTGTAATGAGTCCTGCACTTCTCCCATGGCATAAGCCTGTGCAAATACATTCCTCTGCAGGGTGGGAATGAAAGGGGTCAAGGCGCTCGGGTGTGACGTTGTGGTGTGACACGTCTCACCTGGGGGGAGATGGGGACTAAACCCATGGCTCCTCCCCCCCCCCCGGACCCCCTGGGCTCCTGCCTCTGGAACAGGGGTGTTTGGAGGAGGCCGTCTGTTGCTCGTGGACGGAGATGCCGTGAGGGACCCCGGCACATTGCTAAGGGCCCCTCCGGCTGGCTTGGCGTGTGCGCGTGGTGGGGCAGGCAGGTGGCACGGCAGGTTGTGCTTGTGCACGTGGGTGTACTCAAGCAAGAGAGCACTTAGCCTGGCCACCAGCGGGTTGAGAGCCAGCCAGGCTCTGCTGCCACTTGTAAAAACCATGCGCTATTGGTGCTTTGCACACGCACGTGAACACACAACATATGCAATGCACTCGCTTCTGTTGGAGTGGGGGAAGTGTACTGTGCCTATACTGTCCTTGTCCTGTCCTCCACCCCTCCCGAGGAAGCCCCTGGAAGTTCAGGTCACTTCTCCTCCACCCCAGCTTCCCCCTGCTCTGTGCAGCACTGGGGGGGCCACATCTGGAGTCCCGTGTCCAGCTGTGGCCCCCACTGCAGAAAGGATGCGGACACATTGGAGAGAGTCCAGCAGAGGACAGAGAAGATGGTTGGGGGCTGGGAGACAGGACTGGTGAGGAGAGGCCGTGGGAACTGGTTTGCAGAAGAGGAGACTGAGGGGGATTGAACAGCAGCCTTCAGTCCCCTCGGGGGCTGCAAAGAGGATGGAGCTGGACTGGTCTCAGTGGGGGCAGATGCCAGGACAAGGAGCAGAGTTGCAGCAAGGGAGGTTTAAGTTGGATATTAGGAAAAACTCTGTCACGAGGCGAATGGTGCAGCACTGGAGCAGGCTCCCCAGCGAGGCAGTGCAGTCTCCATCCTTGGAGGTGTTTAAGACCCAGGTAGACAAAGCCTTGGCCGGGATGATGTAGTTGGGGCTGGTACGTGACATCGGACTTGCAGGCGGGGATGGGGTTTGGGAATGAGCCCTTCCTGCCCAAGCTAGCGTCCAGCCCCGGGAGCAGGATCACTCCGTGCTCGGAGCTGGGCAGAACGCTTCACCGGAAGATGCAGATTGGGATCAGCTGAAACATTTTGCAAATGTGCATCGAAGTCGCCAAACCGTTTCAGTCACAAGCGTTTTCTCAAGGAGATCCCAGTGTCTCCCTCTGATGGGCTCCAGATGAAGCACGTTGATTTTTTCCATTTAAAACGTTTGGCTTTGGCACTTAGTCGCTTTTCAGCTCTCTGGCCAGGGCGGGTTTGCCTCTCTGCTGTCTCTAGCTCTGACGCTTCCTGGTGCTGCTTGGACGGAGCTCTCCTTTCCTGCCCAGTTCGAGCAGGCTTCAGGGGGACGCCCCGGAGGCCTGCGCTGGGTCCCGGGAGAGCCCGGGAGGTTTGAGACGCATGGATGCATCTTCCTGAACTGGAGCGTTGAACCCAATGCATGTTTTCTAAGCAAGTATCAGCTGGGGAACCTAAATGAATTTTAACCTGACTGCCTTAAATATGACTATAATATTCCTTCTGGTGACCGTCTGCAGCAATAGTGCTTTTGCCTGAAGATGCATGCCGCTATTACAAGGTGAGAGAAGTAGGAATATCCTGTAATTTAATTTAACATTAGAAGAAAATCCTTAAATCGCTGGAATAAATCATGTCTTCTCTGCCGTTAGGCCAGTTCGCCCAGCTTGTGTATCATGTCCCGCTCCGGCGCCGCGTGCGAGATGTTGAAGAATTTGCTTTCATTCGCCCGTTTTCACTTGGAAAATTAGGAAGCAGCTTCAGTTCCAAGGAGGGGCACGATGCAGGTTTTGAGTTTGATGGCATGATAATTATTTCCTCAATAACAGCGCGTCTAGTGAAGCCTGCTGAGATGTGCCATGCTCTGATTTCATGCTTCAGGGCAAAAATGGGTCGACCTCAAGGGTGAGGAGTTTCTTGCGCCTGGTATGTGATGTTCTGTAGGGGCCTGGTCTTGCAGGGCGTGTTAGGCCGGGTGGTGTTGATGGTGCAGCACTAGATGGGCCCCAGCATCGGTCTGATGCAGTCGGGCATCTCTGCGTGGGAGCTGGGTGGAGATTGGACCCAGTGTCTGACCCTTGAGAGAGCTGATCCTTCCCGGTGTGGGGGTCCCCATCGTGCCAGCACTGATGCACCGTCGAAGCACCCCTAGGAAATCTGAGGAGTCCCCGAATTTCTCTAGATCTCTATTGTCGATTGAGCTTCATGGAAATCTCTTCTCTACAGCAGCCGGTGCTGAGCTCTCTCCAGTCATCTTCCCCAGCTGCTGAGTGCAGGATGGCTTTTATGCCCCTTGCTCGGGTCAGGAAAAGAGCCGGCCGCACCAGGCTGGCCCTGCCGCAGGGAGGACAGCGGGGGATAGCGGCGGACTCCCAAGGACCGCTGCATCCAGAAGCACTGGGACAGGGTGGTTTTGCTGGACTGGTGCAGCTGCCTGGGGTGGTTTCATGTCCAGCAAACCCGAGTGACCCCCAGTGAGATCAGCAAGTGGCACTGGTGATGTTTGCATTGCAGGGATCGGGATCTGCACAACTGTAGAGGAACTGCATTATTTGGGGACCGCTCCCATAAATGCACTGTCCAGAGTCCAGGAGCGACTGCGACTCCAAGGACTTGGAGGGGCATCGTTGTTGTTGGATTTAAAGACAGGGGCACCCGCAGCATCTTCCCCCAAAATCAGTGAACCTGTGGCCAGGGGCATGAGACCCAAAGATGCTTTGCTATAATCCAAGCTAATTTAGAAAAGTAAACGACAATCCCAGCTGGAAGAAAGAGCACCGGGCATCCTGTCTGGGGAGACATTTCATTCTCTGAGTTTTAATTTTGATATGCACCTTAATTGGCAATATTTATTAATAGACCCCGGTCTAATTATCTAATAATGGAGGAGTTGGGTCAGAAGCAAGGGCGGATGTGTGGGGGTGTTAAGCAGCGTGCGTTGGAGGGGGGATGTGTGCACGTTCACACGTACATAGCACAGCCAGGCAGATGATCGAGAGGATTCGATCCAGCGAACGAAGGAGTTAAGAACTAAATCAAGCTAAAGGCACCAGCCTTTGGGGGAGAGGTCCTCACCAATGCACAGCGGCGTGGGTAGTAATATGCTTTTAATACAAACTGCTTTTTCACTCTCGCAACTGGCATTTAGCAATTACTTGTATTAATTTATAAATGGCGTCACAAGTGCTTTTGGTCTGCTTTGGTTATGGGGCGGGTGCTCGCTGCTGGGGCTTTCTCTCCTTTCCGTACATGTTGTATTTCAGAATTCCACCATGTGGTTATGAAGATAGGCTTTTTCTATCAAAAAGGAGCAGATAAAAGCCCATCACAGCGATGAGAAAATATGTATTCTTCTCCCCTGATAAGGGGCGGGAGGAGGAAATCAGTCCCGTTGTAGTGGTGCGAAGCCTTCGCAGGGGCCTTGGAAATTAAACTCATTACTTAGAGATTTCACACAGCAGATTGCAAGGGCTCCAGCCCTTTTTGCTTGGATGGTACAAAGCTTTCTAGAGGCAGGTTTTGACGGAGAGTCCAAATTAAGCCGCAGAGGAGTAACTGTGCATCTTCTGAAGCAGGGAGCTGGTATTTAGGTCTTGGCTTAAAAAAAAAAAAAAAAAAAAAAGG
>NW_017729016.1:6315748-6325298 GCF_001723915.1 Gavialis gangeticus
AAAAAAAAAAAAAAAAAAAGTGATTAATTTACTCAATGGCACATGAAAGCATAAAGGGCACGTTGCTGGTGTCGCAGGGAGCAACTGGCCACTGTTGTGCGGTTTCGATTCCCAGGTGGGTCGGTGGAAATAGCACAAAAGAACCAAGTGCTGAAATGCCCGGCTGGTCGATAGCAGAAGTTAACGAACAGAGCCGCCCGCCTGGGTATTTCAGAGTATCCATCGACACCGTCCATCTGGTTCCCCAGTGCATTTGGCAGGGGTGGTAGCTCCAGAAGTGTTGGGGTTCAGCAAGAACAAGTGCAAAGTCCTGCACGTAGGGCCAAGCAATCGCATGCACCGGTGCAGGCTGGGGACCGACTGGCTGGGCAGCAGCTCTGCAGAAACGGGCCTGGGGGTGACAGGACAGTAAGATGGATATGAGCCAGCAGTGTGCCCGTGGTGCCAAGAAGGGTACCAGCATGCTGGGCTGCATTGGGAGGAGCGCTGCCAGCAGCTCGAGGGAAGTGATTCTTCCCCTCTGTTCAATGCTAGTGTGGCCACATCTGGAGTCCTGTGTCCAGCTGTGGCCCCCACTGCAGAAAAGATGTGGGCACATTGGAGAGAGTGCAGCGGAGGGCAATGGAAACGTTTCAGGAGCTGGGGGACAGGACTGGAGAGGAGAGGATGAGGGAAATGGGCTGATTGAGTCTGCAGAAGAGAAGACCGAGGGGGGTTGAATAGCAGCCTTCACCTCCCTGCAGGGGGGCTGCAAAGAGGATGGCGCTGGGCTGCTTTCAGTGGGGGCAGATGGCAGGACAAGGAGCAATGGGCTCAGGCTGCAGCAAGGGGGGTTGAGGTTGGATATTAGGAGAAACTTTCTCATGAGGAGGGTAGAAAAGCACTGGGACAAGTTACCCAGAGTGGTGGTGGAGTCTCCATCCTGGGAGGTTTTGAAGACCTGGCTTGACACATCCTTGTCTGGGACGATGTAGTGGGGGCTGGTCCTGCTTGGAGCAGGGGGCTGGACTAGATGTGACCCCTGAGCTCCCTCCCAACCCTCACTGTCCATGATATGAAGTGGAATGAAAGTGCCTGAGGCTGCACAAGGTTGGTGCCATCATCACCGAGCACGGTGCAGCGAAGCCGAGCCAGCGTGCAAGCGAGCGACCATCGTCCCGTGCCGGGCCCTGTGCAGACCCGCCCAGGAAGGGGAGTCCTCATGCAGTTTTGGGTATTCACCCACGCTGCAGGGAGAGCATGACTGAGGGTCATGCCCTTACCCATGCTGTGCCGCCTTCTTCACCGATGGGTTTATCCACAGGACCAACTGCTAGCATTGCTTGCACCCAGGATGGGCTTCTTCATGTCCCAAGCTAGCCGCTGGCAGGCTGACCGCCTGGGAAGAGTTTCACGTAGGATCCTTTGATCAGCCAGGCAGCTGCTGCTAGTGGCGTTTGCTGAGAGTCATCGCACGTGCCCACATCCCTGCGTCCCCCCGGTAGAAAACAGTTATGTCAATGCAAGCGCTCCGGTGCAAAAAGCAGCTTGTAGATGTCAACTTCTGATGCTCTCAGTCCCGGGCGCTGCGAACGCTTCAGTCTGGTGGTGACGAGCGAACCCTTTTGCTGGCCCTGGCACGCTACGCGCGCTTCTCAGCGCTGCCCGTGATGAAGTCATTTGTGTCCCCTCTGTCAAAGGTGCGCAGCGCGGGAGGTTTCTGCTCCTCGCCTCTGGGCTGTCTCTGGAGCCAGAGGAGCGTATAGAGCTACAAAATCAATGACGCTGCCCAAGTGCCTTGAATTGGACGGCAGGCTCTTGCCGCGCAGCCCTGCCTCGCTGGCTGCTGTCGGAGGTGTCGGGTTTGATGAATGAGCTGGTTGATAAATGCAGATTTGATTTGGTGGCTACGAGTTTTATTTCCACGGAGCCGGAAATTGGGCCATGCTTCAGGGGGACGCGCGAGATGGCTTTGCAGCGTGGTGGGCGGCTGGGATCCCGCCGCGGGGTGTCACCGTGCCGGGTCTTCAGGGGCCGCGACTCGCGTTGAGCAGCATCGTGCACCCCCTGCGCAGGAGCAAGACGCTGCCTGAAATCCTGCCCCATCCAAGTCAGGGGTGAAAGCCTGCAGCCGGGCCCTGATTTGTCCCCTGGATGCTTTGTTTCCCAGCCGAGTCCATGGGACGTGAGCTTGAGCCTCCCCGAGAGGTGAGCCCAAAAGGGAGAGGGGTCCCTGACCTGGCATAGCGCCTTGCCTCGGAGCAGGCGATGGAGCAACCCATTGCTCAGCCTGGCAATGCAGAGGCAACATGGGAGAGCATCTGAGCACCTTACTGTCTGCCCAGAAAGGACATTAGGTCAGTTGGGGAGCGACTGAACCATCTGGTTGGTGTCCCCTACCCCTGGTCAGCCCCGGTGTCGTCTCTGCCAGGAGCAGTAGTCGCACCTGCCCTTCTCGGCCGCCCTTCACCCCGAGTGCGTCCACACTGCAGGACTTCTCATGTCCCCCAGCTCCTCTTCCTCCCTGCAGCTGGAGAACAAGCCCGACCTTTCTTCCCATGCACGGCCCCGCGCTGGCACAGTCGGGGGAACAGATTTATATCATTCTAATTTTATTGCATTTGCAGGCGCTGCAATCCAATTACAAGCCCTTTAGGCAAGCCGCACATCTCCCCTTTCCCCCCCCGCCGCCCTGCTTTCTCTCCACTGATTAATTCGCCATGAATTCTGTAAAAACGATCTTTATCCCATGCTCGCCCGGCGCCGTGGAGACCTCGGTGCCTTCGCGCTCGGCGTCCAGCACCTCCTGGAAAGGGCTTGGTTCTAGAAATTATTACAAAACTCCCTTTTGTTGGGGTAAAGTGGCATGTTGCATGCACGTTCTCCACGGCGACCCTCCACCCTTTGTGGGACGCTGCCCCTTTCTTCATCCCTGGGTGCCAGGTGCAGGGAGTGGGTGGGCTGCACTTAGCGGGTGTTGTATTGCGTTTAAAAACAATACAGGGTGAACCTTTGCCTTGACGTCCTCGCTGCACCCAGGGCTTCTCTCCCTCTCTGCAGCCTGAGAGATGCTCCATCTCCCTTGTTATCTCTGGGCTGGGTCCGAACTGGACCCCCGTGTAGCCTGAGGCAGTGCATTTATCCTGGATCTTCATTTGGGAGCTTTGCAGCAGGAGCGAGGGCAAGTCAACAGCTCCCCTCCCATGCACTGGCTCTAGCATCTAATTCACTCTTCCCAGGGGTCACTTTGCCGTTTCCCTCGTCTTTCTGGGGAAAGGACGGTGCAAGATCCCCCCCCTCTTTGCTCTATTCCATATCCTTTGTGCTAACGATCGTGAACCCTAGTTTTCATCCATGCACTAATCTCCTGAGATTTTACAGTCGCACTGATGCTCAAACTCACTTTGCTTTTGTTGCATTGCTTATTCTCTTTTTTTAACTGTGTGGTTGGCAGGACTGCACAGACCTGTTGCTTCCTCTTAGAAGTGAGTTTGCAAAGTGCACTGGTAAAGGCATCCGGTTTTTTGTCTCGGGGATTTACAAAACTGCACAAGGAGGTTCGTTGCCCGTTATGATGGGATTGAACCCTCATGATCTGGGGGAGGAGTGAAACAGCTGCCATTCATTTGGGGAAACTAGGGGCAAAATGTGCTTCTTGGTGAAACGAAGAAGTTGAAACAGCAGCAAGTCCCTCCCCGCTCCGAATACGAGAGGTGTGCGTCACCACCCGAAGCAACAGCACGGGTCAGCAAAGGGGCCGTGTCGCTGGTTGGGCAGAAGGGCATGGGGGTGAAGAAAATGCCCCAGAAACACAAACAGGGACGCCCAAGAAAGAGCAAGATGCTGAGCAAGAGCCCTCGTGGGACTGGTGTCGGATGAAAGGGGCTTGGAGCTGGGAGCAATGGAAGAGTCCCTTGCCGAATGGATACCTCGGTGAATATGGCCCGCAGTAATTCAGGAGCACAAATACTGTGGATCAGAGCGGAACGGGTGTTGCTAAAGGCCCCGGGTACTAGGAAACCCCCTAAACAATGTGTGCCTGTTTACCCTCCAGGAGGCAGGGAGCACTCCTTACGTCCAAACCTGCTGAGGATGATATTATAACTATCGTTATCACCGTAACGTAAAAGTGACATCATTATTTCAGAAGGTCGTAGGCCATCGACTGTGGGATTCACACCACAGGCAGTCAGTGAAGCCAGGAGTTTGGCCGTATTGAAGTCTGGATTGCGCACTTCTATCCAAGGCTCACACCAGTTTCCAGCCAGTCCCTTGCTCTAGGAGATCAGGGGCGGCGATAAGGGGCTTCCCCCATGCCCGAGGGGGTCTTGCACTGTGGACGGGGTCCGTGCTCCACTAGATACCGATAGACCTCGGTCTAACCCCGTTTGGCAGCTCCTGTGTCCTTAGCGGGGAGGGAGAGAGACGAGGCACCGGGGAGCCCGCGTGCCCCGTGGGGTGCAGCAGAAGAGCGGACGCGATGTATTCAGTAATTAGCTGGGGGAAACAAAGACTTTGAGCCCACTGTGTCGGCAAGCAAACTGCAGACCTGATACTATGGGAATACGGTGATTTTAATTATTAAAAGATCCCTACAGGTCTGGGGCTCAAAAGCACAACAAATGGCCCCCTTATCAGAGAGCAAAAAGAGGCTTGCGAGTGGTCTGCAGACCTGAACGTGTATGGGAATGGCTGCTACTCACGGTTTTTTCTTTGCATTAACAAGCCTGGGTCTCTTCTGTTGTAATCTGTCTGCAATAATTCAGTTTTCAATCACCGGTTTCATTCCACCAAGTCATGAATGCCCTGAAATGCTTTCAAGGAAGCTGAGGAGCTGTGTATGCTCTTGTGCTTTTTCACATTGAACTTACTTGCCCTTTTCTTTCTTTCTCCCTAGTAAAAGAGGCTAAAAACCTAGTTCCTATGGACCCTAATGGCTTATCAGACCCCTATGTGAAACTTAAACTAATCCCTGACCCCAAAAGCGAAAGCAAACAGAAGACCAAAACCATCAAGTGCTCCCTGAATCCTGAGTGGAACGAGACCTTTAAATTGTAAGTACCGCAGAGCATTTTTAATCTTGTAAACTAGCCCCTCTTGCCCCCAGAACGAATGGGAATGTATTTGCTGTGCTTTAATTATTCGGAGAGATTAAGCTGATTCAATGGAGAAGTACCTTTTTTTTCAGTTACATAAATGTGACTCGGAAACGCTCTGACTTCTGCTCCGTGCCCTGATCAAAGTCTTGCATTTCAATGAGAGAACTTCACATTCTCCGTTTGAAATGCACGCTATCGGGGAAATTAAACATTAGAGAGCCCTGCTGTCGTTGAAGACCGTCACTTCATTTCATATTCATTTATTTATCGAATGCACAGGGGAAGCGTGTGGAAGCGTGGAGATAACTTCCACCGCCGAAACACTCCTTTTTCGTTTCTCTCTTGCAGTCAGCTGAAAGAATCGGACAAAGACAGGCGGTTGTCCGTGGAGATTTGGGACTGGGATCTGACCAGCAGAAATGACTTCATGGGCTCGCTGTCCTTCGGGATTTCTGAACTGCAGAAAGCAGGCGTGGACGAATGGTAAGGGTCCAGTTATTCGGAAGCGACAAGGTTGTGGCCTAGCAGCGTCACCTCCTTTCCCCTCAGTGGAGAGTGCCTGAGCCTTTCCGGTGCACCTCACCGGAGGGATCTCGGTCGTTTTGCACCCAGAGGTCCCTCCGTTTCATACAGTGTTGGTGCCCCTCGCCTCATGCTGGTGCAAATAATTCATATCGGGAACATGGATCAGGTGCCAGAAGGAGATCAGCAAAGGGAGAAATTTCCCTGCATTGTGGATTGCTTTTATTCCCTGTGTTTTCGGGGTTGTTTTATACCTTGTTTGGGGTCTGGCCATTTTGGAGTGCCCAGGGTTTCTCTTGCATACGTGCCTATGGGAGACACACACAGCGTCGAAGTCGCGGTCTCAAGGCCTGACATTTCTTCCCACGTACTACCGTGCACGTTTCGAAAGGTCAAGCCTACATGGCTGCACGGGAACTCAGAAGACATCATCTGGCATCTCATTTTCACTCGTCTTTTAGCGCCGCTGACATACCAAAAGAGCCATTGTGTTGATCATAAAGTTTAAAAGCCAGATCAGTAGCTAGTTAAGAAAGCCTGGAGAAGAAGCATGAATTCTGTCTGAGGCTGTTGCTTCTGCAGCATGTGGACTCGCAGAAATGATGATTAGGGGTTTCTTTCAGTAAAAAGAAGAAATGCTGTCCAAGGCATGTAATTACTGTCACTTGTTACCATACGAAAGATGAACACAGTGGGCCCATAAAACTCATGCTGAATGGGGCCTATTCATTTCCATTTTATCTTCCCCAGCAGGATACATGCCATTTTAATTTCCTTTTTTAGCCACCGATGCCTGAAAGCGACGTTACCTTTCCACGGGAAGGATTATAATTTAAAATCGGTATTGTATGCCTCTCGCAAGCCAAGAACCACATGGTATCAATTTACATGGCGTGAGGCAAACAGCCTCCTTGGGTTCCCCCCTTCTCCTTCAAGGCGCTGTTTGGCAGCTCTGCGGGCGAAGCATGCGGTTGCTGGTAGCTCCAGCTTCGCTGGGGAGGACGGCTCTGCAAACAGTAGTCAACACCTGGGACACGTCTGTGATTTTTATTATTTCTAACAAGCACTGACCTACCCAAAAGCAACATGCCCGTATGTCACTCTGCGCCTGCCTGCTCTCTGCAGCATCCCTCCTAGCCAGGCAGAGTCGAGCAGACACTTGTGAAACCCGGTCCCTTAGGCAGAGAGGGGCTGCCAGACCCCATCTGCTCCCAGGCCGTGCTTCTGCACGGTCGCTGTCGTAGAGGTATGGAGCAGCTCCGGGGAGTTGCTGTTTCAGTAGCCAGCAGGAACGTGCATGGGAAGACGATGCCCATGGGACTGCTCCATCACGGGATCATAGCGGGGCACAGCGCTGTCCTCGTGTCCGGCCTTGCAGCATTTCTGCTAACGAAACAGCCAGGATGCTCTGCGTTGGTCCTCCAGAGCTCTCCGCGCGCCTGACGGACACCCGTGATACCGCTCTGCCCCTGTGGAAAGCAGCCTGGTGCTGGGGGTAGAAGGGTGGAGGGAGGCAGGCGTGGCCCATTCAGAGTCTGCAAAGCTGAGAACGGCTGCCCTGTTTCACACCCCTTCATCGGAGATGTAGCTCCTGTCCCGAAAACACCCGACTTTTGCATCCCTCCAGGATGCGTGGTCAGCTGCAGAAACGCCCGTGTTGCGGCGCAGCGTGGCGTGCCACCTCTTTTTCACACGCGCTGGAAATGGTTTCCCACAGACTTTTAAAAACCACGTCAGCTGCAATCTCAGTAATTTCCCCGGCCGCGGCGTTTGGCTGGGATAAGCCCCGGTGGAAGGCTCCTGTTTCATATCTCAACAAGTGCAGTTAATGGAGGAAGAGCCCGTCCCTGTGTTATGCAAATAGCTCTTTGTTCATCTGCGGTAGACACCAGCCTCTGTAGATAACATCCAGCCGATCGCCGGTCCTCTCTGGCGGCTGCGGAAGAGAGTTCACTGATGGAGCCGAGGCCTCGCAAGACACCTCCGATCTGAGTGACGCCTCGTGATTTCTGATAATTGCCAGTTAAAGTTTCTTCCCTTCCCTCCCCCACCAACTCTTTCTTTTCACGAGACTCTGGGCTTTGCTGCAGGATGGGACCTGTTGCAATGCGGCCGTCACGTGTACGAGCGCCCTCAGTAGGACCTGCGGGGAGGAAGGGGCACAATCCTGCTGGCCTCTTTGCACATTTTGGGAGGTGCCCAGGCTGGCTCCAGAGCCCACTGACAGCAGTGATTTCCCTGGGCTTTGGATCAAGCCCCTAATGTAGAGGAGGCTCCGGTGCCTCCTGGTGCGTACGCTCCTTTGCAGCAACAACCTGTTACCAGCAACTCCCCGGAGGGAAAGTTTTCTGTGCCAGGGACAGAGATGTCACTCCCTATACCAGCAACAGCCTCTTTAGAGCAACGCAGCACCGGGGCACCCACTTGTTGGTGCAAACAGGGTCTGACTGTTTTCAGGTTGAGTTGGGGGTGTGCCAACTGCCCCAGCTGGAGGTAGCCCCCCAAGACTGCGCACCTGGCAATCTGGAGGGGTGTGGAGGGGTGGGAGTGCCTGAATGGGATCATTGAGGCTCTGATAAAGCTAGGAGACGGGCACGGGCCAGGGAGAACCGTGCACAAAAGCCCGAGCTCCAGACAGGCCATGGTGACGCGCTGCTTTTGCTGTATGCTTCCAGGTTTAAGCTGCTGAGCCAGGAGGAAGGGGAGTACTTCAATGTCCCGGTTCCTCCGGAGGGAGAAGAAGGAAATGAGGAGCTCAGGCAGAAATTTGAGGTGAGTGGACTTTTCCTGAATGCTCAGCCCCTGCCTTTACAGCCGGGGGGGTGCAGGGTGCAGCAGGATCCTCTGATATGGTCCTCAGCAAAGGGCTTTGCTTTCTTGGGAGAAGTCCTGGAGTGGAGCAGCGCTCTTCTCCCCTCTTCCTGCCTGCATACGACGCAGCTGGGGAGACCCCGGGGCCGGCCCCCACTCCTCCCCTTGCTCCCCTGGGCTGGCCTGGCTGCCTGCAGGTCATCCCGAGATGGGCTTTTGCACGGTGAGTTTGTTTAGCTGCATTTTAATGAGAAACCACGTCGGGGACTTGAGCGCTGCGTGGCTTTATGGAGCGCAACCCGTGCAGGAGTGCGTTTGGGGCAGGCACTTCAACTGTGTTTGCTGGATGGTAGTTTTCCCCCACCCAGTGTTGGAAGGAGGAGTGTGGGGGAATGGTGCCGTCCTAGGCATTCGCTCCACTTGCCCCGTTCAGATTCAGGAGACGCGATACGCAGCTGAGGCTTTCTCCACGGAGCAGCCGTATGCTGAAGGTCATGGCAGGTGTTGCCCAAGCTGTCCACCCTAACTCGCTTTTCGCTGCACAACTGCAGGGCTGAAGGCTTTGCACACGCCTTTGAGGCTTGATTTCCCAGGTGATGGAAGTTAGCAAGAGCCATCACAGTCAGCAGAGCTCAGCTGCTTGATGCAGGCTGTGCAAGCCTGGTTATGGCGTGTGCCATAAGTGGGTGGTTTCATTCTCCCTTGCTTGCTCACGGGCTCTGTCTCTCTCGGCATCCATGATCAATGCCGCGATGAAACCATTCTGTGAGCCATGCTTGACCCCAACATGCACATTTAGGCTCTGTGCACTTAACGATTTTTGTGCGTTTCTCTGTCCAATATCTGTTTAAAATAGCAGTGCATCTATATGGCCGGACTGTAGTGGCTTATCTCAACAGTTAGATGGAAAGGAAGCCAAATGCAGAATCACTGAGGCTTTCATAGTTTCATACCTTCTAGGGTCAGAAGGGACCTGAGCAGATCATCTAGTCCGACCCCCTGCCATGGCAGGAAAGAGTCCTGGGGTCAAACTACCCCAGCAAGGTGTTCATCTAACCTCCTCTTAAAGCCCCCCAGGGTAGGGGCCAGCACCACTTCTCTTGGAAGTTGGTTCCAGAACCTAGCCACCCTGACCATGA
>NW_017729016.1:6325621-6357086 GCF_001723915.1 Gavialis gangeticus
ATTTAGTGACCTGGTCGTAAAAGGCCACCAGGTTGGTCTGACAGGACCTGCCGCTGATGAACCCGTGCTGGTTGCCCCTGAGCATGCAGTTCCCTGCTGGCCCCTCCTGGATGTGTGCCAGAATAATTTTCTCGAACAGCTTGCCTAGGATCGAGGTGAGACTAACTGGCCTATAGTTTCCCGGGTCCTCCTTCCTCCCTTTTTTGAAGATGGGAACCACATTGGCCCTCTTCCAGTCCTCCGTCACCACACCAGAGCACCACGAGTGCTCATAAAGCCGTGCCAGGGGACTTGCAATGACCTCGGCCAGCTCCTTTAGAACTCTAGGGTGGAGATCATCCAGACCGGCTGACTTGAATATGTCCAGCCCCTCCAGAAGCTCCCTAACTAAATCCTCGCTAACTCTTGGCCCAGGTGTGCCTCCTCCAGGGCCCAAAGGGGGCCCAGCAGGGAGGTGGCTGTTCTGGTCCCTACTTAGGAAGACGGAGGCAAAGAAATCGTTAAACATGTTAGCTTTGTTGTCTGGTGTGACGACCAAATTTCCCAATGCGTCCTGCAAGGGCCCCACATTACCCAGGACCTTCTTTTTACCCGGCTTGGGGCCAGGAGGGGTGTACAACAGTTGCATGCTCACTCTTACTGACATGGATGTGTTTCTTATTTATGGTCTATTGGCAGGGGTGGACCCAGGGGGTTGCACTGGTGCACTTGCACCCCTCTTCGATCCCTGCTGCACCCCACGTTTAACACCAACAGCCTGGCAGGCGCAGCAGCATTTCTAGTCAGGCTGGGCTGGGGGAGTCACTCCACGGCTTATTATCACCTACCTGATCCCTTGTAAACCCTTCATTTCAGAGGTGTTAATGACCCTCTCTTCTTTTTAATGGTCTCGATTTTCTACCAGCCAAGCTCACCCCTGTTCTGCCATGCTGCTCCTGGTCATGAAGCTCCTGTTTCACAGCCCTGCACGTTGTTTTGAACTCCCTCCAATGAAGTGCTGTTTGTTTTTTGCTTCAGTGTTAAAGTTTCTAGTTTATTTTTATCTGGAGAAAAATGTTTTGTGTTCTGCGTGGTGATGCATCTCACCGGGTGCACCCCCCTTTAAAAATCCTAGCTCTCCCTATGCCTATTGCATGCGCTAGTCTCTTGCCTTCTCTCAAATATTGTGCATTAATTTGATGTGCGCTTAATTTTCTTTGGAAGCGTGGGTTTGCTGCCAAGGGGAAAAGCCAGCGTGGAGCTTTGGGAAGTGACAGGTGTGCTGAGGGATCTTTGTCAGGCATGGCAGACAAACGCTGCACTAAAGTGCAGGTCTGGATAGTTGCTGCTTGTGGGTCTTTGCATACTGGAAGGTATTTGCTCAGTCCAGGGCTGAAGATACGACACTCGCTGCACGCAAGAAATGATGATACAATTGGGCTGCAGTTTTTATTAGAAGCAGCTTTTATTTCTCGTCCTCTGACACACAGCTGCATGACAAGCTCGGCTTTGCCAGTTCATTTTCATTTTTCCAGATTAGATCTCATCATTATTGTTTGGGACTCTGCAGTGTTCGTGTTTGTCAAAATGAACGTAATGTAGCTGGAAGAGGAAATTCATTAAGCTAATGCACTTCTAAGGCCACATGTTAATTTAGGAAGGACAAAGATTGCGTCCTGTGACGGCCTAATGTGTTCCTAATGTCAGGACAACGGAAACATTGTTTGAAATGGCAATTTTACTCCCATTTTGATGCACAATATAATGGTATCTGCTATAATCTGCTTTATCTGCAGCACACGAGGTTATAAATTAATATGATTAAGATACATTAAGATATTGGTATCATTGGACTTGAGGCGAAGCTTTGGAAAGGGATACGTAGATAACTGAACGCTAACAAGGAATTGATCTTTCAGAGACACTTTGTGCTAAACTGGGAACTGGCAGAATGTGCCGATGAGATTATCAGAGACTTAAGCATGGAGAAATTAAGGCTAATGAGACCCCTTTGAAGGTGCTTTCTGACTTTATCCTGTCTTCAGCACGGTTGCTTTACCCAGCACATTAAAGCTGTCCACCAAATTATGGGGGGGACGCTACATTGATTGTACTTGACACTGATTGGCAAGGCCAAGGGACTGTAGGGCAGGTGGGGGACGTGGCCTTTTTGTGAAGCTTGCAGCAGCCGTGCCGTGACAAAGGTGGCATCAGGTCCAGGTGTCTGAAGGAGGAGCTGAGAGAGAGCAGAGCCTCCTTTGGGAAGCTGGATCTGGATCTTGGAGGTGCCGCACGCTGCGCTGACCTAGCTTGCTCCCCGTCTCTCTTGTAGCCGTTGGGGTTTGCTGCCAGCTGCTTGTCATAACCCAGGGCTCTCTGGGAATGCTGGAAGTCCTGGCAAGGTCTTTTCTTCTGTGTGTCAACTTGTGGCATCTTGGGGAAGGTGTAGCTTTACTACCTTCCTCGTGAGAAAATCCTAATGTCCAGCCTCAACTTCCCTTTCTGCAGCGTGAGCCCATTGCTCCTTGTCCTGCCATCTGCCCCCACTGAGGACAGTCCAGCTCCATCCTCTTTGCGACCGCCCTGCAGGGAGGTGAAGGCTGCTAGGAAATCCTCCCTCAGTCTTCTCTTCTGCAGACTCAATCAGCCCAGTTGCCCTCTCCTCACCAGTCCCCCAGCTCCTGAACCATTTTCATTGCCCTCCACTGGACTTTCTCCAATGTGTCCACATCTGTTCTGTAGTGGGGGGGGGGGGGACAGCTGGACACAGGACTCCAGATGTGGCCTCACCAGTGCCAACTCTTGCTGGCATGGATGTGTTTCTTATTTATGGCCTGTTGCCACAGGTGGACCCAGGAGGTTGCACTGGTGCACTTGCACCCCACTTGGATCCCTGCTCCACCCAACGTTTGAGTGGGGAAAAACCACTGCCCTGGATCTGCTGGCAGTGCCCCTACCCATGCAGCCCTGGATGCTGGTAGCCTTCTTGGCAACAAGAGCACACTGCTGGCTCCTATTCAACTCATTGCTCACCATCCCTCCCAGGGCCTTTTCTGCAGAGCTGCTGCCCAGCCTGCCCCGGTGCGTGGGGTTGTTCCCTGCTCAGTGCAGGACTTTGCACTTCTTGTTGAGCCTCATGTGATTTCTTTTGGTTCAGTCCTCCAACTTGTTGAGGTCTCTGTGAATCCTACGACTACTCTCTGAATCCTGTATCTACTACTCCCCTGCCCCCCAGCTTGGTGTCACCTGCAGACTTGCTGAGGGTATATGTATTGGTATAGCAGTGGAGCTCAGAAATAAAATCAGAATAGTCCCATTTCACACTCCCCATCGGTGGCAGCCCTTGACTTTCTTCATCCTGTCCTTACAGCCTGGATAGGCAGGCCCTGAATCTCTGATTGAAGACCAAACTCTCCCAGTCACCTGTCTGCTTAGCCAAACTTTTGAGGATGTCCTTCTAGGTCGCGAGCGTGCAGTATAGCGCTCATTGTCATGCAGCCGGCAGGCGTGCTGCCATTTCATTCAAAACGATAAGGGCTAAGAGGAATCCAGCAATCAATTTGCATTAGCCCTGCCTGAACTTGCCTCTACCTGGGCAGCACAAATCAATAGGGCAACGTTTCAGTCCTGGTGACAGCCACACATGGCAGAGGCAGCGAACGGCGATGCATGGGCAGCTTGCCAGGTCCCCACAGGCCTCCCATCCCATTTTGCGTGCCGTGTTATCCGTGGCACACCTGGTCACGCCTCGTGCCCTGCTGACATGCCGCCTGCCCCCCTCAGCCCAGCGACATGTCTGGAATAAACACGCCGAGGCTTGAAGCGTGTTTTCTTTAACGTTTATCAGACGTTTGCAGGGACACCTTGATACGCGTGAACCGTGGAGGCTGTTGCAGAAAGGTGCAGCAAATGGATGGCATCAGGTTGGACTGGAGAGTGAAGGTCAAGTGCTTTTTTATTGTTATGATTTTATTTTTTGGTGGACAATATTTGGCATGGTTTCCTCGTTAGTCAGAGAGAGCGTGCATTAAAATAGCTTAGAGGTAGAAGCACAGGGCTATTGATAAAAGACAGCAGACTGCTGCACTTCTGCTTGGGGAGGGGTCTCCTTGCTCCCCCTGACTCTGCTCACAGACACGTTTCGGGAAAGGCCTTTTTTCTCCTGACCTGGCTGAACGCTATGCCTGATGTTCCAGGGAAGCGGCGCTGTGCTTATCCCCCAACTGCTGTCCTAGAAACTCATGCAATGTCACATTCAGGTCACACGCAAGATAAAATGTGATTTGAGGTGGCACTTCTCAAAGAACAAAAACTCCAATAACTTTCAGCAATGGCTCGGGTCGTCGTGAAAGATCAGGCCTGTCATTGCAGTCCAAAGTTGGATTATAACTTGTATTTAGGAAAATGCATCTTCCTCGGTTACTAATAATACTTAAGACAGCTAAAACAAAGCCAAGGTAAATCCTTGACATTATTTTTCAGTCTTCGTGTTATTCATTTTACTCCCTGCATTTCCCTCAGCACCAGAGTCTCACTTGAATGCACCAGAGCTCCTACGTTCAGGTTCTCCGTCCTAGCGCAGCGCTGCCGGGCCTCAGTTTTGAGCGTGGCAAAGGCAGCGCGCTTTTCTAAAACTGAAAATACAGAAGGCCTCAATTTCATGGCAATGTTATAACTACGCTTAAATTCTGTAAGAGTTTGTTTTCATGTGTGTGAATTCAGTATCGGATGTGACCTGATGAGAACGACACTTTTAGTCCCAGGTAGGAGTCCTGCATCCAGTGTTGGGCTTCTGCTGCAGAACGGATGTGGACGCATTGGAGAGAGTCCAGTGGAGGGCAGTGAAAACGGTTGTGGGGCTGGGGGCAGGACTGGTGAGGAGAGGCTGAGGGAAATGGGCCCGTTGCAGAAGAGAAGACCGAGGGGGATTGAATAGCAGCCTTCACCTCCCTGCAGGGGGGCTGCACAGAGGATGGAGCTGGGCTGGTCTCAGTGGGGGCAGGTGATGAACAAGGAGCAATGGGCTCAAGCTGCAGCAAGGGAAGTTGAGGTTGGATATTGGGAAAAGCTCTCTCACGAGGAGGGTAGTAAAGCACTGGAGCAGGCTCCCCAGAGAGGTGGTGGCATCTCCATCCTTGGAGGTTTTTAAGACCTGGCTAGACAAAGCCATGGCTGGGACGATGTAGCTGGGGCCGGTCCTGCTTGGAGCAGGGGGGTGGACTAGATGTGACCTCCTGAGCTCCCTTCAACCCCAATTGTCTGTGATAGGACGTGGGAGAGCTTTGCTCTCATGTGAATACTCCTTTTCATTGTGCTGTTACTTTTCCATATATAAAACAGCCTGGGAATATGACAGGTAACTCCTGCAAGCAAAAGGGCGCCACTCAGGCCTGGCTTCCACGTTTCAAAGGTCAGCCATGTTTCATTGCAGAGATATAAATCCCTCTTAAAACAGATTAAATGCCAGCGGCGACGTTCTCCCATGGGCTGGCTGCGCGTCCAAGGCTCCCGTGTCAAGAAGGCCGGGCGAAGTGACCTGGGCCGTGCCACTTGCATGTCCTTCTGCGCCGGCGCTGGGATTACCTTTCCAGGCCAGAGCTGCTGGTTCAAGATAAATGCTCTGTCTGCCAGGGGCTCATATTGGACACTTCAGAAACACAGGGTAGAGTCAATGCCCCGGGGAAAGTTACTTGCCATGCTTCCCTGTTCCCACCCCAGGCGGAGGGACCCACAGGGAAACAGCTGGGAGTGCGCAGGTTTTATTCACCGTGCCACGGCCGCGTCCAAGCTGTAAGAACACACGATGGGTCCAGCTAGGTGTTGACCTCGGCTCTGGAAATGTTTTTAAAGCCTACACATAATCATGATAATGTAATGGGGAAGTGCACCTTGCTGGGAGGCTGAATTTGTTGTTAATGCATGTCCTTGGTTGTCACTGTGTCTGCAGCAAGCCTGGGACAGAGCGGCTGAATGGCACAGCTGCTCCTCGGAGTCCTCCTCTGGAATTGCTGCTGCAATAAGCCTTCGGGATTTGCATCATTTCTTTAGCTTCCCACGCGGGGCTTTCTGACACAGGTTGGGAGAGCTGCAGGTGACCTTGAATGGGGAATTTTACAGCCAGGAGAACCTTGCAATAACCAATTAGCGGTAGCAAAGGCTTGGAGATTACCTGCGAGCCTCCTCTCCGGAGGAGCTGTGAGCGGCAGTCGAATTGAGCGACTGGCATCGGGTTAATGGAATTTCATGCTAGACTGAGCTCCGTGCAGCCTCTACGCTGCGGCGTACTGCTAAAAATTAAAACTGAATAAATTGTGAGGGAGCCTTTATAAATTCTGGTTCAGCACATTAGATAGTCACCGGACCAGTGACAAGGCACCGAGGAAGCGATGAGATTTAGCGTTTAAAAGTGTGAGCGGGTTTTCTTTCCTTATCTTTTTTGCATCACTTCTTAATAAGCAGTCGCGATTCAGCTGGGTCGTGCGATTGCTTTGAGGAGCGGGACGGGGCAGCAGTCTGTTCTGTTTTCGAAGTGTATTTTGGGGTTCGTGCATTTAGCCCAAATTGACACCGGAGAGCCCTTCTCTTCAGTATCAAGCGGTGATAAAAATACAGCTTAAGAAATCCCCCCGCCCAAAAAATAACCCCTCCCCTTATTTTGCTATAGCGTGTTTGTATTCAGTGTGGCCCTGGTCGTGGCGTGAGATGCACAGCAAGCCCAGTTCGGCATTGCGAAGGGAGCCCTAAATCGTATCGAACGTGTCATTCTTGATCTCCGCTGCCTCCCAGACCCGCGCTGAGGCTCAAGGTTTAAAATCCGAGGTGAACTTGTGACTTGCTCTCGAGCGCTCCTTGGCAGACGGTCGAGTGCTGCCATCTGATAGCAGTGTGCGAGGACAAGCTGGAGCCACGCCGCTCGCGGGGATGACGCGTGCCGTATCCCCGTCTCGACCGGACGGGATGTCTTCCCTGCAGGGGCGGCGCAAGCGCCCCGAGCAGTCGCTCAAACGGAGCTGGAAAAGTCCTAGCTGGGCATTTCTAAGGGCTAGTCTAAGTGCAGTGTAATTGGTGTCTTTTCCCCTCTCTCGTCTCTCCTTTAATATCTGGAGGCACTTCCTCCACGTGCCCGTCCAGAGAGCTTCCCCGGGGACCTGAAAGCTGGGGGGTTGAGTCAGCCTTTCGGCAACACAAAGCCCTCCAATGAAGGGTGATGAGTAGATAATGATTCAAGGTACCTCTCAAAGAGATTAATTTAAAAGGAGTTGAACAATGTCACGCACTGTGTTGCATTAGCCTGTTACAGGGTTATCCTTGGTGCTGTTTCTGCCATGCACGTGGGAAAGACCTTCCACGGCTCAGCCTTGCACAGACCCTAGGAATGAGCGGCTTGTTTAACGCGAGGTCGGGAGGATCCTCAGTCTTCAAACAAATCATTTTGTCTTATCATTTTCTTCTCCTCTTTTTTTTCCCTTCCCCACCACCTCCTTCCCTCTTGCAGAGAGCCAAGATCGGCCCAGGGTCTAAAGCGGCGGACGAGAAGGCGCAGAACGCTATTTCCAAATTTGACAACAATGGAAGCAGAGATCGGATGAAGCTGTCGGATTTTAATTTCCTGATGGTGCTGGGCAAAGGAAGCTTTGGCAAGGTGCAGTATTCGAAGGGCTGTCCGTGCACCCGTGGACAGCATCACGTTTCGTGTCGTTGGGTCTGCTGTGCTTCCTAGCCTGACCTGGCTCTGCTTCCTGCAGCCCCAGTGGTCCAGGCAGCATCTCTCCTATACCTGGGCGTAGGAGCGTGGGGAGCCGTGCCTTTCATCTGCATGAGTTCCCTGTCTCATTTGATGGTGGTTAAGATGGAACGGAGTTTGCATTTGAACTCGAGACGTGTAACCAGAGCAGTCGCAGAGCGACGGAGCAAGGGGCGAGAGCCCCCGGCTCCACGTCCGTATGTTTGCTGTTGTCCGGAGAGGTGGGACTCGCTGGAGTCTCCTCCGCAGTGCCGTCGGTGGGGATCCCGCTGCAGCACTAGACACGGCCCCTGCCCAAAGCAAAACGTCTTGCTGCCGCTCGCGTGCTTTTTGGAACGGGAGCCGGTTGCATTTTACATCCTGGAAGTGGTCGTTGTTCCCCACTCGCGCCGTGTCCTTGGGCGGCGTCAGCGGGAGCAGGGCACGGGGAGCGCGGGCTGTGGCGCTGCTCTTCAGGGGACTGGGAAACAGCTGATGTTTCTCAGCGACGGCGAGCTCAGACGTCTGGTTACTTCACTGCAAAAATTAGAAATGCTCTTTGTGGAAGCAGGGCTCAGTTGTTCCCTGAAAGAGCTTTTCTTTCCTGTTTATCTTTCCCCCCCAACACACACCTGATTTAATCATTGCAAACCTGCCTGAGCCCATTAATTGACTTCACTGGATTGCTTTCGTGGAGTAATCGTGGGACTCGGCATCTTCATTTGGTTTGGGGTTTTGCCAACTTTATCGTGATTTGCATTCCACGTTCCAGCGCTCCACTTGCTGCTTTAGCTTCATAGTTTAGACCAGGTGGGAGGGTGTTTTTCCCCCTTTGTTGGTAGATCGGTACCGTGTTCTCTGCCGTGACAGATGGCCCGACATTCGAGTGTTTACTGAGGTGTTTTAATAGGGGTCAAATATTCCTCCACCTCTGTGCAAGTATCCGAGGTGGGCTGCTGAGAACGGACGCGGCACTGACGTGCAGTGGCGCATCTCTTCCGGGCTCTGCGGCTCATCCCTTAACTCAAGTCGCCACCTCCAGGAGCCTCTGTTTTCCCATCTGCAAAATGGGGATATCTCTGAACAGCGGTACAGAAGGAGCCGAGATGAATGCATGCATTTCCACCCCCAACCCGCTGAACCCGTGTGTGATGCTCCCGAGAGGAAGTCATCTGTGGAAAGTCTCCAGAGAGGGCTGTGGCTAACAGATGATTTAATAAAACCAAAGCCGCGGCGAAGATAAAGGTAGTCCCATTTGTTCTATTGCTTTTGCCTTTGAATAACAAGCAACCCCCACATCCAGAGCTCTAGACCCCCTAACAATTAGCATCCTCCCAGCAGTATTCAGCAAACGCGTGCAAATTAATTCACCCGAACCCGCTTCGAAGCCACGGGAGCATGCTGCGCGCGTCTCCCCCAGACCTAGCAAATAGATGCAGAAAGCGAGCGCGTTCTTCCAGCCGTTCAGCAGAAGGCGCTTTATCGCAGCCCTGAGCAAGGACGTTTGCAAACGGGGACGCTGGTGAAATCTTAACTGAAAGCCAGTTGTGGCTTTTGCCCCCTCTCCACCCACTTAATCCCTTCTGAAGCCTCCTGCGCGGCATCTGGGAATTGTGGAGCTTTTCCTCCTGTTTTTAATTTGAGAAACTTGAACAACCCCCTCCGCTGGCTGCATGGCTTATATAATGGGAAAGTGTGACTGAAGCTGTTTTATGGAACAGACTGTTATAAATATGCTAATTAGTGCTTGTTAAAACAGAACATTGGCTTATGCGATTAGAGCCAGCTTGGTTCGCGCGTGCGCCCACGGCTTACGGGGGTAGCATCCCCTGGCTTTTCTTCTCATCCTCTACTTCAGAGACATCCCTTGCACGCGCTGGACTCGGCGGTTCCAGCTGCCTGCACCCCTGGCAAAGGGGCATCCAGGAGGGCATGTCCGAGGGTTGAAGCTTTGCTGAGTTTGGCAGAGAGCACGTCCTTAAGCATCATCGTTATTTATGTCCCCCGTGGCTTCAAGTCTGCACGGAGGGCCTCGACTCCCTGCCCCGCCACGAGCGAGGTCGTGGGGCAGAGCACGTGCAAAGCAGGCATCGCCCCATCACGCGGCACGTCGCGGTCTCGGGTGCGTCTGGGCTCTGCCGGGCAGGTGTGAGAAGCGAACCTGTCCCTAAGTGCGCGCGGCTGCTTGAGCCGTAATTTGGGTCCGTCGCAGCCGCTTCTCACAGCTCTCTCCGTCTCTGCAGCCTCACCCCTCCACTTGCATGTTTTGCTGTACACTGTCAACCTCCTTCTCCCGAGTCATTGATTTTTAGATTCAAAGAGCCGTATGAGTGTGATCAGACCTATTTCCGTGAGTCTCTGGAATAAGCACGTTAACCCTTTGGCAGCAGGAGCTCAGATTTGCTGCTTAGTATTCTCCTCGCTCGCCGGCGGTGGCTAGCCGGCATCAGGGAAATGTGGATATTGCCCTCGGTGGAGTTGAACAAACCTGTTCGCTTTTCATCCAGAGTTGGAAGCTCTCCAGTTATTATGCTGGAGCCTTCCCAAGCACATACGCTATATTACAGAAATAAATCAAGTTAAATATCAACTTATTGTGCACTCGGGAAAAAATATCGCGGTCGGTCTTCCAGAGTGTGTGCAGTAGGCGGAAACCCACGGCAAGGGCTGGCGTTGCAGCGCGGGGGATGGAGCCGTCCTCCCGTCCTGTTGCTGCCGGGGGCCAGCTGTAGACTTGTCGGCAGTGCTGGGGGGCCACGTGCCCTGAGCGCGCACGCATCCCCCTCGCCCAGGCTGGACCACCTCGGCACGCTCCTGGGCTGGGCACCAGCTGGTGCGCCGACCCTCCTGGGAGGAGCCGACCAGCTAGAAATGAGGGGATTGCTCCTTGTGCCTTGGCAAGTGGAGCCCTTGCCGTTGCCCAGGCCTGTTGCACTTGGCAAGGCCTCGGGTCATTTTGCTTGGCTCGACAGTAAGTCTCGAAAAGTTAAATGCTGCAACTTGCTCGTATATTTTCAGCAAATCGCTGTCGTGCTCTCAAGCTGTCGGTCGTTCCTGGGGGTTTTCTGGCCGATTCCTTTGCTTCTGCTGTGCAGGATGAGCAGGGGGAGAGGGGGCTTGTAGGTCCCATGAACATTTTCAAGGTTTATTTTTACAAAGCTCCTGCTCTCCACTGGGGCAGAGCCTGGACCTTGCAAGACTGTGTTTGCAGACCGAGCCCCGCAACGGGCTGGTTGTTGGGGCAGGGCACAGCAGAGACATGGACCGTGGCAGTGAGCACCCGGACCGCGGGGGCCGTGGTCACTTGGGCCCTCCTGCTCTTGCTCACCCGGAAATTTCACCTGCCGAAGGGCTCATTAGCATCAACCTTACTCCTGGCGAACCTTAGCCTTGGAGGGTCGAGGCTTTCTGATGAAGGCTCGCTGTGTGCATCCAGTTAAGGATGCCAGCAGGCTTGCTTGACCAAATTCAGTTGGCTTGATTCCTCCTCCCTCCCCCGCTTCCTTTTATATTCCACTTATCTGTTTTTCATTCACTGCAAAATACACTGAGAGTCGCTGGAGGCTGCCCTCCAACGACCGCTCCTTTTTTATCCTGACACTTTGGTTGTAGGGAGCCCCAGTAGACATGGTTCCCTGATGTCCATCCGAAGACAGGAGAGAGGGTGTAGAGATACCTGAACTGGTTCGGGTACTGGGGGAGTTTAGCTTCAGTCGCAGAGAGTGGGCGAAGTCATGTCTGTGCTGCATTGCAGATGTGCCCTTTCCACTTCATATCGATGTGCCTAGTCGGTCCTCAGCTGCCGAGATGAAGAAGGATGGATGGGAGTAGTAGCAGGAAGGAGCAAGATGGCCCTGAAGACAGGAGCATAAACCTCCCCATTTGGTTTTTTGCTTCAATCTGCACAAGCCAGGAGCTGTGTTCTTATGCAGTGACTCCATCCCTGGAGGGTTTGAAGTCCCGGCTAGGCCAAACATGAACTAGTTAGGGCTGGTCCTGCTTTGAGCAGGGGGTTGGATTAGATGCAACCCTCCAACCCTGCATTTGTTGATTCTTTGACTCGGGGACCTGCCGCTGCATGCGCCGTCCTTCCTAACGGGCCAAGGGCGAGACGCAGCAGTCAGTCGTGCAGGTGCAAGCTCGGGGGTGGCTCATGCCTGGGGGTTACTCCAGATGTGCACCTGCATAGCCGAAACCTAGGTGAGGCCCCACAGGCCCAACCGTTCAGATGTAAAGCGGAGCAATCCAGGTTTTTGCAGCGCACGTTTCTCCCATGCAAACGAGCCCTGCTTTTCTGCCGACAGACACATGGCAGCTGTAAGGGTAGACGCTCTTTTCTGCATCCCAGCGATGCGCTTTGCTGGGCTTGGCTGCCATACCCAACGCTTCTAGCTCAAACCTGGCAGCAGCTTTTTGCTTTTAATTTTGCACCGGGGTAAATCGCTGCCTCGCTCCACGGCAGAGGCGAAGCTGGGTGGCGGGGCCGCGGAGGCGCCCTCTGATTTGACGGGAGCGGTGCGCAGACATTGCACTAGCGCTGTCCGGCTGTTAATGGGATGTTCGCCCGGGAGGGGTAGACGCCAGATGAGTTCAAACCCACCGCATGATCGTTTGCAGTCCCCGAACTCTGTTCTCCGGTGGCTGCTTTTATCTTGAAATTCAATCAATTTTTTCTTTGTACCTCGGGGAAAACTTCCTGGTGTGTTTATTTCGGAGTGTGTTTTGTTACCAGAAAGATGCAGCCTCCTTCCCGGAGGCTTCCAGGCGAGTTATCGTTTCAAAGCATCGGACCGTTGTGCCAAGTCTGTGCCGCAGCACCGTGTCTGGGAGCAGCGCGCAGCCTGGCCGTCCTTTCAAGGAGGCAGCCTTGTTGCACGAGGCTGGAGACGCCAGCTCCAGAGATGCCCGGTCCTTTCAGGATGGGTTGGGAGCAGCAAGGCTGAGCCTGGCATCTTCCAGGCACCCACATTACGGTTTATTCCTTCCCCCGCTTCCAGATCTGTCGCTCTCCCCAGGCCACTGCCAAGCAGTCTCCCTGTCCCCGTTTGTGGCCTGAGCCCCTTGCTTTGGATAAATGAGAACTGATTCTGTTGATTAAAATCCAATCAGGGCGACTTGTAAATCTGGAGAGCCTCTATGAGCATGGAGAGGATCGATGAATACTGTCCCTTCGATCCTAACAAATCGGAAGAGATTGCACCGTGCAAGCGGGCAGACTAATACAGTTTTAACCCTAGGCTTATGTGTTGCAGTATCCATAAAACTTCCCAGGCATTAACCAGATAATTGCTACGAACAGTTTTGCAAGAGGGGCGAATTCTGCAAAGCCAGCTGTGTGCCGGAGGGACAGGTAGGGTGGAGATCTGGTTTGATGCCATGCATCGTTTGCAGCAATCGACCCCTGCAAGGAGATTCTGGCTCCTAACCCCCCACTCTGTCTGCAGCATCTCTCTGCAGGTCGCAATCCCTGTCTTTTGAAAAAGCACCAAGCCTCCTGAGCTCCTGGGTGCACCAAGGTTTTCAAAAGTGGCTTGAATCTGCAGGCAGCTGAAAACGGCCCCCCTGATGGTGTGAATTGTCTGAGGTTGCCACTGCTGAGTATCCTAAATGCTGACCCTTTTGTGGGGATATAAATGTTGACAGTTTTTTGCCTAAGCAACCTTTTGTAGACTCGTTCCCCTTGCTGGACTCAAGGGCTCCCTTAGAAGAGGCCAACTTTTAGCTCTTGCTCATGTCTTGACTCTGGAAAAATGACAGAGCAGTTCTTCTGTTGTAAAATGCTCAGAGAGACGACAGCAGGCCTGAGTGGTTTAGGCACTCTGGATTCCTGTTTGAAATCTCATGTGAATCATGCATTGGTGTTTGCACGCCTAACAGTGCTCATGTTGCGTGGCACCTTTCCGAGGATCTCGGGGCACCCCTGGGGGCTCTGGCTGAGAATCGGTGGTCTGAATACTTGGACTGCGTTCAGGAGCTTTGCTTGCTTCTGAGTGTCAACGTGAGGCTGAATTTTGCGCTGTGACCCTCGTTTCAACTTAAAGCTCCAGATCTTTGGAGTTATTCTGGGTTTGCAGCGGTGAATTGGGCTCCGTCTGCCCTGTGTAATGAAACCCTGCTCAATGCTGATTTGATCCGTGATGTTCTCGCTGTGTTTCGTCTTCCTCGGGTCATGCAAAGCCTGGTGTTTTTGCTGGAAATCCAGTCTCTTGCCTTTCAGAACTTGTCGTCCAAGGCCTTTCCTAGCATTTTCTTTGCATATCTGCTATCCTCTGAAATGATCTCTGTTTCACCCAATTGGTGCTGATTTCCCATAACTTATTTTCAAAGTGTCTTAACTTATGTTCCTGTTGTGACCTGAGGATTTCAACAGTTTCTTTTAAATGCAGAGTAATTCAGTTCTGCTGAATATTTGAATTCAGCACAACGACAGGGGGAGAAAACAAGAAGCAAACCATGGTCTCCGGTGACCAGGGTTTATTTCGGAAGCAGTCCCACAGCAAACTGGAGCAATGTGTCTTAATAATGGGCAGGGTGTCGATGGGATTTTTTTTCCAGGTTCCTCAGTCAGGGTGATTTGATTAATGAGAGAAAGTGGTATTACCAGGAGGGAGTGCAGCCCGGTTTATAATCATAAATAAATCTGCAAAGCCGACTCAATTGGTTTAAAATACTAGGTGAGCAAATTCTTTTGCAAGAGAGAAAGCAGTTGCTGAGCTCAGGATGCAAGAATAACTGTGTCTTGGTGACCACTGGAAACCCCGGTGCCTTTTGCCCCTGCCGGGCAAAGTGGGAGGGAATTAACTTCTTTGGTTCAATTTTTGCCACTGTTGATAGGCTTGAAAGTGTCCTAGTGTCCATGGCAGCTCCACGCCTTGAGAGCCACGGCATCTGGTGGCAGCTGTCAGGTGGAAGTTGGTCTTGTGACTGAGGTGCTAGCCGGTGGTTCGAGAGGTCTGGGCAGTGCTGCTGACCCCCTGCCTGACCCTCTGCCTGACCCTGAGTGGGTTTTAAAGGTGCTGAGATCAGTCAGGCCCTTGGGACGCTTGTACACGTCACGGCATTTGTGGCACTTGTGGAAATCTCATTTAGGGTGTGAACCTTCAGGCACCTCCACCCCTTTAAAAATTTGCCCCGTGGTATGTCTGTGCTGCTGTTCCCCGCTTTCACCTGGGGAATGAAAGCACCGAGTCCCCTCACAGGGATGCTGGGAGGATGCATTCACAACTGCGGCCACGATCATGGGGGGCACAAACCCAGCGTGGACCTCCTGGCACGTGGGATGGCGAAGCGGAAGCTGCAGAAGCTTAGTGGGTGGGGCTGCCTCTTGTCATCTCCCCCCTTCTTCCCCACGCAGGTCATGCTCGCGGAGAGGAAGGGCACAGACGAGCTCTATGCCGTTAAGATCCTGAAGAAGGACGTCATTATACAGGACGATGACGTGGAGTGCACCATGGTGGAGAAGCGCGTGCTAGCGCTGTCCGGGAAGCCTCCCTTCCTAACGCAGCTCCATTCCTGCTTTCAAACGATGGTAAGTGTGCGGTGGCACTCCTGTTGCCACGGGCTTGTGCCAAACCGCTTCTCTAAGTGGCATCGCTTGATTAATGATCTTGTTTCGCAGGCCAGGCTAAGAACCAGACGGGGAGTGCCCGCCTGGTCAGGGCTGCAATGAGAATTGGAAGTGTTGGGGAAGGGGCTCTGTCTAACCAATCCAGATAGGAAAAGAGACTTCCTCCCTGCCACTATCCCATCCTCCCTGGCCCCTATGATCATAACACACCACACACTTAGAATAATAGAAAGTTAGGGCTGGAAGGGACCTCAGGAAGACCAAGCAGGACCCATCCCAATGGCATCATCCCAGCCAAGGCTTTGTCTACCTGGGTCTTCAACACCTCCAAGGATGGAGACTGCACCACCTCTCTGGGTGACCTGTTCTAGTGCTTCACCCTCCTAGTGAGAAAGCTCTTCCTAATATCTAACCTAAACTTCCCTTGCTGCAACTGGAGACCATTGGCTTCCCCTCTGCCTTAGGGAGGGGCTGACACATTGCAGGGGGCTCTGGAAATGCCTGCTTAGACGCTGCCCAATATGTATGCAAACATGGAGGCAGGAAGGAAAACATTGGCTTTGTGCATGCTTAAAAATGGAGGCTGGGGTGGAAAGAAGCCAGACCTCTTGAAGTCTTATCGTCGGCCAACCTTTGGCTGAATTGGATCCAGCTGCTTAGGAAAGACCCTTTGCGAGGAGCTGAGTTATAAACCAGAGAGCAGGATGGAGTCGTTTCCCTCCCGTGAGATGCGCTGCGGGGAATGACAAGGCTGAGCTGGTGGTGAATCCTAATAAGTCCAGGAAACGCAGCCTGAAACGGGCATGCTATTAAACTTGTGCAAATCAGAACTGGGGGGAGAAGCTTCTTTAAAGCAATCTCTGGCCAGATGCTGAGCAACACGTCAACAAAAATGCCCAGGTACTTGTCAGCCGGAGCAGGGAGCAGTAATCGGCAGAGTCCTTTAGACAGGCAACAATGCAGCCTAGGAGGATTACATTTTAATAGTATCCCAGCAATTTGATTTACCAGCCATTCAGAGTATTGAAAGCGTGTGGACCAGCTTTGCAGTACCGTAATCAAAATATGGCAGGGGAAGCTATTTCACTCACCATCTTTGTGACATCTGAAGTGAGTCAGTGCAGGATTATTTCTAGGAGACCTACAGTAGCTTAATAGTAATCATATTTGTAATGTAATCAAAATGTGTAGCCGAGTGTATTATCAAATGCAAGCACAAAGCACTTTGATTTCTGAGAGCACTGTCTAGAGCGCAGTTCCCAGCCTGGGCTGTTAGTGCAGTCGGCCAAATCCACGTCTTCAAGAACGAGGAGACGGGAATGAATAAGAACGGCTGTTCAAGCCTATAGGAGAAGTCCCCGAGCTTCGCGCCCTTGCCTGCCGGGAGCTTGTGGACTGGAAGAAATGAGTCTGAGTCACAGCATCGTTACGGAGCAGGAGGCAGGGTCACAGACGGGGAGGGTTGAAGGGAGCTCAGGAGGTCACATCTAGTCCGACCCCCTGCTCCAAGCAGGACCAGCCCCAGCTACATCATCCCAGCCAAGGCTTTGTGTACCTGGGTCTTCAACACCTCCAAGGATGGAGACTCCTCCACCACCTCTCTGGGTAGCCTCTTCCAGTGCTTCACCACCCTCCTCGTGAGAGAGTTTTTCCTAATATCCAGCCTCAACTTCCCTTGCTGCAGCCTGAGCCCATTGCTAATTGTCCTGTCACCTGCCCCCACTGAGACCAGCCCAGCTCCATCCTCTTTGCAGCCCCCCTGCTATTAAATCCCCCTTGGTCTTCTCTTCTGCAGACTAAATCAGCCCAGTTCCCTCTGCCTCTCCTCACAGACCTGTCCCCCAGCCCACAACCATTTTCACTGCCCTCCGCTGGGCTCTCTCCAGCTTGTCCACATCCTTTCTAGAGCGCGGCTAGGAGATGGGCCCTGGTGGGTGTCCTGCCTTTCCTTCCAGCTGCAATGCAGAGCAAGGTGGGATGAATTCGAACTCAGCAGCTGATTTGCAGAACGAAGAGCTTGTGAGCCCAAACGCTTCCACCTTCTCCGCCCTCTCCCTGGGTTGTAGGACCCGAGGGAGAGGGTGCTGCTTCCCTTGGGGTGACTGAGCCCAGCTAGACACCCCGGGAACGTGCCGTTTTCCAGCAAGTTCGTTATCCCGGTGCTTATGCAATCCTGGTGCTTTTTTCTTTTTCCAAAGATAGGAACCAGGGTGGCGTTTCATCGCTGGGTGTGCATCTCCCCGCCTGCAGCCAGACAAACCATCTGGCTGCTTTTATTCATAAAACAACTTCTTTTTAAGCACAAACTCACTGTTTTGCTCTAGACGGAGGGAAGCTTGAGCCCTGGTTGTATGACAGTAGCCATCTCCTTAATAGTCTTCTCCCTTGACATTGATTGATGTGTTTAGGAAACAGATGCAAACAAGCTGAATGCTGTTTTGCTTCTGAGTTATTACCATGAGGGAATTAGTGCGACTGTGGAAACAACTGTCCCCTTGCCTGGTGTGGAGCTGGATCATGAGCAGAGAAGTGGCTTCGCTGATGATACCGAGTGCGGTGTTTCCTGGCCAGCTTCATTGCAGACCCGCTCTGTCCCAGATCCCCCCGGGCAAATCAGCAGCTTTCCATGAGACTCCAGCAAAGAGCACCCCATGCTTTGAAAGGAGCTGGTGTGTCTGTCTGGCCACCCTGCACCGTGCAGCTCCAGACATCGCTGGCACTGTGTGGCAGGGGCCAGCGCTTACAATTAAGCACTTACAATATATAACGACAGACCTGGGGCATTTTGCAGAGGCACAAATGGCCCTTCTGTGCCGCTGACAATCGAGCCCCCAGCCTGCGGCTTTGCTGAATTGCATGCTCTGCTGCAGCTGCTGTTGATTTTCATCTTGTTCTCTAGGATCGCTTATATTTTGTGATGGAGTACGTGAACGGCGGCGACTTGATGTACCAGATTCAGCAAGTCGGGAGGTTTAAAGAGCCGCATGCTGTGTAAGTCCCGCGTGAACGTTTGTGCTTTCAGGGGAGGCGCTGGATGCTTCGGAGTAGCGCCGCCGGCGTCTGGGAAGCAGGAGAGGAGGGACATGCCTCGGGGTGGGGAGTTCAGGGATGTTGACCAAGGCGCATTCAGCGGTGTTGGCTCTGCGCTCTCTTCTGAGCTGTACATCACCATATATTTCACCAGATGCTTCATAAATGAAAAGCCTCAACACAGATGTTGAGGCTTGGGACCACCCACCTGTGCAAGGGGAGCCACATCCCTGTGTCACGACCCCCCAAAGCACAGAGCTGGTTTTCTTCCTGGCCTCTCCAAACCGGCATGTAACTTTGCATGCAGTATCCCACCCGGTCCTGGTAACGAACTGCCAGAGATTGTGTCTCTGTGTTTTTAATGAGAATCTATGTAATCAGAAGTGAAAGCCACACACTAGCCCGCAGCAACCCAGTCGTATTATTATGACCCCTGTGGGGCACGCGCCAAGTTATGTCACCGCCATGTGATCCTTGTCCAGTGTTTTCACAGCGCGACTGTCTTGATCCTGCAGTGCCACGCACCCAGCATGCTCCATCCCCCGTAATTAGATTGGAAGGCTTTTCATTTTAATTTATCTGCATTAATTATCTGCGTCTTCCTGTTAAATCTTTCATTTCAGATTCTATGCAGCTGAAATTGCCATTGGCCTCTTCTTCCTGCAAAGCAAAGGCATCATTTATCGGTAGGTGAGCATGTTTCTCCATCTCTTCCCCCTCTCAAATGAACTTCTGAACAAACCGGGCTCTGCTTTTTGTGCTGATTTGCAGCTGGTGCTTTGGGCTCAAGCATGCAGCGGCCTCGCGTTCAGCCTCCTTCAAGGGCCGTCCCCCATCCCCATGTCGCGGCTCCCAGCTTGGCAGCGCTGAATACATCGGCCGTAAATGGAGCTTGGTGGCCTGTTAATGTCACTGGCTTGTGACCAAGTGTTCACCTTTAGGTTTTGTAAGGAAGAGAGGTCATAAAAGTAGCTTTGATGCTTCTTCTGACACACTTGCACACTCACTCTCTCACATTACTCTTTGCACATCATAAATCATGGCAGATTGATTGAGACGTGGGTTTTACCGTAAGGCATTGCTTTCTCATTATTGAGGCTTAAATGAAGTGCTTATGAGTGGCTTGTCCTGAGACTTCCGGTATAAAGCTGATGCTCACTGTTCAGAGGCCTGCGCTTCGTTTCATCGGGCAGCATGCCTTGCACCATCGCTGGCATCTGGCAGCTGGGTGCTGTGCCATCGCTCTCCCAGGCTGGAGTCCCCACAAGGTCCAAGGAGGGCAAGAGCCCCTGCAAGGACTGCCAGCTGCCCTTAACGGCCCGGGGAAACCAAACGCCAGCCCCGCACGGATGCACTGAGGAGCTGCTGCAACTCTGCTCCAAAGACCCAAGAAGTGGGGGGGGGGGGCCCTTCTGCTTGCCCCTTGGGGTCCTTTTCCCCTCTCTGAAATGACACGGTGCCTTGCACATGTCTGTCCTTGGCCTATCCGCGTGCTCAGCTCTGCCACTATATTTAGCACAAAGAGAAAATAAAAAAATAAAAAAAAAGGGAGAAACTTAAAAAGCAAGAGGCTGCAAATTCCCTGTTTTCACTTTGTTGAGCAAAGATGTGTTTAGCTGGAACGGAGGGCGTCTTCCTTCCCGGGGTGGTTTTGCAAATATCATTATCCTATGATACGGGCCCTTTCCCAAATACTGTGCTGAGCTGTGCGCCCTGAGGCTGTAGGGTTAGCCCACTCCTGTGCCGGCGGCCCCCAACATTTTGGTGCTGGACCTGCGAGACGGTGCCATGACTTGTCCGTGCCCTTCAGAGCAGGGCAGGGCTGTGTCTGGAGAGGGCAGAGAGTGGTGAAGCGCGTGACGAGCGGGATGGGATGAAGGCCAGCGGGCTGCTGGGTGAGGAGCGCTGAATATTTAGGGGAGTCTTTTCCAGCCTCTTGCAATGGACTCCGCCATAGCTCCCAATTAGAGAAAAATCCTGGTCATTTGCTTTGGAACAAAGGCAGGGTGTGAAAAGGGCAACCAGGGAATGGCCTCTAACGAGCAAGCAAACCAACCCCCAAATGCTCCTTTACTGGGGCTCGGCTGCCTTGTCTGTGCACTGCCATGGACTGGAGGCTCTCGGGGAGACCTCAGGTGCCCTGAATCACTGGGGTGCTGTTGAAGTCCAGGGAGCTGCACTTATTTATGCTACCTGGGGATCTGGCCCTGTCTGCGGAGGGGAAGGTGTGAATATTGCTGCAGTGCCCAGTTCGTGTCCCGGCCCCCTGGCTTGTCAAAGAGATTGGTGGCCCCTCGGTGCCCATGGTGGCTGATGGCAATCGGCTCGGCGTTCACGGTCTATACCCTGACCACAGACCGCTCGGTCTCCTGTCTGGTGGCTTCACCCTCGCTATTGGGCAGTGTCTCGGCACACGCGCCATTTCCCAAACTGGAGAGCTCGGAGCATTGCTTCCTTGCACAGAGCATAAATAAGCCAGTAGCAATGCAGACCGCTTAAGTGCTCAGTAATTACGTGGGAGACGATCAGCTATAATTGAAGCACTGAGCACGTCCCAGCCGGTTCCTCATAACTCACTGGCCAGGACAAGAGCCTGAACCAGGGATCTCGACGGCAGAAGCCACGTGGTTTTGTAGCTCGAGCTAGGCAGCCCAGCGCTTGGGCCAAGAGCTAGAGCAGACTGTGTCTTGTGTGGGTCGGGATCAGGACAGCGCTGGCTGAGCTGACTTCAGGAAGAGATGTAGATGAGGCAAGAAGCTTTTCCAGCTTGGAGCGTACCTTATGATTGCTTGCAAACTTGCAAAACTCTTTGAGTTGCACAGAAGCTAGAGAAGAAAAATGATCTATTCAATCAGTGTCCTAGCCAGCACAGGTTTTTCTTTAATGAGTAGTTCCTGGTACTTTGTCCAGCCTGGTATTCATGCAGAATGAACGTTTTTCAAATAAAGCAATCTTGGCTGGCACGCTTCTGATTTCCTTCCTCCCCGTTGTTCCCAGAGCAGGTTTTTATGTCGAGCGCGTGGCGGGGGGTACGCGGGAGAAAGAGGAAATGAGAGGGACCTTTGCACGAAGGGACTTGGCTTCCAGATGCCTGTCAGCTTTGCATACTACCTCGCGCCATTTATGCTCTCGTGTGTAACGGTTGTCTTCCCCTCCCGCTGCAGAGACCTAAAGCTCGACAACGTGATGCTGGATAGTGAAGGGCACATAAAGATCGCCGACTTCGGCATGTGCAAGGAGAACATCTGGGACGGGGTGACCACCAAGACGTTTTGTGGCACGCCTGACTACATCGCCCCTGAGGTGAGCCAGCGAGACCGCAGCGTGACTTCAGATTGTGGGTGCGGGGGGGTTTTGAGGCTTTGGAAACTAAAAATGCCTCCTGGGAACGTGTGCTGGCCTCTGCCCTCCTGCTTTGGACAAGCGCAGGTGGAGGAAATGCAATGGCTTGGGTGCACTTCTTTTTTTCCTCTTGCAGTGGGTGTGAGGATTGAGTTGCCTTTGCCACAGGCCCTCAAATGATTATTGGCAGCTGGCTGAGCCCGCCGGCAGCCACATTGATCTAAATCAGAGAGAAGAGAGGTCTTCTCGGGACTTGGAGGACACTTGCAGAGCAAAATGAGAGCTAGAGCTAGCCGGAAATCTCCTCTCGGCTCCAGCAGGAAATGCTGTTTCTGCAGCATCGAGCCTAAAAATGTTCAGCCCTGGCCCTCGTGCTGGGGACGGGGGCTCCACGCTGCCTATAGGTGCGATCTGGTGCTCTCTGCCAAGGTGGTACCTTGGAGACTAACTCATTCAGAGGCAGGAGCTCCTTGCACAGGAAGACTCCAGTGGGAGTGGGCGGGCAGAGCGCCATTCGTACTGGTCTTGACTGGCAAACCAGTTGCCTCGGGTAGGTGGAGCCTCAACCCTGTTTGTAACGTCTGCTTTTGGGTAGGATTGGAGAAGGGAGGATTATGGAAAACAGAATTGCCAGGAAATAATCTTCCCCCATTGAAATAAAACCCTCAGGTGTCCCCCGCCGCATTGCAGCGAGTGCTGGCGGCTGTACGTTGAAGGATCGCCCTCTCCGTTCACGCCAAACTGTTCAACATATTAAGCCGGGTGTCAGCATATTATTTTAACGACTGATGGAGTCGTGTATGACAAATGGTGCTAAAAGCACTGTAGGGGCGCGTTTTAATAATTTATTCCGGATAGCCAGTGTTGCGTTTGATCCTAAGTACCTGTCCTCCCTGCAAAAAACACAAACATCAAATCTTCTTGCATTTTGCTGAATGTTCAGTTCAGCAATGAAATATTAATATCTATCCATTTAAATATTTTAGGGAAATAAATGTACTTCATGGATGTGTCAAATTATGCCCCAGTATTCGAAACTGCGTTGTGTTTCATTACAGCCAGGGAGAGGTTTAATTACTAGTCTAAATGCATGTTACGCAGCCTCGTTCTACCGAGATTAATTCTGGTGTCCTGTTGGCACGTAGCTGTGTTGCTGCATGTGATAAATACTCTTTCAAAACAGGACAAATGACCAGTTCCCTTGGTATTCTGCTGAGCATTAGTACTTTAAGCCCTTATTTTCTTCTGTTTGCTCTAATTCTTTTCCCCCTCCAATAGAAAAGCAAAGAATGGAGGAATTAGGATGCAAATTACTAATGGCTTCGGGGATAATTGTAATAGATAGGCTGTTATTTAGTGCTTATGTACCTGTAGGCTCAAAGAAGGTAAGTAGCATCAAATCCTAGAAAATTCAGGTTGGAAGGGAGCTCAGGAGGTCACATCTAGTGCAACCCCTGCTCCAAGCAGGACCAGCCCCAACTACATCACCCCAGCCAGGGCTTTGTCTAGCTGGGTCTTCAACACCTCCAAGGATGGAGACCCCCCACCGCTCTGGGAAGCCTGTTCAATGCTTCACCACCCTCCTCGTGAGAGAACTTTTCCTAATATCTAACCTCAACTTCCCTTTCTGCAATGTGAGCCCATTGCTCCTTGTCCTGCCATCTGCCCCCGCTGAGAACGGTCCAGCTCCAATAGGCCGATACCTGTTTTATAAACGGAGAAATCCTGTTCACAGTCCTGGTTATGAGAACAGGTTAAAGCCCAGATTGCAGCCCCGGGCGCTCCCCATTGAGCCCGACTGACTTGCTCTGCAGCAGCACATCTTCGAGTTAAACATCCTGCGCCTTGTCCAGCCCATTGGCTTGGACTTTGTCTTTTTGAAGTTTCCCATCCCCGTGGTTTAGAGCAGCTTGGAAGTGGCCTTTGAGTTAACAAAGACTGAAAACCCCTCATTGGCAGTAATCGATGATGGGACGAGTCCACGTCGGACTGTGCGGCAGGTCGCAGCGGTGCCTCCTGAGCTGCTCTGATGGGTCTCTTCTTCAAACTTGCCAAATACGAGAACCGCTCAACTCAGCGTGGCTGTTGCCATCCCGGCCGCGGCCAACGCCTGTTTGCCTTTCCGAAGACTGAAGAAGTCATTGGAAACGCTCTTATCTGCTGGAGGGGAAGCGAGATATGCAGCTTTCTCGGGGCATGGAAGAGGACCAGCGAGCTGGGTGGGCATGGGTGGAAGAGCCAGAGCCTCGGCCACAGACTGGGGAGGAGGCAATAGTGAAATAAAGCCTCCTGCATCGCTGTCTGTGTGGTTTCCTGTGATTAGCATGTGATTTGCATGCATATTTGAATCTTTTTGGAGTCAGATCCTGTGATTAGGATGAATAAATTGTGTAATTGTTTTGCGGCGAGTGACAGATGGCAAACCCTAAGGCCCGTCGAGGTCTCCGAGGCCTGTCAGCAGCAGCTAAGCAAATAAACCAGGGCTTGAAGGAACACTTCCAAACAGGCTCCTCTCCCAGAGCCGCCCGCCGGGTCCCTTTGATTCGGAGCCTGGCTGCTGCAAGCCTTCCTCGGCTCCGGCAGCGTCTAGCGACGGCTGTGTGTGCTTGTTTGTTTTATTTCCACTCTAATTTCCTGCCTCCCCTTGCATCGTTTGCACTAAAGAGCAGTCACCGACGGATGGGAGAGAGGGAAAGGAGCCAGTGCCAGAGGTTTGTACGCACGAGGCGCCCTGGAGGCACGATCCCACTCAGACCCAGACAGCGCTGGCCGGGCTGGTGGAATAGCTCAGCGTGGCTCTCCTTTGCTCCCCGGAGGCCCGGCTGCTGCAACGGTTTCTTTCGTCCGGTAGCGCGGCGATTTAGAGAGCGCACGCTAGCAGCACGGGTCGGTGGGGACTGCCGTCCCTGGGCTCTCGCAGGGTTTGCCATTAGGAAAAAGGTCCTACCGGGGCTTTAATTTGATACCAGTGCAAACGCGACGACCGTGCCATGCCAACAAGAATGCATCGCACCAAAAGCAAAAAGCTGCATTAAAATTTTCGGGCGGTCTGCGTTGACTCCTGTGTCGCTGACACACGCCCAGGGTGTCAAAAGTTGCCTGTGGTCTGAGTGGGTGGACGTGGTCCTGGCCCTGCCTGAACAAAGTCTTGAAAGCGTGTGCTGATCTCCAAGCCTTGAAGCACCCCCTTTTAGAGGGGACTCTTAAGTGATTATACTGCAAAGAAGGTCTTAAAAGAAACCAACATGACTGGGGCAGCTGCCCATGGCCCAGCACCATCCAGGAGGGTGCTGATTTCTGGAAGCAGCCTCTGGCCTGCTTTCCATGCAAGGCACTCACGAGCTATTTGTCTCAATGCCGAGTTACTTGTTAAAACTATGAAGCAGAGGAAGCTCCTTAAGGTACGTTGGGACTTTCTTGCTTGGGTCATTTTTCCCCCTGGAACAACTTGCCTCTTGAATTGGAGTTTTTCTAGAAGCAGAGTTGTACTTGGTGTCCCTCTCCTCTCCTGCCCCGTACTGATTTCCAGGCAGGGGCTCAGTTCACCTGGTTTCTTAGAGCTGAGAAGCAGAGCAGACCATATTTTAGGTTTGTTCTGTATTAGTAAAAGGTTAGCTGCAAAATCAGAGTGAACTGTCTGTTTTGCCCCCAGTGCTAACCTAGCCTGTGTCCTATAAGGGCAAGACAGTGCCCTGGCTTTCAAAGGGGTTGAACCCGTCCCGGTCGTGCATGTTTCAAGGACAGCTGAAATGGCTCGTCCATCGCTTCTGAAAAATCAGGTCACCATTTCCATGTCCTTCTGACCTGACCTGGGCTGAGGCTTGGCGTCGTTTTGCCTTGTGCCAGCTGGCTTCAAACAGAAGTGTAATCCCGCTGTTTCTCTGTTGTTTGCAGATAATTGCTTATCAGCCCTATGGAAAGTCGGTGGACTGGTGGGCATTTGGCGTTCTGCTCTACGAGATGCTAGCCGGCCAGGTAATTGCATTGTAATTGGCTCCCGTGGGACTGTGCTAAATGCCGTTTTGACCAGCTGTTCGCGTGTTGTTTCCTTTTGCCGCGGCCAGCCGTGGGGTGCCATGTTCTTCATGCCAGGCTGGAGTTCATGAGCCGGTCTGCCCCCGAGACCGAATCCTCCGGCTGCAGTTCAGGGAGAGATTAGCCACTAAGGAAAGGGACAGCACGGGCCTGACTTCAGGGTGGACGCGTGTGCAAGCGAGCGAGAGTGTCCCCGCTGTCGCGTTGCTCCGAGGCAAAAGACATGCTGCTACACTCCCGTTGTTCTCTCCTCCTCCGCAGGCTCCTTTTGAAGGCGAAGACGAGGACGAGCTCTTCCAGTCCATCATGGAGCACAACGTAGCCTATCCCAAATCCATGTCCAAAGAGGCCGTGGCGATTTGCAAAGGGGTAAGGCCTGACCCTCGTTTTTCGGGTGGGAGGAGGTGCCTGTGGCGTGCTTGCACTGCCTGGGTTTACATGGGCGGTTCCCCTGCCGTTGCAAAAACACATTGCAAAAAAAAGCAACCACCCCAAACCAGGTGCAAAACACACTGCAAAAATAAAACCCCAACCCCAAACCAGGTGCAAGTGGCTTGTTGCTATTGCCAGGTTTTGGAAGCCGCCCCCTGCTCTGGAGACGAGTGAGCTTCATGCTTGCACCTGCAATAGGCAGGGGGCCAGGCAACGGTGGTGTCACAGCCCCTTCTGACCGCGATGTCTGCCGGGTCACAAGTACTGTGAACCTGCGCGTGCTCAGCGGGTTCCCAGCTCAGGCCGCGGCGTTCGGGGTCATTGAAGATCGGCCCCCTGAGCTGTCCCGGTGGAGACCTCTGATATGCAACAAAACAGTGGCACTAACATGTGTTTGTTGGAGCGGAGACCAGCGCTTGCTGTTGCGGCAGGTCAGGTTTTCCCTCCCACGCCCGACTGTCGCTGTTCCTGTCCTGACCAGCCCCGTTGCTGCGGCTTCCCGCGCCAGGTCCCTTGCTGCTGACTGGTGGTTTTGGCAAAAGAATTCGAGCCCAAACACCGACCTGTCTCTGAGCAGTTTATTAATGGCTAAAAGGTGTTGGGAGCAGGATCAGGCCCTTCTTCTTCATTGATCTCTTTGTGGCAATGTCGAGGGGGCTGACCTGGCAGCAGCAGAGGTAGGAGCGTGGCAGTCTGGAGGCAGCCTGTGGGGCTTGGGGCTGCTCGCCTCGGACGCAGGCTCCATGCTTTGCACTTTGCAGCGACAGCAAGGGCAGCCCGTGCATCCGTGAAGGAAAAGCAACACGCCATCAGGTCCCAAGGGGCCTGGGGAGGTTAATGGCCCGTCTTGCAAGGCTTAGCATTAGGCCCTTCAGCGGCTGACGTCATGCAGACAGGGTGGGTGCTGCGCCGGTGCCCACTTCTCACGGGGGGCAAGCTCCCAGACAGGCAGCGAAGGCAGATAGTGCCTGGATGGGGCTTTATGGCCAGGGGCCAAATCTGGTTCACACTGGGAGGGCTCGAAAAGTGGTTTTTGCTTTGAATTATTCAGACATTAGAAATCAGGCCTGGGCTGAATGGCAGCTAGCATCGCCATGGCATTATGTGACACGGCCGCAGCATCTCCGCCCTGCTTTCAAGTCAGCGGTCTGCATCGCTAGCGGCGCGCTGGCTGGTGTGGGTGGGGGAGAGGGGTTTTGCCCAGGCGCCCCAGGTTTTCGGGGGTTTGTAGGGAAAGGAGAGTTTACCAGGTAGTTTCAGGACAAAGGAGCAAAGTGCATGCGATAATCACAGCGCCGTCATCTTAACACCGGTGGGATTTTCTGTCTTTCGGTGGAGGCGGGGAGGCTCTCGCCTGTTTCTCTGTGCCCGGCCAGAAATGAAGAGGAGAAGATTTTTTTGTTGATATGTTAAACATCATTATCCCCACGGTGCTGCAGGGAATAACTCTGGCAAGTGATTAGAGATTGGAACAGTGATAAATCTAGCTGTCTGCTTTATTTTCTGTCGCATCAGTCAAACCCTGAATGCCGCAAATCGACAAGAAGACCATGATTAAAACATCTGCTGGATGTAGCTCTAATGGCTTTTCTCACTTCTGGCAAGCATGAGGCTGCACAGAGAGAGATTTAACCGTGCATGGAGGTCCGCTGTCCTCTGTAGATTTTCTTTCTTGCTGCCTTGCCTTGAATGTGCTGCCGAGAGAGCAAAGCGGTGTTCAGGACACAAGGGACGTGACAGTCTTCCCTGTCCCACCCCCTAAAAAAAAAATCACGGCCATTTCAAGGACCTCCAGCAAGCTGAAAACAAAGTATTTGCTTAAGCCTCTCTGCAGGGGAAGATATCCTAGCGCTAATGAGCACAAGCATAGAAGTCCAAGCCTCGTTTTTCTGTGTGCATACGCCATGCGTTGTCAAGGAAAGGGTTTTGTTAGCTACGATGCAAACCATTGAGAAAGCCGCTGGAAAAAGCTCTCCATCGGCACATGAAAGGTTTGGTATTTCACGGCCGCGCTCTCTAGCAACAATTGAAGAGGGATGTTGTTGTCCCTACGCAATTTTATTCCAACGTGCCGGTGCCAATCATTACTTAGCGTGGGTTTTGGATGCAGCACCGAGCCGCCAAGAGATGGAAAACGGTTTGATAAAGAAGCCTTGTGTTTGTTTGAGCCCAATGGTAAATATTCATCCCAGATGTGCTGACCGGGAAGCAAACAGAGTAGTACCAGGAACATGTGTCCTGGACTCGAAATGAAATGTCAGCAACTAGATGAGCTGGAAGAACATTTGTCCTTCTCCGGTATCAGCTTATTCTGATTTGTTTTATTAACAAAAAATAATTGACTTGGTCATGGGGAACCAGTCGAAGGGAGGAGAGGATGGATTAGCGCACTGGGCTCAGTCCATTGAGACCGAGCCCGGTATCGAAGCCAGCGTTCGTGCCAAACCCATTCCCCCCATCAGATCTGTGCCATAGTTGAAAAGGCTGCTGATCTATTTTTCCCCTCCACACATCCTGGCACGTGGCAGCTAAAAAGGGATCTCGTGCCCCTTTTGAAGGGCAGGTGCATGTTTGTAACCAAATGGTTTTCCTAATGCCTCTTGTTATTGGATCATCTGAGCCCTAAAAATATGAGCATAAATACAAGCTATTTTCTCGCTTGCGTGGAGATTTTTGAATATGCCTGAGTAAAATGACTGTTTCCAGGTGAACAGACTGCCTGTGAATGCGAGGTCGCTCTCTAATTGTGGCTAGGTAGCGAAGGCAGGAAATGCCAGCCTGGCCTCGCTAGAGTCTGCAGGTATTTGGGGAGCGATATTCTCAATGACCGATACCTGAAATGAGATCACACGGTCTAACCGGCACGCTGGTTCGGTAATTTCGGAGCTAGAATAGACGTGTCAGGTTCGACTTGAAGGTGACACCGCTACGGAAGTGACCACGCACGCTTTCGTATTTCCGGCGGAGTCTTGTATAAGAGGGGAAAAAAGGTAGAAAAACTCGCAAAACATTTTTCTAAATCTAGATATTTAATTTTTCCTTTTGGCAGCTGGGGAGGACTTTTTTAATCTTGATTTTCAGTCCGCCCAGTATTCTGGGATATTGCTAGGTAGGGCATGTCATCGGGTTGATGGTTTTCTGCGAAATCCTGACAACACGCCGAATGCCTGTCTAGACCGCGGCACGCCGCGTGATGTAATATCCCAGCGCCGCACAGGCTGTGCATCTCGCCAAGTGGAGACAAATGCGAAGGCAGATTTGACAGTATAACAATTCCCCGTTACCTGTGGTCACCATGGTAGGCACAGAAAGTACCATCAAAAGTTTATGGGGCAGAGATTCGAATGCGTTGTCGCCGCCACGGGGGCGTGCGATCGGCCCGAGGTTATCTAGAGTCACCAAAGCGGCCGGGCGAGCCCGGGTTGGTTTTGGTCTGATAAATGCACGCATCCCCGGAGGTCAGTGCTCGTCCACATGTATTAGCTCTAAAATTACCACAGTTATCCAAGCAACGGTTGGCGCGACCAAAGGAACCATAACTGATTTAATGAGCCATTCGCAGTTTCACTGTACCGGCCGTGTGTACTTAGACATGCATGGCTTAATCTTTGAGACAAGCATATGCTACTGGCAGGATCAACCAGGTAGCCGCGCTGCTCAGGTGAGGGAGAGCGGGGCAAGGGGTAGCCTAAGATTGTGCTCAGTTGGCTTTGTCACATTTTAAAAAGACATAAGGTGTAGCAACCAAATTCCAGCCCTGAAAATCTAGGAAAGTTATAGATCTTGGTTTAGTACTTGAAGCCTTTTGAGACAACTAGCAGATAACGAGGATATTAGAGGTGCTTTTAGTGGGTAATTAATAGGTATAGATAGAAAAAATATATATCCATCTATGCAGCAAAGATACAGATCCAGTTTTGATAGCCAGATTACCACCGCCCTATATGCAACTCTATTAATGGCCTGTTGCAATATGTATGAAATAAAGTCAGTAGGTTACACGCATGTCGTGGTTTTATCACCGAATATAGAGACAGGCATAGATCCTGTGGGTCATTTTCCCCTCCCAGTAAAGGATGGTCTGTATTTAAAGAAGTCCACAAAGAAGTCATTCTCCTGGTATTGCCATTGTCCAACCCACCCATGCAACGAGAAGTTCAGGACTTGGGTCAGCAAAGAGCGTCAGTATGTACTTACTCTGCAGCATCAGGTCCCGAATCGGTAGACGTTGCCCACCTCGCCAAGATTAGGAATGGTCTCCCTGGACTATACGTTCATTCGCAAATTCTCCTTTGGACTTAGATGCACATTGGCTCTTTTCATCGGCAGTGATGTGTTTTATTTACGGTGTTAGTGTAGGGATTAAATCGACACGCTCCTATTTAATGCAAACAATGCCAAATGATTCCTTTGTGTGAGTCAGAAGTATAAAGCTGTAGGCTTTGTGGGGGTCTGTGTAACAATGGCAGATGGTACCTTCATGCTAACATGAATAAAAGCACAAAAGGAAACAAGAAGATTTAATTTCTGGATGCATGTATTGAACCGACAGAATACCTGCTTTGTGGTGTAGCCCTGTGCAGTAATGCAGATAGGTACCTCAAGTAGAAAATTAATCTTTTCTGATTCATTAATCAGCCTGAGCTGCTCTGAATCGGGTGTGTGTTTGTGTTAAATTCAGGAAATGGTGGGTTTAACGGTGCCAGTTAGATGTGTACAGTGCGCGTTTAAAACAACCACCATGAAAAAGCAGTAAGCAAGCTGCAAGACTGCAGCTGGGGAAAGCTAATTAGGGAACGAACAGAGGCTGTATTTGGTGATGTGCATAGAAAACTGTTGGTAAAACAGACCTGCAGGGGAAAGGAAACAGGTGGTAGTTCACGTTTGCAAAGTAGACACCCACGGCAATGAAACTATAAAGCTCTGCCAAGGAAGGCATGTCTGTCCAGGTCCATAGGATACCACCAAGGATCTAGAGAAACCAAAACTCATCAGCAATTGTGTTGATGCCATGCAATGAGGGAGGACAACAGCTCCAGTATGTAAAACACAGTGACATGTTCTGGTGTTGGACTATTCAGCTAATTACACATCTTTGAGTACCTTTGTGTTTACACGCAACAAATCCATGGACACGACACTTTAATTTCTGGTGAGCCAAGCTCACTTTGAGAAGATCATCAAGGAGCACATTTGTGATGGGCCGGCATCAGAAATGATGCTCAGGGGCAATCAGCATGGATTTATTAGGGGGAGATCATGTCAGACCAACCTGATTGCCTTCTACGATCAGGTCACAAAGGCCATGGATGCAGGTGTCGCGGTGGATGTAGTCTTTCTGGACTTCAGCAAGGCCT
>NW_017729016.1:6357255-6373413 GCF_001723915.1 Gavialis gangeticus
GAGCTGGAACCAACTTCCAAGGGAAGTGGTGCTGGCCCCTACCCTGGGGGTCTTTAAGAAGAGGCTGGATGCCTACCTGGCTGGACTCGTTTGAGTCCCGTTTCTCTTTTTGGGGTTTTTTGTTGTTCTCCCGCCCTGGCGGGGGGTCGGGCTGGAAGATCTACTAGGTCCCTTCCGACCCTTAATCTATGAATCTATGAATCTATGAATCTAAGCTAAACTACGTCCGAGGAGTTTAATGCACCAGAAAGACTTTTAAAGCATCCGGAAATCCTACTCGTGCAAACAGTCATGCAGTTGCAGCGCAAGAAAGGGCAAAAAACGTGGTGTGTACAAAGGCCCTTGGTCTGATATCTGCTCTGGAAACCAACCAGCCCCTCCCAGCGGTTGCTAGAGCTACTGGAAACCCACCAGCGCCACTCAAGTTTCTCTCTAATTCTTTCCTTTTAAATTCTCTTGTGTGGGCAGAGCATGTTGGCTTCATGCGTGGGAGGACAGAGGCAAGGGCAATGTGGTGATGACTGACAGGCAGGATGGAGCAGAGCTAATGGGAGCGCCGAATCGCTGTAAAACCCAGGGGCCAGTGGGAAGCAGACACCTTGGCAGGATTTCTAATTGCCACCGTCAGATTTTTGCAGAAGGATCCCTCCTCTTTCTCTGCGGGGTGCAGTCCATTAGCCCTGCTGCCCCCACCAAGTCTGGCTTCAGGCTGCTCGAGCTGGATTAGGTTCCTAAACCTCCCAAGTACCCGCAAGCCGACAGTGCCACTTGTATCCACCACTTAGCTGTGGATAAGTGACTTCCCATCAAACTCAGCCTCTTCTCCTGCTCTGACCTACACGGAGAGAGACCAGCTGTGTGACCCAAGTGGTGGATGGTTCTCAGCTGACACTTTGGCCTCTCATGGCTGGATTTTAGCTGAGTTGCCAGCACCTCCTCCAAAACCCAGCGAGGAGGATGAGGAAGATGGCTCACTGCCTTTAACTGGGTGTGCTTCGTTATGCAGAGAGCAAAGGCCATCACGCAGCATGGCTCCCCCACCTCTCCCCCTGTCTGGAGTCGCGTAGCCTTGTCTCCGTAACACCCCCGTAGCAAGAAGCTGTGCACTAGAAAGTAGGAGCATTATGAAACCTGCTAGCAGGAGCACTGCATGGGGGCCGGGGCATTCTCCATACCCCTTACCCCCACCCTGCTTGTACCAGGCAAGGATTGTGCATTATTAGATGCCAAAGGCTTAGTTGCCCCGGAGAGATCCAGGACCTGAGTGCAACAGAGCACCGCAGCCTGGGCCTCCCCACCCCTCGTCACCTGGGCCAGAGAAAGGCACCGGCCCCCCACCTGTGCAGCCTCCTCATCTTGGCCAGCGATCAGGGAGCTTCTCTCTGACCTGCGCCCTCTGATGCAAGCCTGCAGGGCTTGTACAACAATATTTGTTCATGCTCGTGCAGGAGACCAAGGCACTGAGGGAGGGGATGGTTGGCCTTGCCGGGATGGTTGCAGTGGGGACTTTCTCTTCTTGCAATGACTAGCATGATGCAGTGTCAGCTAAGGTGGTAATAGCTGAAGCAGTCCACGGTGAGTAAATGAGCTGCTTGTCCCTTTCCCTGCTCCCCAGCCCCTCCATCAGGGTGATCCAGGTACCCTCTGAGCTCTAAGCAGCCCCTGTTGAAGCATCCTTCCTCCAGCAGGAGAGGATGGTGAAGGAGGCTTGCTCTTCAAGACTGGTGCTAATACCAGTCTCCTCAGCATGCTAACGGGATGCTGCGGTTCTTGTCCCTAGAAGACTAGTGCGTTGTCTGCAAAATGACGGATTCGTGGCTCTGAAGCCAGGGTTCGCTGCCAGCTGCCTTGCTGTTAGCAGAGGTGATGCAGGATCCCTGGCTTGCAAGCGGTAGCATGGGAAGGGTTAACTGTAGTTGTTTTCCGAGCTGGCTGGATGATGAATTCACTGCCGCTTGCCACCCATCCAGCTCCTTGGCTTGGCATTGCTATGCATCTGTTTTATTTTGTGCAGGCTGCTCCTTGCCAATAGGTCTCTGCAGAGCACAGTATTTTTTAAGATCGGTCTCCCTGGGCAGCCTTATTATGTGCAGTCGTGGGTGACACGGCTGACGCGTGTCAAAACATTTGGGACCTGGAGAAGAGAAGCCATCCGTGGACACGCGTGTTATGGGCGCGCGGCCGGGCCGGGCCTGCAGCAGAAGCCGTGATGCGTCCTGCGCTGGGACCGCAGCCGTGATGCACCCAGGCAGCGCTGGGAGTGCCAGCCATGCCAGGCTTCTCGGGGACCTTTTTGATGAAACTTCTTTTGTTGGAAAATGCCAGTTTGTTGAAACTTGAAGCAGGCTGTTTACAACCAAATGAATGGCTGGGCAGAGCCCTCTGTATAGCCAGGGCTCCCCTATGCAGATGAGACCCCCCCAGTTCAAGGCCGTGCTCCAGGGTAAGGACTCGAGCCGGGGTCTGTTGTAGCTTAGGTGAGTTTTTTAACTGCCAGCCTCGGAGGCCACGGTTGTTCTGGCCGGGACTTCGACCCTGGCCCTGAGACATCTCCCTGAGCAGCATTTTGTGAGACCCAGCGGAGCAACACTCTGCCTGACCAGGCCTGAATTCCCCGCACTGGCTTTTGCACGGCATTGGCAATAAATGTCCCCTAGGATGGCAGGGCTGGTTTTGTGGATAGCCTCTCATTTTAAGTTAAATTAGCTGCATTCCAGGCAAATGCAGCATCCCACCGTGTACGTACGTCAGAAATTAGGAGCTATGGATGAGAAGTGCTCACTGGATGCTATGCTGCAGGAGCAGCCCTGCCACGCGGGAAGCTTCCTGCACAAATAACGTGGCCTCGTGTCCCAGGCTGGGGGTGTTCAGCATCTATGGGAACGGGCAGCGAGAGGGTTTGGATGGGTGCCCGTGGTGGGAGTGTGTTGGGGGCTGCATTGCAACGTCCTTCCTCAACTTGTGGGGGTTGCCACATCTCTTCTGGAGCAGGGAGAGGGGGTGGAGGTGAGCCCATCTCCCCAGGCCTCTCAAGCAGTTGCTTCTTTCTTGGCCTTTTGCAAACAGGTCAGTAGGTTTGTGCAACTGGATGGCAAGAGGGAGCCCCGGGATCATCCAGCCTGACGCCCCACACATTGCACCCCGCAACCCCGGTGCTGGGCCCTTTTGCAAACCCAGGCCCCTGGGATATAGAGTAAGGTTGGCTCCAAACTCCAGGCCCCCTCGGGTCCAAAACGGGGGGTGTGGTAACTGCGCTGCTTCTAACGAGGCAGTCTAACAAGTTGCAGGTATCCTGCTCGCTCTCTTCTGGCTTACTGATATTTTCCAAACCTCTGGTATCTGCATCTTATCTCCGAGCACAACCCAAACGATGCCACCAGGATATCAATGTTTGTGTGGCCTTGCTGAATTCCCTTACTCTTCCACGTGGCTTATTGGGGCTGCAAAAAAGGATGGGTTTAGATGATAATGAGCTGCTCAGTCTTTCCTCTTGGAATCAGCTCTTTGGTTAATTCTGGGTTTCTCTGCTGTCCGTTGTCCTTTCCGGGGACACGGGGGCTCTGCCGCTGTTGCTAATGAGAGGTTTTCTGAGAGTAGGTGGTTCGTCTCTTCACCGTGCAACGTCCCGTGCCAAGACGTGTGCTATTCCAGACGACTTCAGGCAGGACTTCTTGCAGATGTTATATGCACCCACCCACCCCTTGAATCCTAGAGGTCCAGCCCTTTTGCTCGGCTCTGGGGTAGGGAAACCCTGCCGTGCCCCGGTCCCTGCGGCCTGGGCTCCAAGAAGGACAATGCTCTGGGGTGACGTGGGCCGTCGGTGGGGTTTTATTCAGCGGTTTGGCCTTTGGGGGACAACTGTTTCTGCTTTTTCTCTCCCTAAGCTGATGACCAAGCACCCTGCCAAGCGCCTGGGATGCGGCCCTGAGGGGGAGCGGGACATCAAGGAGCACGCCTTCTTTCGGTACATCGACTGGGAGAAACTCGAGCGCAAGGAGGTCCAGCCTCCGTTCAAGCCCAAGGCTGTAAGTCTGGCCGTGCAATGCACGGTCCCCTCTCTCGCTCTCCTACCCCCATGCACGCTTCCTTCTCGTGTGCAATTTCTCTCTTTCTGTCTCTTCCTTCCTCACACACACACACACATGCATGCACACACACAGACGGAGGTGTTGCTCTCCTTACCTACAGAATAAACGTATTGCCTTTCTGCGATTGCTTCAGAGGATCACGCACCCACCTGGCCCACGTCTGCCGGGGCTCCTGACAGCGATTCGTTCTGCCTCTCAGGGCCCCGCTCTCGTGTCTGTGGCTAGAAACACCACATGGCTAGATGGAGGATTTTATTGCAGTGCAATACTTGTCTGTTCCTGATCCCACGAAAGAGGGAGAGACTGTGGTACGGTCTCTGGGTTGGTCTAAACTGCTCTTCAACATTTGGCTCAGCAAACGACTCAAAGCCGGAATAGCTAATGAAGCAGTATTTCGCTCACTGCCTTGTGCCCAAGGTAACTCCAGGAAGGCTGGAGCCTGAATGGTCTGCGCGGTAGTTCACACTTAATAGGAGTGCTTGTCAGGGGGAGAAGTTGGGTTTCTTGCACTGCATCTGGATGTCATCACAGGGGACTGTGCAGGGGCGTGGGGTGCAGCGTGGGAGGTTGCAGGGGCGTGGGGTGCAGCGTGGGAGGTTGCAGGGGCGTGGGGTGCAGCGTGCGAGGTTGCAGGGGTGTGAGGAAGACGTTGCTAGCGGTTGGACTGAGGGAGGTGTATCGGTCTGCAGGCCATGGAGCTGCTGTCTGGTACGGGGGGCACTTAGGCGGGCAGCCCTCTTGTTGGCATGGTGGGATGACCTGGGCAGCGGCATCCTGATCCGTGTCTCTTGTATGACGAGCGCAGTAGCATTGCCACAGGGAGACAGATGGGGGGTGGGAAGTCCCCGCTCCTCGCCATCTCTGTCTGCAAGGACCCGGCTACGGCGGATCTTCAACCATCTCTGTGGTGCCGGGAAGCTCGCAGTGTAACCGAGCTGTGACAGTCTGCACGTGGTGGCCTCGAGACGCTGGCTGCTCTGCTCCCACCTGCCGTTCCCCGGGTCAGGTACTTAATCCGTGCGTGATCCCATAAACCCAGAGCTGTGGCAGATCGTGTGCCCGGCGTTTCTATTTAGCAAACGTGTTGAGCTGGGCGGGAGTCCTCCTGTTCGCCTAGTCCGTTGTTCTGCGCCGCACCCGTGCCTGGGGCAGGGACACTTGTATCTGGGTCTGTCTAGTGAACTCCTCCTCACCATTGCAGTTTTAAGGACTTTTCTCCCATTTGACCCAGTCTTTCCGCAGTGCTGTGCAACTCGGATTGATTTTCTCCCCCAGCTAAGGATGTGGGCACAGGACACAAGTGCTAGGGAGTCATTTACTTGTGATTTCCTCTGCACACAGCTTGCCCAAGGGCGGTGCTGGCTCTGCTCCAAGCCACCAGCTGGACTGCCTGGAGCAAAGGGGTATCCCTGGATAGAGCTGACCAGAGAGCAGACACAACTGGGATGGCAGGGTAGCGCTTTGGGAGGGTGGCTTTACCCCCAGGAGAGGGTCTTACCTTGGCGCAAGGCTGGATGGTGTGCGTCTGCTCCTCTCTCTTTCCCCAGAATAGCCGGGGTACGATGGAGCAAGTGTGTCATGTGTCTGCATGCTTGCTCCTTGGGATGCTCCTCCAATGTGCAGAACAGATGGATCGCATGCCCACAGGAGCCCAGGGACTTGCTTTTCTGAACCCATATGTAGTCAGACACCCCATCTCTAGCAGCCCCGTCCCCTGTAGAGCCCCTCGCTTGACAGCTCAGAAGCGGAGGCATCCTTGTCCAGGCAGGGCACTTAGCACCCTCTCCCCCAGCCGTCCCACACGCCCCATTTGCCCCCCTGCACTCTTCATGCAGCATTTACTCTGGTTACGGCAGGGGAAGGAGACCCAGGAGAGGTGGGTTCAGTTCCCAGCCCTGCTGCTGACTCTGCGGGGATCGTGGGCCCATCTCCTCTCTGGGGTTAGGATAAGTGCCCCTGGGCTCGCTTGGTCTGTCTCTCCCATTAGCACAGGGGCTCTGTCGATCTCCCAAGCACCAGGGGAAGCCACCAGCTTCGACTTCCTTATGGCTCCATTAGCACTGCACATTTATAGGCTTAGCTGGGAATTGGGGGATGCTGTCCTGGGAAAGGGACATACGACCTTGGAGCTGCCTCTTGGCTGCATTAGCAGAAAGCGCGCTGTCCTGTCTCCAGATCCATGGGAAACGCTGCGGCTCGCGTATGCGGGTGCCCCAGCGCGGGGATAACTCGGCAAGTCCGAGCTGCTGCCTTCGCCTCCATCTCTCCAAAGGAGCAGACTTTCGGCTGGGTGGGGAGGAGCCGTGGTGGGAAGACATGTCTATGCCGCTGTATCTCTCGGGACTGGCTGCGAGGCTGCCCCCTGATCCGGGGCTGATGTTTGCCTGGATTGCATCCCTGGGCTGCGCTGAGCGTCCCGCTGCGCGTTTCCAGCGCGTGGGAGGACCGCGCGCAGCCAGTGACTCACGCTCCAGGGTGCGTGTCGGGACGTCGCGGCCTCGAGCCCCGCGCCCAGGACGCTCGGTGTCTCCCTCTCGCGTGGCGGGGGCCCATTTCCTCTGCAATACAATCTGCCTTCGTGCTCGCTTTCTAAGCAGAGCTTTTGCTTCCTCTCGCTGACCATGTCCCTCTTCCTTCCCGAGCCACGTGTCCCGGTGCTCCTTCTGCCACTCGTTGCATCGTGTCATTTTTCACCGTTTGATTTCAACGCGAAAGGCTGAATCCTGGCGGTGATGCTTTCTCAATCTAAAAAAAAAAAGTGCAAATTTGGGCTTGCTTTTAAATGCCTTCTTTCCTTTCAATGCTTTTTGATCACGGACCTGGGAACAGACAATGGTAAGCTACTGTCTCTTGTTTCTCACCTAACAGCTGGCCGCAGGACGTCGTTGAGTATTTGAAGGGATAGGGAGATTAGTATAAAGGTAGGTACAGTAGATTTGGGATTAGGCAGGATTAAGAAGGCTCAGCTACCCGCTGATAGCTGTTATTTCAACAGTCATGCATCTGTGTTGAAAAATATTATTGCTTTAATGCCATCTGTAGAAGCAGATCGAAGGAACAGAGAAAACCAGTGCTATCTGGTTCTCGAATACCCTTTTGCAGGGCGTGGAAAATTTGCATTATTTCGGGCGGATCGGCAGGGAAGGTTTTGCTGGTCACCTCTAAATCTCCCCTGGAATCAAAGGCTTTTAGCAGCAGTCGGAACAGGCTCCTGCCAAAAGGTGCCTGCGATGCCAGCGTGCACTAGTCTGGCTAGCTTTCACCTATAGAAAAATCGTTTTCTTTCAAATTGACCTTTTAAAATGATAGAAAGGCAACAGCTTGTCGGGATTTCTGTGCAAGAGTCACAGCTGTGATGCTCTCCGCAGGCACCTGCAGCGTGGACAGGTTTGTGCGGTGCCTTGCCGTGTTGAGACGGGGCTTGAGCGCCGGAGGAGGCCGGGACGGTGCTCGCCGTGGAGCTGTCCGTGCAGGTCGGGCCACGTTGTGCTCAGCTGGCCACAGCCTCGCTCAAATGCAGGCAAGACCGCAGGGGCCACGTTGGTGCTCAGCGTTGGCAAGTAGATGCCAGAGTTGGGAGCTAGCAAGCACCCGGGTGGCAGGAGTGGGTCTGCCAGCCCCGTGCCCACGTCACGTAGTCGCCTGTGCAGACGCAGCCCGCTGCGACGCTCTCCCCTGCGCAGCATCTGAGGAACGTTTGCAGCCCTCTTCCCTGCGTTGTGCCAGCCGCAGACGCAGCGCCCGGGTTTAAACGAGCCCTTTTTTTGCTCATCATGCCCGGCTGCTGTAATGGGCGCACGTTCCTCCCAGACCATCGCATCAACAAAGCAATGCCCTTGTCTCGCCCCGACCTGCCTGGGGCCCGCTCTGTCCTGCGAACCGAAACTCCATTTCTGAGCTCTCGTGGCTTGATTCCTGCTCGGTGCTTGATTAACCTTTATCACAGTGACTTGAACGAGACAGATTGGGCTCAGAGTTGTCTTTGGTATGCAAAAACCCAGCCATTTTTGACACGGAGCTGTGCTTGGCTGCTCCCAGGTTTTGTCTGTGCATAACAATTCTCTGCATGGGTCTCCACTTACCCTGGGAAGTATATTTACACTCATGTGCTCTCCCTGTCTCTCAGAGAGATAATTATTGTTTTTGGTGTCTAATTGCTCCTTTACTGTACAGAAAGCCTAGTGATTTCAACAGGCGTCTCGTTTTGAAAGCGCTGAAATCAAACAGTGCGGTGCTGAAGGGCTGACAACAGGAGAGTCCATGGGTCTTTTCTTTTCAAAAAATTATCTTAATGTAATAATTGTGCAATTGCACAAATTAGACTGTATTCGAGTTGTTTGGAGTCGATAAATATTGAAATGCTGCTTGGAGCTGATTGCTTCAGAAATCACTGCTCCGCGTGCCTGGTGCTCGCGGCTCTCGCTGCTGTAGCTGGAGCTTGTGTTGCAGTGAGCTGGGTCCAGTGCTTGTGCAAGTGTTTTTGCACGGATGCAGGGAAGGATGTGGAGATGAGCGTGTGACAGCATGCAGTGAAGATGAGTGTGCAGGGCTGCGCTTGTCGGGGTGTTTGGCCGGGTCAAATGGAGCCCACTTTATAGCCAGGACTCCCCAGCGTGGTCCAATTTACCTGCTTTTCCCACCAAGCTAGAAGTCAGATTTTTGCCAGACATGCAGGCAGGATACGGTGGAGGCAAAGCCAGCTGTTCCTCTTGGTGTTTGTGACATTTTAATTTACTGGGTGTTATTCCCTCGTCCCTTCTGAAGGAACGGCGGCTCAGCTACGCAAGGGCTGCGCACGGTCCCGATTCAGCAAAAACACTTCAGGCATGTTGAAGTCAACGTGATTTAAGCATGAAGTCCTCTCCTTGCTGAACGTTGTTAGCCAGCTAGCTTTTTACCTGGTGAGGATGCCACCTCGCCCACTCTGCAGGAGTTTCCCTAGGCAGCAACTGGGATACCCAAGGGTCAGAGTCTCAAAGGCATTTAGAGGTCTCTGATGGATCCCCTTGGGTGCCTGGTGGCATAAAAGCTTTGCAAGTCTGACTGGAGTCATGTGTGCATCTGGACCAGTGGGATGTGGCTGAAACAGCGCTAATATTGGAGCAGTTTTTCTCCCTTTGCATCGTTCCCACCTTGTCCAGGTGTGGAGCAGAAAGCAGCCGTGCCCGCGTGTCTTGGCAGGCCTGCAAGCTGTCTTGCTCTTCCCAAGCCTCACATTCTCCCTCTGGTTGTACAAGCGCTTGGTGCTCCTGGTGTAAAGCAGCTCTGGGTGTTTGAGGCTGGAGAAAAATTTGTCATAACGTTGAGAACTAGCTGTCGCCAGCTTTATGGAGTTTCATTTCATCTTAAGGATCAATGGCAAATATTTTACTGTGCCTTTGTCTCTCTTTGAAATCAAGCTAGGAATTGGTCAAATAAAAAGGCTATCTTCTCAGCTGACAGTTTTATTTCTGCAGTGGTAAAAAAGCCATTCTGCGATGGCTATAAATATAGACAAGACACGGGATTTCTGTAAAATAAATTCCCACCTCCTTGCGTTCCCCATTCGGGATGGAGCTATCTTTGTACATTCACGGAGTACTCAAATGAGGTGGGTTTGTCACTGCGTGGCTCTTGTTAAATGGAAAAATTCATACGGGGCATCTGCACCGCTTTAGAGACGGGCCCGATTTTAGAGGCAGTAAAAAACGGTGCTGCTATGCCGAGCAGCTGTCGACTGCCTGGCGCAAAGGGAATTCTTCTTTGCATCGCTTGTCAGTGGACGATGGGGGATACCTTGCTTTCAAAGAAAAACGGGTGACCGTAGAGCTTCTCGGTGCTTTCAGGAAGGATTTGGTGGGATGCTCATGCTAGACTGTGCATTCATGGGGAAAATGTCAGGATGTGGCACAGCGGGGTGACGGGGACCTTCGTGTTGGCTGGTAGGTGCCTCCATCACCTTTCGAGGAAGCAGGAGCCGGGGTCACGGCTGACGGCCGAGGGAAGGCGAATTCAGTTCGCTGCAGGACGCGGCCCCTGCGAGTTCAGCGCCGGTGTCAAGTAGGCGGCACGGCACGGCACCTCTTCGGGGCATCTCAGCGGCTGGGGGTTGGTAGTAGCCCCCGCAGCCCACAGCCCTCCCCCCCTCGACTTTGGTTGAGGCATTTATTTTGCTCTCATAGAAACTCTGCAGCATTGCTGTGGGTAGGGGACCTTGGCCCCTTGTTTGGGCTGTTCCTTGCAGCTGCAAGAACTGCAGGATTGAAACTCTTTCCTCAACTCTGGAAGTTAAATGCATTGCATCTAGCTTATATATATATTTTCTGAATACTTCAACCCCGGTACTCTGGCCCTCGCAGACTGTGCCAGTCTCTGGCACTGTTTTGATTAGCGTGACGAAATATTAAAGCTGCTTTGTCTTTGTACGGACCTCTCCAGCCCGATACCCGAATGCAGTTGCCAGCGTTCATTTTTCAGCTTTGTCCAATTCATCCTCGGGCAACGCGGGCTGTGGGTTTTGCTTTAGAAAAATGCAGCACGTTTCTTTAAAGCGCGTGCAGGTCTAGCGCTGTCAGATGCTTCAGACGAGCTGCCTAACGTCTCTCCACCAAGAAGTCCTGAAGCTAATGGGTAGTGACAGCTACATGTTCAAAGCCCTGCAAAGCTTTAATGGTATACTGGGAGCCGATGGCATCTGCAGGTGAACTGCTTATTAGCGGGTACGCTTTGCTAGGCCACGTATTTCCCTACCGATAACCTTAAAGCCTTGCCTATGTCTCCAGTTATCCCCCCGATTGCCTATTTTATGTGGACACGGCGGGGGGGAATTAGCGATGACGTGGCCTAGAAAAGCCCAGACCTCTTTGTCTTGCGACTTTAGCCTTGAGGGTTTGTGGAACGGGCAAATTCCTTTTTTGTGAATTGATTTTCTATGTTTTGATGCTAATCTGAGGGCTTCTAGGCAGCAGCCAGCTGACACCAACACCTCCCATGGCTGAAATATTCTTTGCAAGAGTCCAGGGCGGCTGTCTCATTGCAAGGCTTGGGCTAGCGCTCAGCGCTTTGCAAAGGGGCTTGACGTCTTGATGGGGAACGTCCACATTTCCTCTCTGGGGATTGTCAGATCGGCATGAAACAACCCAGCCGTTTCTTCCTCTCAATTCCTGGGGCCTGTGAGAGCTCCAGCTGTCGTGCTTTAGAAAGAAGTAGCACTTGTGCCCATCCAGCTCGGGGCTTTTCTTGCTACCGATTCCCGACCCAGGCTTATAGGTGGATGCATATCTGTCACGTGTTAGACCAGTCGGTCACAGGAGATTATCAGCAGTCAGTGACCCAGTGGCACCACAGCTCTGGTTTTCACTGCCGGAGATATTTGCTTGCATATCTTTGATGTTTGGAGGGACCCGGGACAAGACGACGTCATTAAAATCCCAGCTTCTCGCTGCTGCTAAACAGCTGTACGTGAACCGTGCGGCTTGCTGATTCTTCAATTGAAAAGGAAGCAAACTGAAATGCTAGAAAATGAATGCAACTAATCCAGTTAGCGTAGCACTCGTGACCAGTGTTGTACTGGTTGGGTCATCGGGAACGAGGCAGGAAGAGCGAGGGTGGCCTCGGTTACTGCCTTTCATCTCTCCTGAATGTCACGGAGAAGAGGCAGAAATACGGTGGTGAATGGGTGCATCGGGGCCTTGACTCACAAAGCCACTTAGGGGCATAACGATAGTCTTAATATCGATGTGGAGACGAGATGCCTGATGATGGAGAGCTCGTGAATCTAGCACAGCCCCCGAATCCGGTGTTTGGAAGCTGCACCGTGGTAAATCCAGACTAGGGAAAAGGTGCCAATTGTTATCGGGGACGGTGATGAATCCGAGGGAAATCTTACCCGGGTGACGGTGGGTTCTCCATCCCCGGCCGTGGGTGTTCGTGCGAAGAGGGGCTGTCTTAGCCACTCACGCAGCAATTCGGGGTTTGATGCCTGATCTTTAAAATTGATTATTTGTGATTGAAGTGCATGCTTCATAGCCTGTCCAACCAGGAGCAAGCTTAAGCCCAGGCTTAACCCTGAGCCAGGGCTAAAATGCTGTGTTGACTCTCAGCATTGACTGATGGGACGTGAAGGGTGCTGGGGAAGGACATGTCCAGGAGATGAGCAAGCAGCCTGGCCGTTGCTGTAGCCAGCATTTAAAGTCAACTCCAACATTATTCACTGAACTTTTAAGTGACTTAGGGATAATCGCATCTCACTTGGTTGCTGTAAGAAGGTTATAAAACATGCCGAAGGGGCCGGGCATTGGAGGTCTGGCTGATATTAGCACTGTCTTTTCTGCAACCTTGTTGTCGGTGCTTACAAGAAGCTGAGGCGTTCTGACAGCTTACATGTATTTGTCTTGAATATTTAATTTTTGAAGTCAGCCATTTATTAAAAATGTAAATCTGTTTTCTCAGCAAATGAAAGTTAAATACCATGGAAGAGGTCCCGGCATCTGAAACATATGTTCTCCTTAGAGGAGCGCGCGGGGAGGAGAGGGGAGCGTGCTGCGTTTGCACGGCGGTCGGGATAGCGCGGGAACGGCTCGAGTATGGTGTTGTGTCCGTTCACACGGGATGGGACGTGCGTGTGGCTGCATCATTTGCTAGCAGGGCGGCGATAATCCGGATGCGTTTCCACTCAAGCCCAGCAGCCCCCTATTATTAATTGTCCCCAGATGCTCATTTCTCACACCCAAAATTATGGGTGCTCTTTGTTCAGCTTCTGTTGCATGCACTGGGCACCGGCCATTCCTCTTGCTCTGTTCCCCTCCCCTCCACCTGACCGCTGGGCTCGAGCGGGCTTGCTCGCTGGAGCCCATGGAGCATTGCAGCTGGCAACTGGAGCAACATCCGGTTTGAGGACAGCTGTGTTTGCTCCTGGGCTGAGACCCCGGGGTGGGGCATGTCTGCACGGGGCAGGAAGTTGGGAACTTTGGGTTCCTTCCTCATCCTCGTGGCCTGGGGATAGGTCTCTTCTCTGCTTTAACTTGCTTTTCCTGATTGTAAAATGGGTCTTAGCCTTAATTCCCTGCCTTGAGCCCCATAGAGAGTGGGAGGGAGATTGGCTGTGACTGCAGGCAGAGCGTTTACAAAGCAGGCACTAGGGAGACCTTAATAAATGCAAGCATTTCTCTGCAGGAAGGGAAAGCAGTGCTGTGTGTGTGCGTGCATGGTGCCCAGGATCCCAACAGGGTTGCACAGCAAGGGCTCGACGTGTTTGATTTTTTTTTTTAAATCCCATTTCCTCTACTCCTTCTCAATAGAAACACCCCTGCTTGCAGGGCCCCTTGGGTGTTTTTGCACCCAGGCCTTTGACATCGTAGCACATGCAGAATGCAAACCTCTCGGTGGGCGACTTGGACCGTAAAGAATAACTCGACCTCACCCTTCCAGGGATATTATCCCCGGTTTGCAGATGGGAAAACTGAGCCATTTGCCTGGGGCTAGGCAGTGATAACTTGCCGGTTTCTGACTCCTAGACCAGTGTGGAGCCCACCGGCCCGTGTCTGTGGGGTGCTTGGTGGTTTGACCGTGTGCTGCTGATGCTGCGATGACGCTGCTGCGGAAAGGGGTTGCCTCTCAACGACGCAGGGAAGGAGCGATGCAAATGTGTGCAAGACATCAGGGCTTTTTGTACTGGGAGTGCTGTTATAGCACTGACCTCTCCGGAGGCCGCAACCCAGCGGTTAGCTTTGCAGGAAGGAAATGCAGCCCACGCCCCCCCGTCACATGTGGTGTGCGAGGGGGACGTGTTAAATTTCTCCTGTGGTGCCGGGGGCGTCTCGGCACTTGGCGTTCGGGCAGGTGCGAGCTTTCCACGGTTTCGCTGTGTACCGTCAGGACTAGCGGGGCACAGCCAACTCGTTTGGCTCCTGGGTGGCCAAGCAGGCAGGGATTCGTGTGGGGGGCAAACCCACGGGCGCGCTGTGGACGGGGACACTGCCTCATGCTTAGCAGCACCAGTAGTGCATGCACCCAGGAACCACTCGGCAAGTAATTGCACTGCCATCTCATTCCTCCCCAACAATTACTTGCCACGCTGCAGCCTGATAGCTTATCAGCCTCCAGCTCCTCCATGCAAAACAGCCTCACAGTTAACGAACTCCATAATTTGTTTTGCATCTCTTTTTCCTTTTCTGTTTTTTCCCTCCCCCTTCCTCCCCTCCTCTTTTCCTTACTGCGATTCCCGGCTCTGCCAGGTGCGGCTGGGAGGGGACGGCTGCAAACCGCATCCCGTTCGTTTTGTTTTCTCCACTCTCCACCCACCACGAGTTCTTTTCTTCCCCTCTCATAGTGCGGACGCAATGCTGAAAACTTCGACCGGTTTTTCACTCGCCATCCACCCGTCCTAACACCACCCGACCAAGAAGTCATCAGGAACATTGACCAATCAGAATTCGAAGGATTTTCCTTTGTTAACTCTGAGTTTTTAAAAGCTGAAGTCAAGAGCTAAGTAGCTGTGTAGACCTCATTCCTGCATCTCTCATCCAGTCCCAACGGCTGTTGTGGTGACATTCTCCATGGCAATAGTTGCATTCATGGTTTTTCTTTAGTCCTCACACTAGAGTGACCATATTTCAAAGCCAGAGGTGTCTGCACTCTCTTCCTGACGCACGCGCTGGGAGACGTACCGCAATCGCGGTTTTAATCAAATTTTACTTGTAGCTAACGGGATGGGTTTATTGGCTAGCGGGTGGTTGCATCGAGTGCTACGGACCGGGAGAAACCTCAAAGCCTTCGCCTTGGTTTCTGTTTTTTTTTTTCTTTTTATCCTCTAAAGCTCACGGAAATATCGTCTGCAGTTATTTCAGTCCCTTTCTGGCCAGCCGGCGATTTCACAAAACCTTTCTCCCGGACCCCCATGCGCAGCGGTGACATTTATAGGCTTCTAATTAATCCTGCAGATTCCCCTCAAAAGTAAATAGTTTGTCAGGAGATTAGATATGGGACTGCTCGTCTCATCTGCAGCCTCGCCACCTCGGGGGCTTTTAACCTGCTACAAAATCTCCTGCTTGGTTCAGGCCTGAACCTATTGTTTTTCGCTCAGACCCAGCCCTCCCCATTGGGTCTCTAATAGCATGATAAATTGCCGGAGAAACCAGGGCCGCTGCTTCCAGAGATTTCTCCCGATTGTGCCGTTTTTCAGGAGCAATTTTAAAAAACACCCAAAAAACAGTGGATCCTATTAGAAGAGGGGTGTTTGAAAGGACCCTTGAAAAACGCTTTCAAATCCATGGTCACCCTAGTAATACAGACATGACATTGTTTTTACATTATTTCATATCAAAAACTCTTTTTTTTTTTCCTTCAGGTTTCTTTTTCCAATGCCAAAGTAATTAATTCAGTTTGTTACATGCGCTTTAAATGTGTCAAAAAAAACGGTATTAACAAACCTGAGCTGATATTTAACATTGAACAGTATTGTGAAATCTGATATGAAGCCTGTAAAGAATTTTGTTTTAACAAATATTCCTACTTAAACACAAAATGCCGCTTGATATTTAAATTGCCTAAGTTTGTTTCTGGCATCAAAAAGAAAGAAAGCTTCAGGAAAAACGAGGTTGTCTTGAAAGAACGAGTCCTCTCCCTTTCTTTTCTACTCTCTGCCAGATGTCTGTGGGCTGTCACTCTGTATCAGTCAGCTTCGAGTTGTAACGTGCCAATTTTTTTTTCCCCAATACTGATTATAAAATAAAAAATAAGTCACAAGATTGTCAAAGAAACCTGCATTTGTTTGTGAGGGATGGATCCCAGCGCAGTTCTGGGCTCGAGATGCCAGGAGCGCCCGGGTCTGGATGGGGCAGCTGCGGCCGTCGCAATATCCCAGAGACTTTTTTGGTTATTGGCCTCCGCTCTGCACATCCCAGAGGCTCAAGGTCCCAGCGGCAGTAGCCCACATCACAGCGTGACCTCCTCTTCCCCCCTCCGGCTCTGGGGCCGAGCTGGCTTGGGCCTGAATTACTCCCGCAGCCTTGATCCGCTGCACCCTCCCCTTTGCGCCCCTAACGCTCTCTGCTCTTATATGCAAAAAACCCCCAAACCTCCCCCAAAATGT
>NW_017729016.1:6378413-6382441 GCF_001723915.1 Gavialis gangeticus
CGGCTCTGGGGCTGAGCTGGCTTGGGCCTGAATTACTCCCGCAGCCTTGATCCGCTGCACCCTCCCCTTTGCGCCCCTAACGCTCTCTGCTCTTATATGCAAAAAACCCCCAAACCTCCCCCAAAATGTGTCACGGACGGGGAAACAGTGCCATCCTTGCCACCATCGGCGCTTGCTCGGCCCTTGAAATGTCTTCAGCAGGAGCCTCAGGATGAAAGTCTCCAAACCCTCCCGTGCAAGCCTCTCCATCGGGCAGCGACGCGCCGGCATCGCCCTCCCCGGGGAGTCTCGAGGGAGCAGTCGTTAAAGCAATCTCCTTCTCCTGTAACTCTCTTGCTTCCTCTGGAAATCCGCTCCCGCTGAATTACGGATGCGTCCCAGCACCATCCAATTTTCCATCGGGACAACAAATGGAAAAGCTGGACCTCTGGGGCGGGGGTAGCCTCCTGCTTGCTCACCCTGTGCTGCCCAGGGCTCCCAGCACGTAGCAAGGGGCCAAACCGGGACAAAAGGCTTGAGGAGAGAGGTGCCTGCAGGCCCCGGGTACGAATGCTGAAAACCCTGCCATGCCTGCTCCGACGTTCGGGGCCGGAGCCTGCGGGGCGGAGAGGCGTCCGAGAAGACGTCGCCCGTGTTCACGCAGCCCGTCCCGCGCGCTTCCTGGAGGGGAGGGCAAGGACCTGACCCCCTGGGCGGGTGCGCAGGAGCCTGCCTTGGGGGTGCTGGGTCCGTCTCCCGAGCGCAAGGACTCCCAGCTTCAATTCCCCTTCTCTCCCTTTCACGCCACGATCTGCGTTACGCTCCTGAGGCTCAGCCCTGCCTCCTCCATGGCCCGTTTAGCACCTTCGGCAGAGGCCGGGCTGGCCAGCATCTCTGCCCCGCTTTGCGAGCAACCCATGGGTTTCTCTTTGCTGCTCCGGGGCCTTCTCCTTGTGTCTTCTCTTGTGGGGGCTTCAATAAGCAACTGCCGGGGCCATCGAATCTGGAGTCCACAAGCCCCTTTCATCGACGCGTCGGCGTCCCCCGTAAAAGCCGTGGTGTTCCTCGCCCCCGGGTCCCCTTAGCGCAGGAGCGCTTCATCCTGGGCGTCTGCTCCGGGGCACTGGTGCTCCCTGCTACGAAGCGGCCCCTGTTTCTTAGTCCCTCCTGGGATGGTTGGCGGCCGGCGTTGCCCCGGGATCGTGCCGCAGCCTGCACACCCCGTTTCCCTGGACCGAAGTTGCCTTGACTGCTTGGAAAGGACAACGTGCTCCCAGGCTTCCTGCAGTTCTGCCTTTGCGTGGCTTGCTTTGGAGCCTGCCGATGCATTTGGCGCTCCCCATCTTGCCCTGGTTCCCCCTAGTTTGCTCTCGGCATCGCCCTCGCTCCCTGGATAGCGGGGTGCACAGGTGGGCTGTGCATCCGCACCTTCAAGGGCAGGGGAAGCTGGACCCTTGCTGGGAGAGACGGTGGGTAGGAAGCTGATGGGATGGACGGAGCCTCCTCCCAGTCCAGACCCATGTTAGCTGCAGGCGGATGCCATCAAGGGGAGGGGTAAGCCCCAAACAAATGCCCAGCTTCGATGGGCCTGTGAAGACCTGCCGCAGAGGGGCGCAGAGCAGACCCCGCTGCAGGGAAAGCCTGGCTGAGGCATGCGCCTGCCCTTCCCGCCCGACACGGCAGCATCTCTTGTGAGCAGGACAGGCGTGTGTTTTTTCCAGGATGCCCCCCAGCACACTTGCACACGCACGTGCTTGCTGTTTGTCACACTTCCTGGCCTGGTCCCTCCAAGGGGGGCGATTCGGTTGCAAGCGGCTGGGGGGTGTCACTGATGTGCTGCTCCTGTTCGAAAATGGGAGCAAAATGGATCTTGTGACGGGTAGCAAAGGGCATGTTGGGGAGCGTGACGGAGAGGCCCAGGGAGAAGTCTGGGCTCACGGGGACAACCGCTCTGCGGCCCCCCAAACGCGTCGTGAGCCCAGCAGGACTGAGGCAGCCCCTTGAAGAAGCACCCTAGGACAGAGGCCACGCGCAGCCTTGCTGCCACTTCATCAGTAAAGAGAAGCCGACGGTGAATCACGGCGCCGGGCTGGGAGAGGAGCCTCCAGGGTAAGTGCACAGCCGCGCGCTGCACACAGACAAGTACATGCATTTTCATTCAAGCCACCGTGTAGCTGTCAGGGCACGAGGCATTCAATCACCGAGTGACGGCCTCTTCCCTACGTGCTTCTGCTTCCTGAGCAAGGGAATTGCAGCCCGCAAGGACTGTGCAAAGCCTTTGGCACTCGCTGACAAGATAATAAACCAGCGGCGGGGCATAAAAACGCAGAGCCTGGGTGAGTCTGCCCTTGGCTGCAGAGAGCTCGTTCAGGCTGGGGGGAGACCGCTTGTCCAGTTTGAGGGGGTACGAAGTGACCGACGAGCCATGCGACGTGCATCATGCCGGCAGTGTGGCTCTGCTACCAAGAACCGGGGCACATGCGATTTGAAAATCTCCAAAGCACCGCTGCCTGCAACGCTGCGTGCTTCATTGCAGGGCCTAACAAAGAGTGAGTTTGGGGCGTGGGAAGCACGCACCTCCCTCAATCTGTTGGGTCCCCATTGCTAGTCGGCATAGTTCGTGCTCCTGATACCTCTGGCCTTTTGTAGCTGGTATCGCAAGCATGCACCAAGCCTGCGCGCCCCTCTTTCCTCCCTCCCTCCCAGCCGGGTGGGCTGCGCGTGGGGCCACACGTGGCCGAGGGCTGCAATATCCCAGCTGCTGCCTGGCGGGGAAGGAGTGAGCGTGGTTCAAAACACACGTGTGAAAGGCTATAAAACCCTGGAAGAGATCCTCTTGCACTGTCTCACTCTACCCCAGCTGGGAAGTTTGGTCCCGTAAAAGAGATCCTGGTCTCCCTGAAAGCTGGGCACCATGGCCCTAAACTTGAACTTGAGCCTGATGGTGGTCACCCTCCGTGACTACTCTGATGTGCAGCACAGGCACTTGGGGACGCCTGGGAGAGACTTATTCCCCGCTCTCTCCAGCTAAAAAACAGCCCTGCCTGAATTGTTTCAGTCATCCCGTAAACTGCTGAGACCTTTCTCCAGCAGCGGGACCTGTGCTGCGATTTGCATGGCGATTTCTGTTCTCTTCCTGGCAGTGGTTCCCATCCGCGTGTTTCCTTTATTGATGAAGTATTTCTGGTGCTTAGACTGTGTCTTCGCTGCTGCTGGGTTCACGTCCCAGCCCAACTCCTTGGCCGTGGTAGAGCCAGCCCCTACCGCGGATGACGCAGGCAATATCCTCGGTGTGCATGCGTATAAAAACGACACCGCTTCCCTTCTCAAATGCGTTGGGTCTTCAGTGCTAATAGCAGGACATCCGCCTAATTGCTTTGCTGTAGCTGAGAAGCCTGTATTTTTGTGATCATCCGAATTGGAAAAGGTTGCAGCTGTGTAATTTTTTTATTTATTTTTTTTAACTTCAGGTTTTTTGGCCAGTGTGTATTTTCTGTATGACCCTGGAGAAAATCACATACTCCTCTTGAATGAAATAGCTGGAATGGTGTGGAAACTGCACAATCCCAGAGCTCAACTAAAATGTCAAACGCCTAAAAATGCAAACAAAAAAAAAAAGGGTGGGGGAGAAAAAGCATTCACGTGCTACTCTTAAACTTTTTTGGCTAGTTATTTTATGGGTATTGGGAAATTGTATGAAATGCTTATTTCCAGGACTGGGGGATGTTGCTTTCTCCAGGACTTCTGATTTCCACGCCCCCCTGTGTATTGCCAATCTGTGTTTCCAGCGAAAGTTTTGCATGCTGAGACGCTGTTCTTTCAAAAGCCGCCAGATAAGCAGGGAGAAACACTTCTTTTGTGAGCTCCGTGTCCTTTCTGTAACGTGCTGTGCTCTCATCATGTCTCAATTTGCCTCTTTTGTTGGGTATTTAAAGTGAGTTGGATAAATGCATTTCTGTTTTTGCACACTGTACCTGATTGCATTTATTGTATGAAGGCGGCTGCTGAGTGTTTGAATGTCGCGTACCGAATCTAATGTGTATTTCTTG
>NW_017729016.1:6387441-6389695 GCF_001723915.1 Gavialis gangeticus
GCCAGATAAGCGGGGAGAAACACTTCTTTTGTGAGCTCCGTGTCCTTTCTGTAACGTGCTGTGCTCTCATCATGTCTCAATTTGCCTCTTTTGTTGGGTATTTAAAGTGAGTTGGATAAATGCATTTCTGTTTTTGCACACTGTACCTGATTGCATTTATTGTATGAAGGCGGCTGCTGAGTGTTTGAATGTCGCGTACCGAATCTAATGTGTATTTCTTGAAAGAAAAAAACCCCACCCAGCGTTTCAGAACATGTATCCCGTGAGCAAATCTGAAAGAGCAGCAGCAAGCGTCCCTCCGAACGCCCGAGGTTGCTCATGTCTGCCGGGTTGAATGACTTGCCTGCTTTCTCCCCTTGATGATTGTGTTTAATTCTGTGCTTTCCGTTTAACAGAAGGACAAGCGAGACGCTTCCAACTTCGACAAAGAGTTCACCAGGCAGCCTGTTGAACTCACCCCTACGGACAAACTCTTCATCATGAACTTGGACCAGAACGAGTTTGCTGGATTCTCCTATACTAACCCAGAGTTTGTCATTAATGTTTAGCCGCGCTGCAGACTTCCCGCTCCGGCTCTGCAGGCCAAACCGTCCGATCACCTTGTCCATACGACACCAGTCTTCCGGGGTTAACAGTGCATCCATGCATATCCTCATCCAAACCGTGGAGATAGCTTGTTTTAGGAGGCCTTTCTATGTACGTGTCACTTGCTAGCTTGGTTTCTACATCTGGAAATGTTTCGTTTTTGAGTGAACAAGCAGTAATACCTGTAGAAACTGCGATCCATAGTTACTGCTTTTTAAACCGGTCAGAATATTGTCTCAAATACCAAATTGCTACAGTCTTTGTAATTTTTGAAATGGGATGCTGAAATGCTGGTCAACTTCTCGTTATTCACAATTTGTTTCCTTTGAATGCTAAGCATGGTTGGTATTTTAAACCGTTGTGCTGAAGCTTGCCATGACTGTGAACTTGTCCTAGAAGAGCCTTTTGTGCAAGAATTGAAATGGTTAAACCTGATCAATGTGGAGAAATCTGCTTATAGACATGTTTACATTTTTAACTGCGTTGTATCTCCAGTAAAACTGGCTCGATGAAGCGGTCTTCCTCTTTCGCCTACTGTCGACGTGTGCATTTCCATCCATTTTTCTTTCCTATATTAATTACTCAGGCATGAGACTACAAAATGAATTTCATTCCAGTCCTTGTAAATCAGAGCAAGTCTTTTTTTTTTTTTTTTTCCTAAGTAAAAAGGTGAGATTTTTTTATTTTATTTTAAAAACATCTGGAACAGTTTGCAGTTTTGATACACTATGTCAGCACTCATAAATCTTTCTCCTGTTTTGTCTCAGACACTGTTGAAAGTTAACAGCTCTGTAAAGCATATCCATGATCTGCCAAAACACGCACATTTGTAGGCTCAGTTTAGTTAGTGACTGAATATACGCTCGCTAGGAGAGGGCAGTACTGAGGGCTATTTCTAAAGGTAACTTTTGTACTATCCCCCCTCTGCTATATAATCTAGACAATCAATATAAGTGATTCTCCACGTGCCCTGGCTTGCTTCATTTTGCTCTAGCGTCCTGTTTCCAGGGATTTTATTTAGCAATCGAGGACCATTTGAAAAAAGAACGACGCCAAGCGCAATTTTTAATAAAGTTTCAATCGGGGCATAGCGGAGGTGCCACGTGGAAGAGGCCAGTCAGGCGAGGGCCACGGTTTGTCTTTCAGCTGGCTAAACATCCTTACTTGTTCCCCGTCTTATGTAGACACAACACAAGTGTGGTGAGCGTGTCGTACGTTTGGAGTCACCGGTTGCTATTCCTCTTTTTGGGTAATAGTGGGGCTGGTTTCCAAAGGTTTGGGGTTTGAGGGGTTTTTTAAGCGCTACCCATTTGAATGTAAATACACATTAAGCCTTGACTGCGGGGAGAAGTGAGGGTGAGTATAGAGGAAATACCAGCTTGCAGGGCTTTTATAAAACATCAGACTTTACCTTTGGGGATCTATTTTTAATGATTTATTAATGGGGGGGAAGCTGCTAAAAGCTTTAGGAGCTAACGTCTTTAGCTCAGCGGTAGGCCTAATGCCATGAGGAGTGTGCAGGCAGCCACAGATACTCTGCTCCATTTAAACGGGCCCCTCAACTTCATGGAGGGCATCCCAGTGGGGTTTGCAGCAAAGGGGATGGGTGGTCTCCACGGGCACTCGGTGACCTGCGCTGAGGAAGCAAAGAAAATGAAATGCCAACAAA
>NW_017729016.1:6394695-6400845 GCF_001723915.1 Gavialis gangeticus
TTAGCTCAGTGGTAGGCCTAATGCCATGAGGAGTGTGCAGGCAGCCACAGATACTCTGCTCCATTTAAACGGGCCCCTCAACTTCATGGAGGGCATCCCAGTGGGGTTTGCAGCAAAGGGGATGGGTGGTCTCCACGGGCACTCGGTGACCTGCGCTGAGGAAGCAAAGAAAATGAAATGCCAACAAAAATGTAAAAAAACTCAACCCCCAAAACTGCAAATTGTGCCAGATGGACTGGGAGGTCCGGGGGGACTTTGCCAAGACCAGAGACATGGTTTCCAGTGAGAGCTCCCCTACCTCCAACACATTTTGCAGAAGACGCCTCAGACTCTTCTGCAGCTCACCGTTGACTTTCCAAGCATGCACCTTGCTGTAACGACTGTAACTTCCAAATATATTGCTGCAGAGTCTGTGCTGCTCCCGTCGTGGATGGCTTTAATTTGTCTCTCTCGTATCTTAAACCCTGCCTCTGTTGCCTCAGTCTGTCCCGTAACGGGATATCGCGATTGCCCTTGTGTCAAGGAAGCCACCCTGGTAACTCGACTGCGAGTGACTTGTGCGCGGAGGCTGGCGGAGGGAGCCGTGTCTTGTCCCTGTAGACATTTCCAGGTCTGAGCGACACTTCTGCATGAAGCAGGATTTGCTTAAATGCTGAACAGCTTAGGCAGCTTTTACCCAAATAATACCCCCCACCCCTCAACCCTGCCACAGCCCAAGCGCTGGATTTGCTCGTGAGGACAGACGGGTCCGGCTCAGGTTTGTACAATGAAACGTGCACCTACATTTTTGCAGACATCCCGTCCTAGAAACACTTGACAGAGCCCCGATCCAAGGGCCGTTTCGTGAACCACTTTGCTCACCTGCTTCCCTTCCTGCAGGATTTAGGACCTGGAGCGTGTACTGGCGTGACCCCATCCATACTACGCTGCCAAGGGGTTTCTTGCAGGGTGTTTTTGCGATTGTTTTTGGTGAACAAGAGTGACGTGGAAAAGCCTGCTGCTTTGCTAATGCTGAGCTATGCAAGGACTCTGCCAGGGAAGAAGGTGACAGCGGTTGACTCTGCTTCTGTATGTTGATTTGTGGTAGACAGGGAAAAAACAGCTATTTAAATAGGTCTCAGGAAGCCTCAAGCAGGGCCTTTTACTGGTGCTTTCTGGTATGTGATGGACACCTGGTAACCTGGATGCTGCGCGGTGCAGAGTTGCTGCGCTCTTGGCATGGATGCATGCAGATTGGAGGGACAAATGGATTATAAGTCTGAAACAGGAGGGCAGGGTGCTCCCGGGCAAAAAGGGGAAGGCATTTCAGCCTGGCGGTAGAACAGAGCAAAGTCTGTGTTGGCTAGCAGGCTGCGCGGTCCCCGGCACCGGGAGTTGCCAGGGCTGCCTCTGGAGCGCGGGAGTAGTGTAGCAGAGGCCAGGCGACAGGAGGAGCCGCACGGGCACAGGGAGGGCTCGGCTCCTGTCCTGCACCAGGTTCAAGTCCGTTGACGTTGGTGTTTTCAGCTCTGGGAAGCCAGACCCTGCAGTCCAGGTCCACGGGCACACGGCCCGGGTAGCTGCGCCTCCGGTGAGGGCTGGAACAGGATGGGCCGGGCGGCGGGGGCACGAGGGCGCATCTGGTGTCAAATCTGCACAGGGTGTACCTGCGCGTGGCAGGTAAGTGGGGTCTGGGGCACACGCGTGGCTTGGCCTTTCCATAGGTTCCCCTGGCATTTGCTCGTGCCTTGTTAGCCAGCACCCCGGTAAATCAGGCCCCTGTGGAGCCGTATGTAGAGCCTGCTCCTGCACCCAGCCCGGCGTGCGGTGTCGGGCTGGCGTCTGCCGGGGCCCGTGGCATGAAGGGGGATGGAGCCAAGTTGGGCAGAGGCTGAGCAGCTTTGGTGCCGGTGTCGTGCAGGTAGAGCAGGGAGGTGTCACCGTTCTTCTTCCCAGGCTTTTAGGAACGAATTCCCCACCATTCGTGTCTGCACGAGAGCTGAGCGCTTGTTTCAGGCTCGTCGGAGCATCCTGCCCCTCAGATTTACTGACTCCCTTGCTCCACAAGCCTCTACCATCCCGCCCGCTCTCATCCCTGTCGGGCCACAGAGATTTAATTGATTGTCAAAAAATAGCTACAAAGCAAAACTGGCAGGTGTGTTTTGTGCATGTGCTGGCTTTGGTCCGAGATCTGGAGCTTTATTTTCGGAGGAGGGAGAGAAACCTGGGTGCGGAGGTTTGGGTTCACTCTGGTTTGCTGACGCTGCGTGTCTGAGCTGGCCTCTGGAGTCCCGCGATGCTCAGCCGCCTCGTGGGCCGGCTCCTCGTGCGAGCTGACGGTGAGCACCAGTCACCGTGTTTCACAAGTGCCCGAGGTCGGTCGGTGGCAGGTGTTTCGGATGTTGCCCGTGTTTGGCTGATTCCAAGTGCCTTTGGTTGTGTCCAGAAACAAACTGCTTCCCCCGGGGATGCTTGTGCCAATGTGGTTGTGCCAATGTGGTTGTTCTCACGTCTCTCACTGGGGCAGGGGGACCATCACAGGGGGAAAGTGAACCGCGGACTAGATTTAAACAATCCCCTCCTGCAAAACAGTTCCCTGTGCTGTGCCAAGCTCCACCTCTCCCCGCACAGGAGGCCAGGGTTTGTGTCAAAAAACTCTCTCTCTGCCAAGGGGATGAGTAGGGCATAGGACACGAGGTCCTGAGGTTAAAGGCTCCCGCGCACACTCACTTGCATGGAGGGCACCAGCGGCTGCTCCAGTTGCATCCCAGTTAGAGCCGGGTGGGCAGCATGAACGGGTCTCCCAGCCTCTCCCCTGGGAAGACCACCGCTCCCTGGTTAACCCTGATGCTAGCAGGAGCGATCTGGGACACTCAGTCCACGATTAGTCCCTATGTGACCTTGGTTACATCATTTAATCTCTCTGTGCCTCGTTTCCCACCTGCATGTTGGGACATGACAACAGCATCCCCCTTCGCAGGGGGGCAGGTACATTAGCGGGGGGGGTGCACAAGTCGAGCCCTAAGGGGGGACCAGGCAGCTAACTTGGGGGTCAAGCGCTGCTGTTACTAGCGGCTGTCATGGTAGGTGGAGGAGGCAGATCCTGCCAGCCCCTTTCAGCGACCTCTTTGCCAAGCAAGCTCCATCCAAGCCCCGCTCCCCGCTTGGAGCAGGAGCAGCCCTGGATCCAGTTTTTCAATGCGTGTCATCAACAGGCCAATTATTTTATTTTATTTTATTTTATTTTATTTTGTTTTTTTTTTTAATCCATGAACCACTTGGCATGGTTAAGGTGAGCGCTTGGCGTGTGAGCCCCAGGGACCAACGAGGTCCGAGAGCCTGAGACGCAGCTGCAAAGTGCTGCTTTGTTGCACCAGCGCTTCGGCCCTGCAGCACATCCCCTGAACCTCGAGATGTCTGCAGGACAGGCGCGCGCCAGGGCAGACCCGGCTCTATGCAAGCCACAGCTCGCAGCAATCCCATTAGTGTTGTTATCATCGTTATCATGATCGGCCTCATGATTATTATTATTATTGGTGGTACAGCAACACCTAGAGGCCTCCAACAGAACTGGTGACCCCTGTGCTAGCTGCTGTACAAGCAGCTTGCCCCCTCGGTAAAGGTAGCAACGGGCTAGGTAGGAGAGCAAAGCTATAGAGAAGTGACATGCCCAAGGTCATCCTGCAGGTCAGTGGCAGAGGTGGGAAGAGGTCCTTCGTGCATTTGTGCCCCAGCCACCAGCTGCGGTGCTTCTCCCAGGTCTCCAGAGGAAAGTTTATCAGCGTCCCCTCCGTGCACATCCCCTGCAGCTAGAAATCCCACCAGCCCCGAGACATGGCCTTGTAGTTCTGTGCCTCCGCCGCCCCCGCGGTTGCAGACGGGGGCCAAGAGCAGCCAGTCGCAAGTGGCAGCGCTTGCAAAATGCTCTGGCAGCTTCACCCTTGGCAAGTCAGAGATGCGAGTGGCACCGTGTCTCGAGCGCCGGGACGCAGATAGAAGCGCATGGTGGTAGGGCGGTGCGGAGGAGCCTGGAGCCTGGTGGGTGCTCGGGCCTTCGCCTCCTGCTGCTCGCCTGCGCGCACAAATGGCGCTAGCTCGGCCTCGACCCGGCCTGCGCAGCACTCCCGCCTGCTCCTGGTCAGCGTGGCGGTTTTGGGGTTGTCCCAGATTTCTTCCTAATCGGTTAAGCAAACCAGAGCGCGTGTGTCCACACAGCCTTCGGAGCTGATTCATCGATGCGCTTGATAATGAACCCAGGGCAAGTTTGCGAGTTGAGAAGCCCACAGTCCCTACAGCTGCGAGGTCCAGCAGGGCTTCGGGGCAGAGCGTGCTAATCTCAGCATCTCCGGCGCGGAGGGAGTCGGTGCGATGGGCTTTCTGCACAGGGTAGCAAGGAAACATCCTGTGCAAGCAACAGGGCTTATATTGCTTAAACTTCTTGAACTAACTCAAGCAAACAAATGCTGCAGGTCCTCTGCCTTCGCAGTGCGGCCGGTAAGAGAAGCGCCAAGCGTGACGCTCGGTGCGGGGAAGTGTCCATCCCAATCCAAACTGGACCACGTCCCAGGTGGCAATTAAAAGAAAAAAACCCCCAACCCCAAAAACAACCGTGGTTAATCAGTTTGTGTTTGTGAATCGGATTTCGCCTGCAAGCGTCCAGCCACTTCTCAACGACCTGTGTGTGTCTGCTACAGGACTCTCCCCGTTAGGTGCACGGATCACCCTTGTTCTCTTGGCTGCATGTACAAAAAAGCAATAAAATATATAATTTTAAAGGAACCCGTGCAGCTCAGCCATCCTTTGCTGCGGGGTCAGGGGACGCGTGTGCACGTGTTGGAGGGAAGAGGTGGTTATTTGGCAGGACTCTATAACGAGTCAGCGGGCATGTCCTCAGCCATGTTTTAATTGGGCAGTTCTCCGAGGCCGCCGGCTGGCTTGTTGAGCCCTAGCTCCTCCGTGTCTGCCTTGAATCTTGCAGCGGATAACGTTGAAGCGATCCATCTCTTGCTGCAAAGGGCAGGGCCAACTGGGAACTTCGGCTAATTTTCAGGTAACGCACATTAATTCATACCGTTGAAGCTCCACGAATGGTCCTGTCTGCTCTTCACCCCGTGCAAGGTTTTTACGCAGGTAAGTCCATTCACGGGGGCACCAGGGGCCAGCTGAGACCCTCTGTTTGGCAGGAGGATACGGGGCCAGGCTGCGGTCTTGGCCCAGCTTGACGATTGAGACTTGCCTGTAGGGCACCCCCTGGCCATGCCACAGCCGGGCTAACCTGACACGGGGATGCTTCTCTGCTCACCGGGAGGCGTGGCTACAGGTAGACTAATTAGCCCAGCCACCCAGCAGTGCTAATCAGCTCACCTTCAGCATCACCTGGACATGGCTGGATTGCTTCTAGGTCAAGAGGTGCCGTCTTGGGTCAGACCAGAGGTCTCCTACCCAGCGCCCTGTTGTTGCCGGCAGCTGGTGCTTCAGAGGAACAGCATTAGAAGCAGGGCATGTCCTGCACCTCGCACCCTCCCCGTGCCCTGCAGCGTGTGCAAGGGCTGTGCTCCCTGGCACGGTAAGCGTGTGGCGTGGCAAGGACGTGTCCAGTGGGACGTGGCTCCTCGCCCTGGGGTGCAGCACTCTTGCATCCACTGGCCCCTTGCCCTTTTTATGAAGAAGGTTTCCCTTCAGCTCCTTTCATAGCCCTTCAGATAAGCTGCAAGCCTCTGTATGCTTCCTGGGAGCCGTTCCCCAGACAAGCAGGCTGGACTGGGGCTCACGGTGCCCGTGCAGGAGAATGGGAGCAAGCAAAGGAGGCTGCCGCGGCTCGCCTGCTTTCCAGTGCAAGTCTGCGTCCTGGACCTGCACCCACGTAACGAGCCCAAGAAGAGCGGCCCTATTGTAAAGCTGCGAGGCAAATCTCCCAGCTGCCCATCCCTTTGCAGAGGTACCGCATGGCAAAGCGGGAAGGCAATGAAGCCAACAGGCTGTTTGCTCTTGCAGGGGTGCAGAAATGCCTCCGCACCCCTTGAACTCCCAGTACAGCCTGCGGTTCTGGGTGATGCTTGCCTCCGTTGCCAGAGGGCTACGTTGGGACCGCGGCTGTCCTGCCAGGGGGGACCGGGTTTCAGCTGAAGCCAGCCAGTAATCAACCTGGATACCTGCAGCAACCTGTGCTGC
>NW_017729016.1:6405845-6408919 GCF_001723915.1 Gavialis gangeticus
CAGCTGCCCATCCCTTTGCAGAGGTACCGCATGGCAAAGCGGGAAGGCAATGAAGCCAACAGGCTGTTTGCTCTTGCAGGGGTGCAGAAATGCCTCCGCACCCCTTGAACTCCCAGTACAGCCTGCGGTTCTGGGTGATGCTTGCCTCCGTTGCCAGAGGGCTACGTTGGGACCGCGGCTGTCCTGCCAGGGGGGACCGGGTTTCAGCTGAAGCCAGCCAGTAATCAACCTGGATACCTGCAGCAACCTGTGCTGCCCCGGGGTGCAGGGGTTTGCAAAGCCAGGTGCGTTTCCTTCCTCCTCTGCCCTCCCTCTGCCACAGTGATAACGAGCTGGGTAGCTAACGGGGGGCTCCCAGAGACTCGCACCCCTGTGCAAGGTTGCAGGAAGGCCGAAGTTCACTTAAATCCCACCCCAAGTAGCGCACGGGCCTTGTGCAGGGCACTGCACTGGGGAGAGGGTTGCATCCACCGCCGGCAACTAAGAGACTGCCCTGGCCAAAGCCGAAGCGTTTAGCGAAGTTTATGGTGGGGATCAGATTCGAGGCAAATTCTTATGAGGTTTTTTGGAGGGGAAAAACCAACACCTCGATTGCAGTTCTGGGCCATGTCCCCAGGTGCAGCCTAAGAGGAGAGAGGCCCAAGGTAGGTTTGGTCTGGCCGGGTTACGTGTTGCTGAAGAGGCATCTCTGATGTAGTGTGCCTGGGGTCCTCCTGTGTCCCATAGTGCTTCCTGGCAGGACCTCAGCCCGACGGCACGGCTTGTGCCGAGCGCCCGGTTGGGGAGACGTCCCTGGAGGTGGGGTCACGGTCTCGGTGTGGGCAGAGGCACAGGGCCCCGGGGAGCCCCCTCCCCTGAATTCACTGCCTGGCATGGCGACAATTTCTACGTCTTCCCAGCTTCAGCTATTTTGGCTTGTGGAAAGGAAATGTTTGGTTTTCATGACACCTTCCCTAATTACAGGAGCTAATGACAAAACCATTGTGACAAATGAGTCAGCTTTTTGATCGTGAAGTTAATTCAATCTGAAGCAGAGAAAAAACTTGGCGGAGGAGTCCGCTCACGTGGCCCCACGCGGGCTCCCACGACCCACGTCCTCGCCACGCAGCAGGTGAAATGCTCCCCGGCAGGAGGTGGGCATGGTCTGACGGGAACGAGAAGTGCTGAGGACTGGCACGAGCTGGCGCTTTCCTTCTCCGCCGTCCCTCCGTCCGTCAAAGGCCTCATTAATGCTTGAGAGAGTGACCAGCAGCAGCCGACCTTCGCGAAGCCGTCTCCCTGCGACCGCCTTTCACCCATTTCGTTTGCGTTACGGTCCCGTTTGCCTCGTTATTCTCGATCCACTCCCCCTTCAAAGAGTTTAAATCAAGTCCATCACGGCCACTCGGGCCGGAGCCGCAGCAAACCTTTCATGCTGGACCAGTGCGCTGCAGCTGGGCTCAGGCCAGGAAACACCCCTTCGTCTACCGCTGTTTGTGCCTTTCATTACTTCGGTGGCATGGTGGCCTTATGCAGCCCTTTGTGGCATCTCTCCTCCTCCGCGTCTCACCCGAGGAAGGCCGGCGGAAAAGCAGAGGGTGGCTGGGTCAGAAGTCTCGGCTGTCTGCGACGCTCATCGCGCAGCTTTGGGTATGCTGGTCTCTTGGTGCTCCCTTTCTCCCCGGGGTTGGTGAATTCATTGACACTCTTTGTTTCACGGGTGTTGGTTGTGGCCATGTTGGCAAACAAGGTTCTTTGGGTAAATGTGATCTCTTTTATTAAACCAACTCAGGTAGTTGGAAAAATTGTTCTCTGCAAACTTTTGGGTACCTGACGAAGGGTATTTGTACCTGAAAGCTTATAAAGAACAATTTTCCCAACTATTTGAGTTGGTCTAATAAAAGATACCAGATTTACTTTTGTACCCAAAAGCTTGCAAAGAACAATTTTCCCAACTATTTGAGTTGGTCTAATAAAAGATACCAGATTTACTTTTGTACCCAAAAGCTTGCAAAGAACAATTTTCCCAACTATTTGAGTTGGTCTAATAAAAGATACCAGATTTACTTTTGTACCCAAAAGCTTGCAAAGAACAATTTTCCCAACTATTTGAGTTGAGTTAATAAAAGATATCAGATTTACCCAAAGAACCTTGTCTTGACACTCTGTGGGCACCTCAGGGTGCATCTACATGTGCACTTTAATGCGCATTAGCCTATTTTAATGCACACTAAAGCATCACAAAAAAGTGCTCTTTAGCTAATATGCATTAAAATAGGCTAATGCACCTGTTTCTAATGCCTCACAATGGAGGTCCTAAATTTAATGCGCATTACATAAAGTTCATTATAAATGTGTAGCTAAGCCCATGGACAGGAGGCAGCTGGAGCTAGCTGGACCTTTTCTCAGCTTGTCTTGAGCCCTTGCTGCCTGGGCTGGTCTTGTGTAAGTCATGGCAGGCTGCAGGAGGATGGCTGTGCACGCGAGCCCACCCGTGCTAGCTTCAGCCAGCTGGCCTGGGTAAGAGTAGCAGGGAAGCACCAGCCACACGGGCTTTGAACACCAGCTCCAGATGACAGTCCCTGGAGACCTCGTGCTCTCAGGCTGCCAGCGCCCATTGCTGCAGCTCTGCCATGAGCGTCGAGTCCTGCCGCGGCACTTAACGCTTAGATAACACGCGAGGTTTTCAAAGCACCTCCAAACATCAAAGCATCCTCCCCAAAAACCCATGGTACAGAAGGGAAAAACAAGATACAGAAGGTGACATGACTTGTCCAAGCTCCCTGTCCTGGTCCTCATACCCTGTCTTGCACCCGTAGCAGAGTCGGGCCAGGGTAGTTGAGACCTCAGTACCCCCCGGCTTTACTCTCATCCTGCACAGTCCTTGTAGACTCGCTAGGCACCTGCATCCCTCTTCCTTCAGCCCAGTCTCGTTGAATGAAAGATGTATAGATGTTGGAGCAGGGGGGAAATATATCACCTAGCCCAGCTCCCTGTCAATGCAAGATTATTCCTTGGGACATAGCACACAGTATTTTGCCCCCATACAATTCATAGTGTCATAGTTGGTCGGGTCAGAAGGGACCTGAGCAGAT
>NW_017729016.1:6408930-6409357 GCF_001723915.1 Gavialis gangeticus
CCCTGTCCTGTCCCTCCTGTACAGCCGATAGCCCTCGGTATTCACCACCCAGTTGTGCGTTGGGTCCCACCACGTCTCAGTGAGCCCCACTGTGTCTGGGTTGGTGTCAGCCAGCAGGAGGATAAGTTCCTCCTGCTTGTTCCCCATACTACGAGCGTTTGTGTAGAGGCATTTGAGGCCTCCTGTGGATGTGTGCACTGGCCCCCTAATCACACCATTGCCCTGGCCCCTGTTGCTTACCTGGGTATATGTCCGCTCGTCGGTCTAGGCTGGGCTGTACTTGTGGGTGCTGCTTGGTTCAGTGGTCCAAGGCTTCCTCCGCCCTCATCTTCCCCTTCCCCCAACAAGCCTAGTTTAAAGCCCGCCGGATGAGATCTGCCAACCCAGAAGGGAACACACGCTTACCTTTAGGGGAAAGGTGGAGCCC
>NW_017729016.1:6414357-6419996 GCF_001723915.1 Gavialis gangeticus
GTCGCATGCCGTCTTCCACGTCTGCTCACTGGTAGGACAGAAGAGAAAACCACCTGTGCGCCTATCTCCCTCAGCACACCCCCAGAGCGTGGTAGTCCTCCATCAGGCGGTCAGGGCTTCTCCTGGCTGCATCATTAGTACCCACATGGACTAGGACCATGGGGTAGGAATCGGTGGGCTGGATCATGGCCTGGATCATCCCCGTCATGTCCTGAATCTTTGCTCCGAGCCAGCAGTAGACCTCGCGTGTCGAGGGGTCCTGGCGACAGATGGGCCCTCTGTACCTCTCAGGACGGAGTCGCCTATGACGATCACTCGATGCTTTCTCCTCCGGGACTGCCTAGCTCCTTCGGCCTGTTCGGAGTGTGGAGTCTGCCACTCTGCAGTGGAGGGCACCTCCTGGGGTGCTTTTTCCTTAGGTGCGTGGCCCTGCAGGGAAAGGAAATAGCCATCGATTTCTTCCTCCACCTCCCTGATTCCCCTCAGCCTGCTCACCTCCTCCTGGAGCTCCCTCACCTGCGCCTCCAGGGCCCTAACGAGTGCCTGCAGGACAGGTGTGGGGGTCCCAATCCCTGCCCCCCCAGGCCTTGCCAGGCACCCCCCGCAGGCCAGAGGGTGGGCGGATGCCAGGTCCCCCATGGGCTCTGTCTGGGTGGAGGCCTCGGACAAGCCCCGGGTAGGCTGCGCCCCCCGGGCAGAGGCCCTGGCAGCACTCCGTGTCGACATCATTGTAGGAGTTGCTGCTTGTTTTTTGCTTAGTGCAGTGCCTTTGCCCTGCCCTGGCAGAAGTCTCCCTCCTGGCCCTTTCTGCTCGCCTGCCACGCGAACGCTGACACAAACGCTGGCGTGCTCTTACAGACACAATGTGTCCATCACCTGGGGCAAAGACTTTTACAGCCCGGCACATTGGGGTTCTTGTCCCTGACTACAGGTGTTGGGTGCTAGCATGCCATGCCAGTAGATAAAATAATCATTATAATAATTTTAAAAATGATTGCATGGCTTTGGTGCACTCTAAGGATGAGATCTAATGTGCAAAGAGGTAACTCTCTGCCGTGGAGCCAAGCTTTCCAGTGTAAAGCCCTTATATAAGCATCCTCTTATTTGGGCACTGAAATGCCCAACACACCCAGGTTCAGAAACCCAGTGATTTCAGCAGCTTCCTCAAGCACAGATTGTCACGGCATGAAAGAAGTAGATGAAGAGGGCAAGGGCACCGAGGATCAGAGGAGCTGGGGGTGAGAATCAAAAACCAGAAGGAAAGAGTGAACTAGCAGTTGGAGGAAAGTTGGCTCCAAGGTGAATTGAAACAGGCTTGGGAAGGCAAGGGAAATGAAACAAGGAGTGAAATGTAGGTCAGCAAAGTCAAAGACTAGAAGAGAAAGGCGAACGCTCGCAAACCCGAGTGGTGAAACGGCAGCAGGGAGCAGAGACGTGGCAACACAAAAGGAATCTAAGATTCAAAGGGCAAGAAGAGCGGTCTGGGGACAGGAAACGCCAGGCTCTTTCAGTGAAGTTCACCCGCTGAGTCAGCTGAATGGATCGTCTCCGCGGCAATGCTAATGAAGAAGGATTTGAAATAGTTCAAGTAAGAAAGAAATCAGGTTTGGCATCAAAGGAGGAGAGAGCTAAAACTCGGGGAGCTGAAGAACTGGACCTAAAGCGAGGAGTCAGCGCTGCGGTGGGCAGCCCTTGGTGCGCCCGGGAGTCCTGCCTGCCTCCGACTGCAAAGCTCCTGCCTGTCCCCTCTCTGCAAGACGGCTGCGAAAGCCGGGCTGAGGACGGAGCCGGTCGTTACGGCTGCTCGGCGCGTGCCATTGCGAGGCCCATTTGTCAGTTGTTTATAACTTTGCCAAAGTTTAGCCATGTGGGCTGAGTATTTCCAAAGCACAGGTGTCTGCCTCCGGCTCAGTCTTATTTTTTCAGTCTCAGCCAAAGCCATTCAGCTGCTTCTGAAGGGGAAAAAAACCCCATGTTGTTTTGCCATTCAAAACAGCTCCGGCGACCTTTGAGGAGCGCTAACAGCCCTCTGCTTTTGAGCAGGGATTTGAAATTGGGAACCAGGGGTCGCCGTTTATGTCTGAAAGGAGCTTGTTCGGTTTGTGGGCAAATCTGCCCATTTGGAAAGCTCCCGGCGCTCTCCGCGCGCACGGGCCCGGTCGGCACGTGTTTAGAGCATGGCTGCTGGGAGCTGGCAAGAGCGTGCTCGCGCCGAGCGCGGCCCATTGCCCTCAAGCCGCCAGGGCCGATTGGGGTGGGGACACGGAGAGGGAGCAAGGACGAGGTGGGGCAAGGTGCTTGGTGCGACTGGGATGGGGAGAGAGACCGTGAGCCATTTGGGGGCAGGGGGGCCAAAGCGGGCCAGAAAAGGAGTGAGAATGGAGGTTTTTGCCGAGCTGGTTGGGACGATGGAGACTGGGGGCCAGGGCGGAGGTGCTGGGATTGCAAGCTGACGAGGGAACTGGGAGCCAGCTGCTGGAAGCAGGGCGAGGGGGCTGGGCTGGAGAAGGCAGCAGGAGCCGTGCAGGCGCAATGAGAGCGGGCGGGTGGAAAAGGGGAAACGGGGCCTGGGTAGGGAAGGAGGATGGGATTGCCAGGGGGAGTGGGGAGGAGACGGGCCTGAGGTAGGAGCATGTTGTGAAGCGCGTTTCAGGTGCACCTGCGACTGCTTCAGGACGCTCCAGGGACTTCAATCTCCTTTGACAGCGGTTGTGCACATGCACGGTGGAGGGAGGGGTTGCTCTGCTAAAAGCACATGCCACAATGAAGTTTTTCTGTTCAACGTGAATATCCCACCCCCTGCTGCACGCTGCGGTGACACGCTCGCACGCTTGATCGGGCCCAGGTCCCGGTCGGTGAGCAGGACGGGCCTCTCTCCAGGGGATGCACGATGAAGCAGGCTGTTGTCTGTGGGCCCCCGACCTCCCTTGTTGCAGACATGGGGCCATGTGTCGTGCCCCAGGGAGTTGCAGGAAGGGACGGGACAGTCTCCCGGCTGCCCTGGAGGACCGGATCGATTCCCTGTGACCAGGCTGCTAAGGGTGTATCCCTTGCTACAGGGGGTTGCTCGAGATGGATGCAGAAGTGCAGAGAGCTGACAGCGCAGACACGGTGCCGTGCAACGCAACGTCCTCCAAGGATGCTTTTCAATGCCTCTCCAATTGCACATCCACTGTTCACAGACGCTTTTGACCACTGCTCTGTGTCCTTGCTCCTCGCCCATGTAATAGCAGCGTTTCCACCTCCTTACCTCACCGAGGGCAGGGTGAGAACAAATGAATGAACGCTTATGAAAGGTTCCCACACTACAGTAGCGAGCCTCATAAAAGAGTCCAGGAGGAAATGAATGCCTATCTTCAGAGCGGGCATAGAAAAATGTGCGGCAAATAAGCGGTGGGACCACACGCCGAACAGGGATACAACAAAATAAGGAATAGCTGTGCATTAAATTAGCAGCAGCAGCCGCTCTGCGCACTGAATCGGGCAGCAGCACCAGTGCAAGAGCGGTGTGATTGTGTCCTCGAAGCCCGCACACGCATGAGCAAGCCAACTGGAGGCCGCACAAGCCCCTTTCATTCTGGCATTTCCTAAGTTTCCAGCGCTTGACTTGGCAGCCAGCAGAATTTTATTTTAATGTAAAACTTGTGGGCGATGGAGAGGCTTAACAGAGGTATACACGCACGTGCTTATATAATGATTGTTGTCTATACCGAGTGGCGGCAGATTTTACCAGGTAAAATCATTTGTTTTCATCTCTCTCTCCCTCGCAGCCTTAAAAAAGCTATTCATTTTCGAGCTGGGTGTCTTAAAGGCGGGTTTTTAAAGGCTGCATTAGTCACAGTCTCCTCCAGCCAGCTGCAAAGAAATGGTTGATAGATGAGGGGGGAAGGAGGGAGGGAGCGTTTAAACCAGAGACAAAGTATTAAGAGGTAGGATATGAAAGACCCTAAAATCAAAATCGAATAGCCGTTTATTGAAACTTGGCTGGGGTTGGAGGCTGTGATATCGCGCGGTGAGGTGAGAAAGATCTGCAGCGTCCTTGTCAGTGGTGTGAGGGGCACGCTCTCCGGTAGGAAAGCACGCGCATGTGTGCACAAGCTCCCCAGCTGGATGGGGTAGCGTGGCAGGGGCGGCTCTGGAGATCTGAGGGCAATTCCTGGCTTTGCCACCGGCTCTGGGTCCGACCTGAATCGAGCTCTGTACCTGGCCGCGTCTTAGCTCCCCATCTGCAAAACAAGGGGCATTAGCACCTCTCCTCTTGCTTGTTAGCTCAGTAGCTGGGACCTGGGAGAAGCCTTTGCTCACGAAACAACCTAGCCTCCGCGGGGGGGAGCGAAGGAAACGAGAGGGTTACGGAGAGAGCTGGGCACGAAGCGCAAGGGGAGGAAGGCCTCAGCCTCCACCCCATGGGATGGCAACTCCTTCGGGGTCCCCTGAGGAAGGCACAGACTGCAGCTCCGGATGGATCGGAGGGTCCTTTCCTCCCACAGGACCCTGCCCATCCCCAGGTGCTTTTGAGGAAGGGCAACGCTCTCAGGCTGTGCCGAGGACGGGCACTCAGCTCTCCCCCGAACCTGAAGGTTCACAGGCCTCCCAAATGCAAGTCTTCACGTCCATGCTTCCCTCCCCTCCCAGCTGCTGCCCCCCACAACCTGCCTAATCAGCTGGCGCCTAAAGGTCAGGGGAGGGTGATGAGGGGGAGCGCGGCCCTGGCGCTGCTCCTGCCAACAGGGCCTGGGAGCGAAAGGGTAAGATGTTCATTGAAGAACACTGGAGTTTTAAGCAAAGTGAATGAGACGTTGTTTATCATGTGAGTATTATGTAATTTCTTGAAATTGTATTTGTATTCCCTTTGTGAGGCCTCAGATGGGGTCCTTTTTAAATCTGTCTGATATTGCCTGTTTTCTAATAAAATGTTGCAAAAAAAAAAAAAAAAAAAAAAGGTCTCTTCCAGAGGCCGGCAATTAGAAAGCAACTGGGGCGAGTGCCCTCCTCCGGCCATGGGGCCAAAGGGAGCAGCTTGTACTGTGATGGAGAGGAGTGCCCAGTGTGCAAGGGGGTGCGACGGGCGCAGGGAGGCATCGCCCTGGGACTGGCAGCCAGCATGCTTTGCCTCTTGATTTCCTCCCTTAGCACTTTCCAAGAACTTCCCCTTCCTTTGAAGACCGGCGAAGAGGCTCCCGGCAAGGACGAGTTCCCCATGAAAAGGCCCGGGCAAATGGAGATTAACGAGCCACTTATCGCACCGCCACGGAGCTTCAGTGCCAGGACGTGCTCAATGACTTCCAGCTGGCGCGGGAGGCTGCTTTTCCGAGATGCGAGCCAGCGCTCGCTGGGTGAAGTGCAGCTGAGGGCCCCTCCGCGCCTCCTTGCAAACGCAGCCGGTCACCGGTGTCTCTCCTCCTGCTAAAGGCACCGGCGCTGGACCCGTCGGTGTCTTAGCCGGAGCTTCGCTCAGACTTGGGACCAATGCCTTGGAAGTGGCTGGGAAGGGCCAGGAGGACGAGGGCCCTGGGGAGGGCAGGGGAGAAGATGCTACGGGGATGGGAGTGTGCGCGGGCCTGCTGCAAGCCTCTGGTTGAGCTTCCCACGCGCGTGCCTGGGGCAGGCGCGGGTCTAGACCAGCATGTCGGGTGACC
>NW_017729016.1:6424996-6425925 GCF_001723915.1 Gavialis gangeticus
ACGTGCCTGGGGCAGGCGCGGGTCTAGACCAGCATGTCGGGTGACCTGGCCGGGGCGGTGCTAGCTCTGCTTGCAGTTGGCTCGTGTGAGGGGCCTGAGCCTGCGCCAGGTCTTGCCGAGCGCTGGGGTGGGGGGTCTGTACAGGCCCTCCTGCCCGGGGACTTAGGGGGTGCTGGTGGGTGGGGCTGGGCAGCGGCTCCCTGTCCTGGGGTGGGGGCAGCCTGCTCTCCCATCCCCCGGCCCCGCGGTCCCAGGTGAGGACCTCACACGCCTCCCCCGGGCGATCTCCCTGCCCCTGGCTATGGGCTGGCTTGTGCCATGGACGCCCTGGCTCCGGTGCCAGCCCGGCCTGGGTACAGAGCAGGGGCCGGGCCATGGGTGAGGGTGGAAGAGGCAGGGATGTGCGGGGGGTGCCAGGGAGTGACGCCTGTGTGTGTGGGGGGGTGTACAGGTGGGGGTGAGCATGGGTGTGCAGGAGGGTGTGCTCGTGCACAGCGAGTATGCATGCAGGTGTCTATGGGGGTGTGCAAGCCTGCAAGGGGGTGTGCATGCAGGTGTGCATGGGAGTGTGCAAGCCTTTGTGGCAGGGTGTATGCAGTTATGCATGGGGATGTGCACGGTTGGGAGGGTGAGCATGTGTGTGTGTGTGCAGGGGTGTGTGTATGTAGGTGTGCATACGGGTGTGCATGGGGCATGCGAGCCTGCATGGGGTGTGCATGCAGTTGTGCATGGGGGTGTGCATACAGGTGTCCACGGGTGTGTGCAAGCCTGGATGACGGTGTGTATGCAGGTGTGCGTGGGCGTGTGCATACAGGTGTACATGGGGCGTGCGAGTCTGCATGGGCTGTGCATACAGGTGTCCATGGGTGTGTGCAAGCCTGCATGGGGGTGTGTATGTAGGTGTGCATACGGGTGTGAATGGGGTGTGT
>NW_017729016.1:6430925-6431771 GCF_001723915.1 Gavialis gangeticus
CTGCCCCGCCGCGCCCGGCGGACATGAAGCAGCATGAGGATGTGTGAGCGCGGCGTCCAGATGCTCATCACCACCGTGGGAGCCTTCGCCGCCTTCAGCCTCATGACCATCGCGGTGGGCACGGACTACTGGCTGTACTCGCGCGGCGTGTGCCGCACCAAGGCCACGGGCGACAATGAGACGAGCCGCAAGAACGAGGAGGTGATGACCCACTCGGGCTTGTGGCGGACGTGCTGCCTGGAAGGTAGGCGGGGGCGCGGAGGGGTCCTGCCCTGGCCCTCCCCGCCGCTCTGGCCCTCTCGCTCCGGCTGGCTCCAGCCCCGTGGCAGGGCACCGGCTGGGGCCCCTCCAGCCTGCGGAGACGGCACCTGGCGTCACGGGAGATCTGGGTTAGGAAGCACGGTCCGCGCAGGACCAGCCCCAAAGCGGAGGGGGCTTCAAACCCGGCGAGGCCCGCCGTGTGGGCTGGTGCAGGTGGAGAGTCCCGCGCGGCGGGGGCTGCGAGAGGAATTTAGCTGCAGCTCCCGCGGCGGCTGGTTTCGGGGGAGGCGGGATGGTCTCTCCGGTAGCTTTGGGATGGGACCCTAGTAAGCGCAAGCGCGGCCCGCGGCCAGGCGGGGCGAGGGAGCAGCAAAGCAGAGCGGAAGGAGACAGGCTGGGCAATAACTTTCCAAATAAACTGCAGCAGCCACCGAGTGCTCTTGTTAAGCACGCGCCTTGTCAGCGCGAGGGCGCAGCCATCTCCCTTCCCCAGGACGCTGCCCCTCGCCTGCCAGGGAAGTGGTCTCCGGTGCCCCCCCCGGGCAGCTGGGTGTGCAGATCACAGCACCTCCGTTGCACGGTCTT
>NW_017729016.1:6436771-6436984 GCF_001723915.1 Gavialis gangeticus
GCACGGGCGTGTGCATACAGGTGTACATGGGGCGTGCGAGTCTGCATGGGGTGTGCATACAAGTGTCCGTGGGTGTGTGCAAGCCTGCATGAGGGTGTGTATGCAGGTGTGCACGGGCGTGTGCATACAGGTGTACATGGGGCGTGCGAGTCTGCATGGGGTGTGCATACAAGTGTCCGTGGGTGTGTGCAAGCCTGCATGGGGGTGTGTATG
>NW_017729016.1:6438282-6462664 GCF_001723915.1 Gavialis gangeticus
ACGGCACCTGGCGTCACGGGAGATCTGGGTTAGGAAGGACGGTCCGCGCAGGACCAGCCCCAAAGCGGAGGGGGCTTCAAACCCGGCGAGGCCCGCCGTGTGGGCTGGTGCAGGTGGAGAGTCCCGCGCGGCGGGGGCTGCGAGAGGAATTTAGCTGCAGCTCCCGCGGCGGCTGGTTTCGGGGGAGGCGGGATGGTCTCTCCGGTAGCTTTGGGATGGGACCCTAGTAAGCGCAAGCGCGGCCCGCGGCCAGGCGGGGCGAGGGAGCAGCAAAGCAGAGCGGAAGGAGACAGGCTGGGCAATAACTTTCCAAATAAACTGCAGCAGCCACCGAGTGCTCTTGTTAAGCACGCGCCTTGTCAGCGCGAGGGCGCAGCCATCTCCCTTCCCCAGGACGCTGCCCCTCGCCTGCCAGGGAAGTGGTCTCCGGTGCCCCCCCCGGGCAGCTGGGTGTGCAGATCACAGCACCTCCGTTGCACGGTCTTCGGCTGCAGGCGGGAACGGGGGTAAAACCGGGGCTCGCCAGCTGCCCTGCCCCGATCTCGGTGGGCCCTGGCCTGTGCCCTAATTGCACGGTATAGGTGAGGACGGACCGTTTTACTCGGGGGAGGAAAGGGAGGGCAGGAGGTGCCCGGGGCGCAGGCTGCCGCGTTTTCCCCCGTGCACGTGTCGGCACTGTCGGGAGAAGCAGGAGGACAGGCCGAGCCCGTTCCTAGAAACGCAGCCCTCCGTGGCGTGCGACACTCGGGAACGGGCTCGGCCGTGTCAAGTGGAAGCTCACGACCGCCTGACACAGCGCAGATGAGTAAGGGCGCGCGCTTCCCATCTGCCTCCTCGCTCGCTTGTGCGTTGCCTTCCTTCCCTCTCCCTGGCTCGTCCTTGAAGCCCCTGCTTCTGCAGCGCATCGTTTGGGAGAGGGAGGCTGCCCCGAGCAGAGACCGCTGCCTGGGGGTCCGGCCGTGCACGGCACGCTGCAGAACAGGGCCGTGGCACGTAGGATCCCTGGCCGGGGACCCTGTGTTCGCATGCCACCTAGTGCCGCCTGTCCGAATTCGGGGCCTGGCTGGGCACGACTGCCGTTGTGCCCGCCGCTCGCTGTCTGCATTGGAGTCGGCACCCGAGATATTTCCGGCCGAGCCATTCGGTTGCTCAGCAAGTAAGCTGCCAAATTACAAATGCAGAGGGATGGCCTGGCCACATGACACGAGAAGCTCGTAACACCCTCTTGATTTTTGTCTCCGAAATTAGTCTGTGCTTTGCAATCTGCTGGCTGATCTGATGCTGGAAACATCGGATTCGCCTCCAGCAAAGGGTGAGCAGCAGATCAGCGTTGCTAGCGAGATACGAGGGGACGTTTTGCTGAAATGAAAGAGCTCTGAATTTCCTCCCTTAATCCAATATCTTTTGTACAGCTGTTATGCTAGTCACTTTGAAAACCTTCCCTTCTCTGCTGAGCGGTGAGGTGGGTGGTTGGATCGTACATGAAATACTTCTCACGCACAGCAAATGCTGCCTGGTTTCTGCTGGAGAGACTGCCTCCGAGTGTGCTGAATTTGTGTACGCTCCCTTTTTTCTGCACCGAAAATGTTTGATTTTGGCCTCTATTAACATTAATTGGAAATGAACATTGTCAGTCCAAGGGGGCTCATCTTCTCCGAATGCAGAACATGCTGGGAGCGCTAACAGGTGCCCCGTGAGCCGTGCAGAAGGACTGCTAGGCCCTGAACTCTTCCCTGTAATGGCTTTTATGCTGGAGAAATTAAATAGCAAACTTTTATAGCCCTCCGATTTTTAATTTCCCATTATCTGAGCGCTCCTGGCAGATTATTAAAATGACCAACGTGAGCTCTGGGTTCAGACTGTATCACAGCTGCCTTTTAAATGCACGTCGGTTCAACACACACGGTATCTGTGTGGGAGCGATTTTCTGTCACGTGACCGCTAAAGGCCCCTAGGCACAAGAGGATAAATCTTGAATGAAGCAGCAACCGACCTATGTGGAGCACCCACGCTGGAAAACACAAATTACCGGTTGACTCAATATCCCGAGTCTAGGCAGGAGTTCGCAGACGACCGTGCTAACGTAGCCTTTGTTTTAAATTGCAGCGTTCGGATTTTAATTATCACTTGTACAACATGCAAATATCTTATTGCGGGATCTTATTGTACGTCTTGCTCAAACTTGACAAATGTGTTTTGTTCCCGTGCATCCTCCGTGGCTGTTTATTATAAACTCTCGTTCCTCCTCGTTCTTTGAATGTATTACTGATATAGAAGGGGGGGGGGGTGCACAGTACTCTTAGGGGCCAGATTCAGGTTTAGGGAAAGGGTTGACAGAGCTTTCCTCCTTTTCCTGCAGGGTAATTGCTGGTCCAGGTCCGTTGCACTTGTGTTAACTCAGCCGTGTTGAGCGCAGGTCTTGCACGACCTCTGCCTTGTGCTTGTGTAACCTAGGCGTGCCGCGGCCCTCGGTAGAGACCGAGCCAGCTGAGCGAGAGGAGACTCCAGTCCAGGCTGCTTGAACAAATCCTGTGTTTTGGGTTTTTTTTTAATGTTGTGGCACTGTTTTGCTCACTCGTCTCTCTTTCCGGCGCCTCCCTCCCCATTGCCAAGCACAGGCCTCTTCACCCTGCCTTTCCAGAGAGCCACAGCTCTCGCTCACCCGCGCCCCGAAGACGAACGGCTTTTCTGCAGCGGTTCGTGGAGGGAACCCGCTTGTATTGCTGTGCGAGAAGCCCGGAGACGAGGGGCTGGCTCCTCGGCCGAGGCGGTTTGCGTTGGATCGGGTCCTGGCCCATCCAGTCGGTTCTGCCTCTAGCAGAGGCGCTGGTCTGAGGCTCGAAAAGAAAAGGAAACTCTCCAGAACGCACCTGATTTACAGAGGAGAAATCTCTCCTGAGCTGTGAAGGTGATGGGCTGGTTTCCATCGTGGCACGGTGGCCCCGTTCAGTTGCTGAGTGGACGCCGTGAGAGAGATTTATCGGCGGCCGTAAAGCTAATGGCCTCAGCGGCCTCCTGCTACGGGCGCTACGCTGCAGCAGTGCGGGGCTGGGCGCCTGTCTGCTGCTGGTTCTCTTGCAGTCCTACCCAGTGGTCCCAGTATGGTCCCGACGGAGCGAGTGCACGGTCCCGTCTTCAACACCTGCAACCCGAAGGGACAGTTCAAGGGAGCGGGCTGGAAGCAGAGAGAAGGGACGCTCATGCAGCAGGGTGGTGGCACATGGGGGGAGCCCCGAACCCAGCGGCCCAGCCCAGCGTCGGATCTGCGATGACACTGCGGGGCAGGCAGATTCCTATTTTTCCTGTCAAAGTCCTGGAAATAGCGATTGGGAAGCCCCCTGACGCTGGACTTTATCCTGCATCGTTGTGGGTAGATAGGATATAAGGACCCCCTCATTGCTGAGTCCTGTACTTGTGTGGGGAGGGCTTGAAGCAACGGGTACTTGCAGAATAGCTGCGTGACGGTTCTTGGAAATGTAGGGCTAGATGCTGGTTCGCTCCCTGGGCAGTTGAATAGCTGCCTTTCCTGGCCTGCACTTCTGGCCCCTGAGTAGGAGCGTGCTGGGGGAAGGGGTGATCAGGTCCCCGGGAGCCGCAGGGGCTGGGCGCAGCAAGACTAGAAGGCAAGGAGGGATCGGTGTCCACAGCTCTTTGGACTTCCTGCATAGCAGAGCTGGACGGGAGCATCGTTCTGCGTCTTGCCCATCAGTTTGTTTGAACTGTAGCATATCTGCGTGGTAGCTGTTTGGTCATGACATAAAGAGATGGGGAGCTGAGCACATCCCGAGGTCGGATGTTTTGATGGCTCCCCACCTCTGCTGCTTTACAAAAATGCACCGTCTAAAATAGGCTTGTCCAACACTAGCAGGCACCCGCTGCATCTTCTGCTGCAGGATGGTTCAGTCGGCGATCCCTGGGCCGCCGGCATCAAGTCGCCTCATAACCTTTTCTTTCATCCGTTACAAAGGTTGAGACTCTTGAGTCTCAGACGGAAATGCAAGAAGTCTCCTCCCTTCCTGCTACACGGTGCACATCCCGAGAGGTGCACGACAGAGATCGCGGTAGCCCTCTTAGCTACACCATCTCATGGGGGGCTCAGGGCCAGTTGTTTGTCCCCAGCCCTTTTCTTGGTCTCCAGTCTTTAAACGCTTCTCTTTTTCCTAGACGAATAAGCTCCCAAAGCAGAGCAGCATGCATGTTGTTTAAACGAGCCTGCTTTCCCACCCAGTCTGGATTTGTCTGGGTGACTGGCCTGTCTCCATTTAGTTAACGCTGTACTGGGTTTGGGGTCATCCGCTAATTTTACAAGCAATTGTGTTGTGTCTATCTATCTATCGATCTATCTACCTATCTATCAAGACATATATACTGTCAAGATAGATAGAGAGATTTGTCTATCTATCTATCTATCTATCTATCTATCTATCTATCTATCTATCTATCTTCAGATCATTGAAAAAGTCTCTGAATAGGATTGGACTGAGAGCACATCCCTGCAGGACCCCAATAAAAATATCCTTCTGCAGATACTGTTTGCTGTATCCCTGTTGACCAGTTCTTAATCCGTCTGAGATGGGCTACACTGGTTTTGTGCCGTCTTTATTTATTTTGTAACTAGAACGTCCCGTGGGCTTGGCCGTACACCTCACAGCGGTCTGTTATGTTCATAGTTCCCTTTAGCTGCCAATCTTGTCATCTCTTTGGGAAAGATTAGCTGATATTTTTTACAAGACCTGTTTTCTATTAAAACATGTTCATTGGCATCAATTTTGCAGATGCCCCTTCATTCTTTTCTGTACTGAGCCCAGGACTGAGGCCGGGCTACCCAGTTACCCAGTGTACTTTTCTACAACTTCCAGAATGTCAAGATTTGTTAAAAATCAACATTAGTGGTTCAGAAAGCAATTCAGCTCATTCTCCAAATACTCTGGGGAGCAAGGTATCAAGTCCTACCAACTTAAAAATGTTTAAATGTTCAGCTTAATTACTGGTGAAATACAAAGTACTTCTTTGTCACTGTAAGGCACGAATATATCATGTCACTTCTTCTGAAATACAGAACTGAAATATTTATGGAATAAATAATTCCAGTTCTGCAACATGACTTACAATTTTACCATCCTTCATTTGTTCCTATTATTGTGTTTAAACAATCCTTTCTTTGGTCTTCTAAACCCCCCTGGCCAAATAGATCTATTTTCAACTTTGATATATTTAACTTCCCTGATTTATACTGTGCATTTCTAATAGATGATTTAGGCTCATTGCTAACAAATCCCTATACCCCCTTTTTAAATTTGAAGTACCTCTTTTATTTGAATTGCTATTTTTATGTAACCTGGGCGATACTCCAAGAGGTACCCCCTCTCCAATTGAAGGGATCAAAGCAGGTGCACAAGCGCTGTGGGAGGCGTAGGGCCTCTCCTCCCCCTAGAAAGCAGAGCCAGACCACCAATGGGGACTTAACCATGTACCTTTTAATACTGGGAACATAACAGGCATAAATCAGAGGGTATAGTGGACACTACAATGCCCCAAGGGGCAGGATTCAACAAAGGTGAGACACTTACAATCACTGACAAAACAGGGTTAACAAAATATAAAACACAAACAGCAGCACAAACAATACGGGTTGGTGAAATATAAAAAGGCACAAAATGCAAAGTGACAAGGAAATATAGGGCCTTGGTACCTGGAGACAGAGGAAAGGGGGAAACACAATGGCCCCTTTCCACTGCAAGAAGATTTGCTTCTTGTTATCTCACTCGCCCCAAGTCCCCACAGCTGGGACTTGAACCCAGTTCTCCCACGTGGTAGGCAGGAACACAGCCACCACTGGGGGCACTGCTCCAGCCTGCGAGGGATTTTGACCTTTCCGGAGCCTGGCCTCTTGTCGAGCTGCCTGGCCTCGGATTGGAGGAGCTGGAAGCAGAGCTGGGAACCCCTCAGGTCGCTGCTCAGATCCTGGCTGGAGTGGGGGAGCCTCTCCTGGGGGCCGCAGCCTTTCCCAGGGGATCCTGGAGCCCAGTGGGGGCCTCTCCTGCCCACCGCAGGCCGCACTGTTGAGGGTCCCACTGCTGCCTGCAGGTCCTGCCCTTTCAGGCTCTTCCCCGCTGGCCCAGCTCTTGCCAGCTCTGTGAAGCTCCTTCCTTGTTGTCCCTCACTGGTCTCCCCTGAGTCAGCCCACGCTGCCACTTTTATCCCCCTCCAGGTGACCCAAGGGGCCAATCAGGGGACACGGGGGTGAGTCTCTGGGGCCTGAATGGTGCAGAAAGGGAATCCCAAGTCCTCCAACCATCTTTTGCCCTTTCAAAACCCCTGGGCCAGGTCACTGCCAGCCAGCCCGTCACATCTACTTCCCCAGTTCATTGCAGTTGTAGAGGGTTTGGAGCAGAGAATAAAGAATCCTTCCACAGCTCCCAGGTACCGTTCACACTTTTGTTTTCACATTTTTCTTCCCACTCAGTTTTTCTCATAACTGTTTTCATCTTTGGGAAAACATCGCTTTCATCTTTCATCTCTTCAAGCAGCAGAATAGAGGCTGTTTGCCTGGAACCAGCAACATCTGGTTGCATTCACTTGAACTCGGGCAACAGTTGGCTTTAGTTCTGCAATCAATTCATCTTTACCCGCCCCAGTGAGGTCTGATACAGAAGTGTCCCAAGTTGATTGCAATCCTCTTAGTATTCGAACGACTCCATCTATAATTTGTAGAAGCTCCAAGGTGGTCTGATACCTGCAGCCCATTTACCAGTTTGAAACCATTGCTGATAAAAAAACCCCACCTTTTTATTTCTGCTCATGCAGTGATGCTTAAGGAGCTGCTCATCCCATTCCTTTGTCTGGGTTGGTGTCTGTAACAGACCCTCATCAGCACCCCAAGCCATGAGTATTGCTGATTTACACCACCTCGCTCTTCTGGCTTGCCAATAGTTGTCAAGGCAGTGAAGGTATCTCTGAGGATACCACCCTCTCCTTACTCTCCCCCACACCAAAGGGGCATATGCTTTGGTCTTTCACTTTCCAAATGCTTTTGCGTGCAACAGGATCTAGAAAACCCAGTCCACAGCCTCCAAGACAGCCGCCCAGTTAGGACGACTCTGTGCAGGTGGCAGTGGTGTTTCTGGACGTCCTGATTTTGGAAGGTGACCAAATACCAAGAGCTATAACTGAAGGGCGTGAAACGCCTGCCAGGCTCCTGGCGCTGGAAACACCCCCATGCTCAAATCACCCTGTGACTTTGGCCATTTCTGCAGTCAGCCCTGGCCCCGAGCGGCTCTGTGCTTTCACCATCTCTTGTGAATTTATGGTGGAGAAAACGTTGTTTTGGATACAAGACCTCTAGTTTGCCCTTCGGGGAGGATGCCGTGTTTTATATAGACAGAAAACCTGTGTTCAGGGGAGGTGGAGATTGATAGTTCCCACATTGGCTGTGAGTGGCCCGTGATGAGGAAAACGTGTGCTGTGAACAGGCTCCTGGAAGCGGGCGGGCTATGGCTGCTTCGCCGTCTGTATAGTCTGTCATCTCGAGAGCTGTTTCTGTTTAATAGAGGTGGAAGCCTGAATATGAATGAGGCTCGCGTGGAATTTTCCCAGGCAAGGTCACTGTTGCCATTATAGCTGTAAATAATTAGGGATGGCTAATGAAGGCTGGGAAACTCAGAGTTCGGGCTGACAGATGGAGGAGGGAGCACTTGGGCTGCAGGAAGACCGTCCCGTTGAAAGGGATCTCCCTCTTCCTGGCAGGGTGTCTGTATAATGCCATCCCGGTGGGCAGCTTAGACGTTTCTACCAACGTCCTTCTCTGGGGCGCATGAAGGCAGGAGCTGATTTTGCAGAGCGCCGGCACACTATCTGGAAACCGGGCCCCTCCTAGGTGTCACCGGCCAGACCCCCCACCCTCCAGCCACTTTGGGAAATGTAAGCCTTTAAGAAAAGCTTGCCCATCCCAAATGGGACGGGTTGGAGAACGATGTTTCATGCGCCCGAGGTGCCTCGTGACCGCCCCGCCTGTCTTGAAAGACGTTTGGGTGCGCTGGCCACGATGGCAGGCTCTGCTAAGCGCCTGTCGAATCACAGTAATTACTTTTCCCATGGATTTTTAATGCACGTGATGTGCACTGCAGTAAACAGACAGCAACGTCATTTACCAAGTAAATAAAATGGCATTTAAAAACATATAAATACATTAATGTGGAAGAATGAGTTCAAGCCCTTGGCTTGCCTTTCTGGGGACCACTGCCTCAGGCAGATGTATGGCATTTATTACTGTTAAATCTCAAGGGCAGCGAGCATGAGGTTTGCAAGGGGAGTAAGGCACCCAGATCCAATTCAGTGGGGCCGCTTTGAAAAGCCCAGCTAGAAAGCAGGAGCCCAGATGGAAAATGAATATCTCAGCCTGCTGTCCCAGTCCCACGTTGTCCTTGGATGTGCATTTCCCCATTACATCTGCAAGCCACATTTGGAGCCATCGGATGCGTGCACCAAGGGGAGGGAGGTGCTGGCTAGTGGTTAGAGCACAGGGCTGGGGGCCAGGAGTCCTGAGTGATAGCCCCTGCCCAACACCGGACTTTGTTCGTGGCCTTGGCCAAGGGCTAGAAGGGCACTTGGACTTTGTTCCCTGATTTTTAGATGCTTTGAAATACCATCCTAAAAGCAAATTTTTATTTGACTCTAATTTAGCTTAATCATTGGCATTTAGGAAATGGTTTACTGTTCCCTTTCAGAAGCGCTTGGTGGAGACCCGCTGGGATTTAGGCTCCGTACTTCACCCAGAAAGTTATTTGTATCTTTCTTTTCTCTGGGGTTAAACAGGCAGATTTAATGCATCCTCTCTGCCGTCCTTTTTGCGAGCGCCAAAAGCTCTGGCTATAATGAAACAGGGCTCCTGGGGAACCGAGACTTCAGGGGAAAGTAAGGTATCGGCGGGCATCTCGAGAGATTCCTTTGATTAAGGAGACACCTGCTGTGATAAGGAGTGACAGCGCCTGCATGATAACCGGGATCCTCTTTCTTAGCGTATGTATATTGACAGAGCCCCACAATAGCTCAATAAAAAGCAGACGTTTCAGAGCCGGTGCGAAGGGACAATATTGTATTCTTCGTGATATCATCTCCAGCCAGGGATACAGCTGAAAAAGTGTTGAACCGCTGTTCGCGTCGGGGGCTGCTGGGGTCCTGATGATTCACGCATGATTTTTTTTTTCCATGTTCTTGTTACCTTTGAACTGTAGACTTAGGTCGAGCAGAGACTTTTCTGTTTAGAAACATCTTCTGTTTAAATTCCAGTAAGGCTGTGGTTTGCTTCACAGTGAAATCCATGCCCCCCCCCCCCCCAAGTATTATTTATATCATGGGGATAAGACAAAATCGTCTGCATAAATGTTACTCCCATCATTGCCATTACCCAAATCAGCCGGAAACGTTGCGTATAAAGACTCGCGTCTATTTTTGGTCAAATCGAAGTTCGGAGACAAAACTGCTGCCTTTGAGATAAGGCCCTTTGCTCGATGAAGGCGGGGGAGACGTTTGAAGTGAGTTAACCTGATGGACTCGGGAGGGAAATGAACCTCTGACTACTGTACAGGCAGCAGAGAGGTGTTAGGATACGAGCCATTTTGCACTCGAACGAGCCTGTGCTTTGCGGCCGAGGGGATGCGCAGGCGGCACGCTGTAGGTGTCCGAAAAATCAACCCTCACCCCCCTTAGCAAGGAATACAATCCCTCTGTTGTGCTGAGGCTGGGTGTGTAACGCTGCACAAAGCACATCCTCATCTGTGTGTGCATTTGCACCGTCAACAGACATAAATGCAGCCGGTATTTCAAGTATCCGGGTTGTAGCCGTATTGGTCTCGAGGAAAAAGCAATCGGGACTCGTGGCAGAGGTGATATGTTTAATTAGAGCAACTAGGTTTCCAAGACATGGGCCTCACGCTGGGCGCACAGCCCGCAACCCTGTCCCTGAAGATGACCGAACACTTAACTCTCGAGCGAGAGCAGGGCGAGGTTACGCTGTTTTCTATTCTGGTTTCATTCGGCGCCCCGGGAGCGAATTTCACTTTCTCACCATGTTCCGCTGCAGACGGCTTAATGAGTGAGACTAATTTGCCATTGTTTTATTATAATTCCCATCTCGGGGATGATAAAGAACGGTACCAGCATTTTAATCCTCCGACACGAGGGGAGCTGCAACTCTCAGGTTTTCTCCTTGAACTTCTCCAGGGAGGGGCTTGGTGCGTGTTGGCCATTTTTTCCCGTCTTGGCTCCGACCAGGCGCAGAGGCACTTGCCCGTGGCCCTCCCACATGTAGTTCCACAAAGTATGATGACGGTCAACTCAGTGTGGCATCTCGGTCCCTTGGGCCACGTGTCTCATGGCACCTCTGTCTCTCTCAGCCTGGCAAAAGTCATGCTCTCACCCAGGGCAAGTGACAGGCTTGAAAACAAGCTTTTTTATATATCATTGTGGTAAAAGGCAGGCAAATCATTTATTGTTCCTAACCAAGTAATGTCTCATGACAATTGTTTTTCTAGATTCCCGTTGTCTCTTTCTTATCTACCCGTCACCTTAGTATCCAGGCACCGCTTCCCGTGCGAAGAATGACACTTTTGTTCTGCAGAAGTGTCGTGTCTGCTGATCTTTGATAGAGCCACTGCTACATGAATGTACCGAGTACGTGCTTTTTATTGTAGGAAGGAGAAAAAAAACACCCCACCCCATGAATACGATCTCAAGTCATTTCCATATCCTCCTGTCACATTTCACGTTTGTTGATGGCTTCACACTGCAAGTCGAATTGAAGCACGAGGTCGAAGAGAAGCAAGATAGGGGCGGCCAAGTAAAAGGGGGTAAAGTGAGAGAAGCCTTGTGCTGGGATAAGGACCGGCAAGGGCCAGGCCTTGTGAAAGAGCAGGGCCTGATATGTGCAGGGTGAGTGCTGAGCGCCCCAAAATCTCCGAACCTTAAGTCGGTGCCTCCACGGGAGCGCTGAGCTCCTGACTGTCCTCCTCCCTTCAGCATCAAGATGGGCCATCCCGTAGTTCCCAATTAGCCAGGCAGCTGGGAGCCATCCCCTCTTTTGAGGACATAGTTCCCCATCTTTCACGAGCTGCTCGTCCAGGAGCGTCCATGTCACTTAACCTACTGTTCCAGTTTCCCCGTGGAAAAAAACCCAACGCAGCGATGCCAGGCTGTTGTGCTTCAGTGTGAAGGATTAAGATGAGACGAGAAAATGGCATGTTGTTCCGGCCTCGTGAGCAGGCAGCGAAGTCGGGCAGGGAGAGAAATCATTCTCTGCATTTTCCCGTGTCCTTGGGATGCCACGCGATGGTGATATTGTAATTAGCACGGCTCGCCGCGTGACTGTGCGGTTTGCAAGGGGATAACAAAAGGCGGCGTGCGAGCGGGGGGACAGTTGCGTGCATGCCCCTCAGACGCTCATATTTTAAGCTCCTCTGGTGGATCGGTAATTAGCATGCAGTTGTACTTTGTGCCCTGAATTAGGATGGGGGGAGAGATGACAAGCGGTTACTAACAACCAACTGCTGCTGTTTGCATCTGCGGCACGTTTAACCTCTTACAAAGTGCTGCCTCGACAGTGCCGCCGGTCTCTCCTGCATCATCTGTTCTCCGGCAGGCAGGGTCTCTCCGGGGCTGGTGCTCTCTGACCCGTGGTGGGGTGGTTCGTGCATCCATCAGCGGTTCCCGTCTGCTCCCTGGAAGAAAGACTAGCATGTCCTCCTAGGAGAGGGCTGGTCGAGCCAGGCTGGAGAAGAGCTCGCAGAGCCGGTGAAATGGGTATCGAGCCCCTTGCTGCAGTGCTCCTGCTTCGTACTTGCAGTCTGTCACCCATGTAGGCCGGGGTGCTCCACTGCATCCCAAGACCGTGGCTCTCTACGTGTTCTTGGAGGCCCACTCGGCTCTGCCACCTTCGTGGGGTCCAGGGGGTGGGAGGTGGGTAGCTCACCTGCTAGATTCGGTTGTCCGTTGCCTGGCCCCTGGTGCAACGTGTGAAGTTGTGCGAGCAGTGCTTCCCAGTCGGAGGGCGTGTGGCCGGGGGAAAGCCATTGCAGGACATCGTGCTATTCCCTGGGGTATTTAGCCAGTTAGGGGCTGGGTCCAAATGACATAGGGGCATGCTGCAGCCGGGCTGTGCGCCAGGAGCGGACTAGCACTATTTGTTCACCGGTCTCGCAGTACCCTGCGAGGTGCCAGGCACTTTGCCAGACCAGTGCGGGACGCGGGGTGAGACCGTACAAAACCGGTAAAGACGACAAACAAGCAGAATCAGCTGGAAGGGAGAGGGGGAGAGGGACACGGTTACGAAGATGTCAGGCAGACGGTTAGCTGAGCTGCAGCAGAGGTGGTGTCCCCCGTTAGACATCTCCGTACGGGCAGGGTTAGCTGAGAGCTCCTTCCCGCGGGCACCTCGGGGCTGCATCCTGTAGACGAGGCCCCGCAGTCACTCCCGTTGTGTTGGTGCCTACGTCCGCCCTGGATGCGATGTCCCCCTGCCACGAGAACGGAAACCTCTTTTATAACAGACTGGCTAATGCTCATCTGGACGTGAGCGACCGGCTCGCCAGCTGGCGCGGCCTCGTTTGCAGCTGTCACCGAGCGCTTTGATGCAAGCGCATCGGCAATCGCGAGGAGCCCTGCCGGGATGGACTCCACAAATCAACAGCCATTCTCTTGCCGAGTCCTCTCCCTCCCCTCCGCGGGATCGTTCAGCAACGCAACAAATGGTGTCTTCGGTAATCTGGAGGAGTGCTTCTCATTTGTAAGGCATGCAGAGAAAGAATGGGACCGGGCACCTTTGGACGGGGGCTCTGTCACTGCTGTTGCACGCCTTCAAAACCACAGCCTTCCCCTGACAGTTCATTTAGCTGGTAATGAGCCCCGACACGTATTAAACACCTGCCAAGCCCTCCGTCTAGCTCAGGTCACCAGCGCGGGTGCAGTGAAAGCTATTGCAATATAGCCAGGCGGGCAAAGTGATAAAGCAACCCAGATTTGCTTCTGAACCTGTCTCCAACCACCCCAGTCGCTAGCTCTGGAAACTGCAAAGCATCAGGACGGTATGCAGCATCTGCTCCGGAGTCGTCTGCCAGATGTGTGCCATATATCATCGTTAGCCTCCTGATCTGGCAAACTGACATGCAGGCAAGTTTCTGGGTTGGGAGTACAAATCGGCAGTTGTCTACAAGGTGCAGCCAGCCAGTGAGCAAGGACTGACCGTCGTGTGTGTTTGGAGCAATGGTCTTCATTTCCATGATCAGCACCATGCTTGCAAGCCGGCCCTGACCGCCTTGCTGTTGTGCATATGGAGTTTGCCACACTTTCCTCCAGTCTGCCTCCTCCAAGGAAGGTGTGCACGAAGAAGCCCCAGATCCTCCTGTGCGTCTGGACCACCGGCTTCAGTTCAAGCACTCGCTGGTTCTTATACACAGGCATAACAGCTGCTCTCTTTACCCTGCCTGGTTTGCAGTCAAAGTGAGACACATCTGTAAGTGCCTCCCTTCATGAAGCGGGGTTCCCACAGCAGCCGCATCTCTGCGCAGTGGGGACCTACAAAGGTCCAGGGCCTATGGTGCCTCGTTAGCCCAAGATCATTAGCACGTGTGAGCGGGGCAGTAAAACAGATGTGAAACATGCAGCCTCCAGTGCACGCCTGTGCACTCATGCGGCACTGGCCATGTATCCGGGCATCTCTGCTGCAGTAAGAGCCGGTCCCTTTGTGCCTGCCGGGTGCCAGGCAGATGCTGGTCGCGGGCTGTGCCTGCAGCAGGCATTGAGCACACGGGTGAGTCCAGCCTCTCATTCAAGACCAGCTGCAGCTTGGTGACCGCTTTCTGCACCCCCTCTCTCAGGAGAGGCTTTGCACAAGCACAGAGCGGGGGTTTTAAGAGCTCCAGAGGGGCACAAACCCAGTTGCACTGGCCTTCGGGGAGGGTTTGCGTCCTGGGTGCTTTGGAAATCTTCCCCAGTCATGTTCCTGCCTCCCCCGGTTGGAGGAGAGGCAGGGCTGGTGGCACTGGCTGTTAGGAGTGCTGCCTACCACTTCTCGTGGGAAGGACTCGTGTCCAGTTGCTTTACAACTTTGCCAGACTTGCACCACTTTAACTAGCGCGTTTCCTATCCGGCCGTCTGTCTGAGGCTGAAACGACTGGTGTCTTGTAAAATTTTAGCCAATTTAGAAAAAATAGGGGGAAATGCATTGTTTTACCCACACTGAAAAGAAAAGAAAAAATCTGGCTGCTTTTTCTTTGAGTAGCTCAAGCACTGCCAGGCTTTGGCAGGGGGTCGCCGTTGCATCTGGGATGCATCTCTTGCTGTCCCTGTGAAATCCTTCCCAATGTTGGCTGAGTTATAAGCCATTCAGCAGTCGCCCTTTGCACAGGCTCAGCAGAGGTTTCTTAGATTTCAGTAGCTACGAGCAGGCCCGTCACTGCAGTCGTAGCTGGGGCTGGTCCGGGCCAGATAACCGAGCGGAGCGCGGGGCATCCGTCGTGGGGTTTGCAATAACCTTCCTGCCGAGCCCGCGTGGAGGGACGGAGGAAGCTCAGCTCATCTGAATGCAAAGGGGACAGAGCAAGACCTGTAGGAGGTAAAACAAAATAATGATGAGTTGCTGATTAAGTGAGCGCTGCCATCCTGTGTCGCGGATGAGGCAGGAACGAGGGCTGCGTAATGATGCAATTAAAGATGATCGGCTGATGTAGATGGATATGCCGCGGGTTCAACTTCAGCTGGCACAGCCAACCTGCATTTTGATGCTTCCTCAACTCTGAGCGCAAAATAAATCCTGGTTTTGAGAGGCAGATGAAAAAGCTAGCACGGCTCCGGGTCATGACTACCTATCTCCTGTGGCTTTTAAGTTGTATCGGCGAGAGACCCATTAGAGGACGTGTTGCTTTTCAGGTGTGGACAGACCATCCAAGCATGCTGAGCTCTGCAGGGGTTGGGGAGACTCGCTGCCGGGTGGTCTGTCCGCAGTAGCTGCTTTGGGATCTGCTGTACGCAGTGGTGAGCGGACGCTAACCGGGGGCAATTGTTAAATTGCTGCCATTTATCTTTGACTTAGTGTGGGATACTGCTGACACACGAAGCGATTGCTGCAGACCAGATGAAGTGCAACAAGGAGGAGTGTGATGTCTTGCACGTGGGACAGAATAATTACATGCACAAATACAGGCTGGGGAAGGACTGACTGCAGAGAAGGGCCTGGGGGTTACCGTAGATTTCATAGCGTAGGCTGTAAGCTGAATATGAGCCAACAACGAGCTTTTATTACAAAAAAAAAAAAAAAGGCCATTAGTGTGTTGGGTTGTATTAACGGGAGAGGCATTTGCAAATCAACTAGGGGTCTTTGTTTTGGAGAAAAGGAGACTGAAGAGGGGCAGGGTGGACGGGTTGATCAAATATACCCAAAGGACAATTACGGAGAGGATGGAGATGCGCTTTTCTCTGTGGCTGCAGGACTAGAAGCAATGGCCTCGAGCTGCAGCGGGGGAGATTTAAGTTGGAGACGAGGAGAAACTTTGTGCCCAGACAAGTTGTGGCATCTCCCCCCCGGATGCTTTCCAAGAGCAGGTTGATCAGACACTTGGCTGGGGTTTAGTTGAGGTGTTCCTGCCTGGACTAGATGACCTCCTGAGGTCCCCTTCAGCCCTATTTTCCTGTGATCCTATGCAAAGGACGTCCCGCTGCTTCAACAACGGTATACCTTGTTCACCTGTCCGCACCTCTGATTCCTACAACCCCGTAAAAATGTTGTCTTACTAGGACTTCGGGGCCAAATGACGGTCCTTCTGCTGCTGCCGAACGCTGGGAAAAGAAGCAAAGCCCAGGCAAGGAGCAGCCAACGCCTGGGGAGCCTTGCGGGTGGGAGCTGGCTGCAGAGAGCACGGCCATGGGGCCGGATGTGCCGGCAGTGGGATTTGAACGCTCGGATGACCGGGTGCTTCTCCGGTACCCGGGAAGGTGATCTGCCTGAGGCCGGACAGCGCCTGCAGGCTCCGGCCGTACTCGGTCTCCCTCCGCCGCGTGGCAGTGGCTAGGGTCCCCGGCTGCTGTGCAGGGTACTCATGGCAAACTTCCCGCTGTCGGCCGCGCCTGCCGGATCGGGCCCCGCGTCGCATTGATGCAAGAGCAGAATTCACGAGAAAATGCGAGACGGGAAGTTTTCTGCCCACCCATCCCCCTGCTCTGGGACCCGCTCACCTTCTCCCTCCCTCCTTCCAATCTATATTCAGTCCCTGCCTTCCAAGAAGAAAAACTGAGTGGGAGTTCAAATTGTTTCAAGGCAACAGAGCTATTCCAGCAAAACGCTCCCTGCCTTGAGTCAGATCGCAGAAACCTGGGGGGAGGCAGCTCAGCTAGCTTCTCGCCAAGATGACCTCCCGAAGACACTTGCTGTTGGGTTGCACCCCGCGTGTGCAGAAGCACGAGTGGTTCACACCCGGCGGGTGTCACACCTTGAGCCCAGGCATGCGAGAGGCCTGGATGCGTCATGGCTTGCACAGGGGGAACGCGGGCAGTGGGGAGAGGAGGGCAAGCGAGGTGGAGCCGCTTTCCCCTGCAAGGGGAAGCATCCCCGAGGCTTCGGCTGCGGCTCGGGGGTGCCTCCCGGAGCCGCGAGGCTCGGCTGAGCACAAAACGAACCGTACGCCTGCAGCCAACACGCGCCAGGCTCGAGAAACTAGCTGCGGATGACGCTTAGGGGAGAGCTTCCTCGTGGGGACGTCCTGTGCGCTGAGCAGAAATGACCTGGGCAGAGATTGAGGACTTGTCTATGGGGCCTGCGCTTCTCTTCGGTGGGATGTGGCTGTCCTTCTCTCTCTGGTGTTACGAGTCCACCCCATGCCCCCAAGAAACCCTCCAAGACTGATTTGAAATGTCTTTTCATTCCCGCTGGGGACTGCTCTCGTGCCTACCTGACAGACTAAAATCAGTTGGACGGGGTGGCCAGTACCGAGGGATCAAATGAGCCGTCTGTCTCTGAACGCGAGGTCTGACCGCGGTCTGAGCCTTCGTTTCGGTCCCAGCCGCCAGCTGGAAGTGGGCTCAGTGCAAGGGCTCCCTCTGCCTTGTCTGGCATAAGCTCTGAGCAGATAGTGGGAAGTTTTCAGGCTGCCTTGCTGCGTCCCTGGCCTGCTCAGACCCTGCCCTGGACCTAACCCTGCCTCTGGCCTCGATCACAGCTTGTGACTCCCTATTTCTGGAGTCCTGGCTTGTGCCATTGCAGTGCAGGTGTCCTACCCCCACAGCCCAGCCCATTACCCTATGCAAAGTTTGGGGAGAGCGTGCTACAGGCAACGTACCGTCGAATGGATCCCAGCCTCCAGGCCACAAGCAAACTGGAAAAGCCAGCTCCTTGCACCCTGCGGGGAGAAGCCTGCCTGGATTTCAAGTCACAGAGTGGGCTGGGAAAGTCCCAAACGGTTTTGGCTGTGTGACTCCAGAGGGGGATGCTCAGCTCCCTGCCCTTCAGGTGCTGCAGATCCCCTGAGGCAGACAAGGCTGCTTGGGTAAATCCCATACCTGTTATTAGACCAACTCAAATAGTTGGAAAAATTCTTCTTTGCAAGCTTTTGGGCACAAACACCCTTCTTCATCCTGGAAGAGCACAAAGCAGTGCTTCCTCTGCCAGAAGACGGGTGTTGGTACCCGAAAGCTTGCAAAGAAGAATTTTTCCAACTATTGTGTTGTTCTGATATTGGATTTACCCAAAGAACCTTGTCCGCCCGTGTCCTTAGACCAACACGGCTCCGACCTACGCCGCAGATCCCCCAAATCGCTGGTCACTTTGGAGACCCCGGGGCTCGGTGTCTCTGGGCCTCCGTTCCTCGGGTGTTAAGTGGGGACAGTAGCACTGGTCTGGGGATCACAGAAGAGACTGTGAAGATAAGTGCATTCAATTGAGGAGTGTTCGAATGAAGTGCCGCACGTTCGCTGGGACGCCTGGACCAGCTGAGCCTCTGTTCCAGAGGTGACAACGTCCATCTCTAGGAGAAGTCTTAAATCTCTCCGGCTTGCGAGTTAAATATGAATTTTTGAACCTGCCATCATTGTGGTTTGCAATCATTTCCCCACTAGCATATTAGCAAACACCCAGCATGGTACCCATTGAATTCCCTGAAATAAATAGGCTTTGATGGATAGACTGTCTTTAAGTGCACACGCTGAAAACTTCAAATATTTATATCGTTAAGGAGATGTGACAGGAGGAAAGTAATGGCAGGTGTTCTGAGTGACAGTCCAATATTTGAAGTTCAAATACTTAGCATCAAACGCGCAGTACAAAAGGGTGGGGGGAGGAAGTCTAATAGTGGTTTTGCAGTGAAAACAGGCCGCCGCGCCTCCTCCCAGCCTGAGCATGGCTTAAAGATTGACTGTGCGGCTGGAAAACTATCGATGAACTGTAAACATGAAAAGATCGCCCTGATCATGGCCTGTCAAAACCATTACGCTGGCGGGGCTCTGAGTTGCGTGCCAGCGTGACTCACCAAGTCTCGAGCAAATGTGTTTATTTGTAAAGATCCTCATTTCAGAAATACTGACCTTTTTTAATGCTCGCGCAGCAAGCTCTGGAAGTCTGAAATGCCTTTTGGCAACTTTTTAGTCTTGCTAAGGCTCCAACGGTGTGATTTCCATGGCGATTTACATATATTTATCTGCGTTATCCCACATTGTACGGCGTCTTTGAATAACCATTTACTTTTCGTGGCGCTCGTAATGCAACTCGGCATCTGTAGCACGTGAATGAGATCAGAGCGTAAAAAGAGGGCACGGAGGGATTCGCTCTCTTGCACACAGTAATTAAGCTAACGACAGTCCTTCACCCTCGGTGTCTGATGGAGCGGAGTGGTGAGTGGCACCATCGTCCGATCTCCACCATGCGTGACCAGGGGATTACCGCGTGTGTAGCGCTGCTGCCGTGCGTCATACGACTGCAGGCTGACTGCTTCACCCGCCTGATAAATGCAAAGACTCGTTAAGCCTGCGCTGGGGCCTCTTCTTGCTGTTCATGAAACGACTCAGTGCATCCACTGAGGAGGCTTTGCTCTGTCACCGATAGACGGGACTCAGAGCAGGCGAGGAGGGCGTGTTGGTAAGCTCTGTGGGTGCGTCCACACATTCAATTAATGCACTTTAGATAATGTGCATTAAATCTAGTACCTCCATTGCAGAGTACTAGAAAAATGGGCATTAGCTTATTTTAATGTGCATTAGCTAAAGAGCATGAGTTTTTTTGTGATGCTTTAAGGCACATTAAAATAGGCTAATGCGCAGTAAAGTGCATGTGTAGATGCACCTTTGATAACAACCATGCGCGCTGGAGCCCACGATAAGGACATCGTCCCAGGCAGGTTGAACTCCCAGCCTTAAAGGTGTTATGGTTTTGCTGAGATCTCCTGTGTGATTGAATGAGCAGCCTGCATTGGGCTACTAATGCTGGCTGTTGAAGTGAGGAGCTATCCTGTGTGTGTTAGCAAGAGGTGCACACCTCATTTCCAGAGAGTTCAGAGAGGATGGGTTTGTATTTGAATTGAAGAAATTGAGCCAGTTTATCTGCAATGCTACCTCTGTCCAGGCCTATGTATATGTATGATATATGGGGAGGGAGAGGTCACGATCCTAGGTTAATTTTACTATCCTGACCACCTCAAGCCCATAGAGTCGTAGGACATGAGGGCTGGGAGGAGGCCACACTGAGTCCAACCCCCTGCTCTGAGCAGGACCAGCCCCAACTACATCATCCCAGCCAAGGCTTTGTCTACCCGGGTCTTCAAAACCTCCAAGGATGGAAAGTCCAGCACCTCTCTGGGGAGCCTGTGCCAGTGCTTTACTAACCTTTGCAGGTAATATCCTTTTTTATTCCCCACTCTTTTCTTCTTGCTCAAAGCTAGTCATGATGGCACAGCCAGGAAGCACTGCTGCACCCATCTTCTGTGCATAGGACTTCCCTGAATTGAACGGGGCAGGTCTTCTGGAAAAGCCTCCAGTTTGGAGCTGCACATCTGCAGATCCAAGGGATCCACCACAGCTCTTGGTAGATTGTTTGGAAGGATCCTCACTGCTGAGGGCAGGGTTAGCAGGCTTTATTTCCAGGCTGGATGTGTCTACCTGCAAATGGCTGTTCCAAGCCTAGGTATTCAGCAACTGCAATCGAGGCACCCTTATTCATCTCTTTGGCAAGCTATATTGAGCTCCTGGCATCTCTCCCTTTGCAGTGCAATAAACTCCTGTAATTATTTGCAAAGGTCTTCATCTTGAGCTGTGGATGCCAAGATGGGTCACAGCTATCCAGTGTCAAGGACTGGGGTAATAAAACCTCTTGACCTGGTGGCCCAGGAGACCCCTTTCCAGGCACGTGTTCCTCCTTGCTCCTGCTTGATTTTTCCCTTCATACATCCAAGGATTGCAATAGCCCTTTGGGACCCCATGTGATGCTAGGAGCTCCCGCGACCCCCAAGTCCTTCCAGGACTCACGGCCTCCAAGATGGGTTCCCCCATGGACACCACCTCTGGGTTTTAGATGTACAGCTTTTATCTTTGGCAGTATTAAAAGGCACCTTGTTCCCAACTTTGCCACGTGATCCAACTGCTGTGTATCAATAGCCTGTCCTCTCTGTCGTCGTGTATTATACACTGGTCTTTGCATCATCTACTACATCTTCATCTGTAATGATGCTTTGTTTTCTTCTAAACTTCTTTAAAAATGTTAAATAACACGGGGTCAAGAACCAGTCACGGTGAGACCGTCTTTTTCCTTGTGCTCTTTTGCTTCCCTTATCAGTGTCCTACAACTCCTCTGATTTACATTACCGTAATTACTTATGGCTTCCACTTTTTCCCCCCTTTGTTTATAACTGCTTTGAAGTCTCCCACAAGCTAAGTTAGTATTTAAAATAGTGTGGACATCTTTCTCCCTTGTGGGACTGTGGCTTTTGGGGCGTCTAGCAAAATGTGCTTTCATCATTTCCTGTTATTGTACATATTTTTGTGCTTAAATTCATTCTCCTAACAGCTTGGTCTCATAATAGCTTTCAGCTTGTTATACTGACCACTTTCAAGCACCAGGAACACGTGTATAATGGTTTGGGGTTTTATTCTGTTTGCACGTCAGAAGTGTACACTTCTTAAGCAACCACTCCTTTTAATTCTGTGCTCAGCTCCTTTTTGGCTGTCAAGAGGAGGTTGAAAAAAGGATTCCCCTGGGTTCGATGCAATGCTTTTGGTGTTAGGAAGTTGTCAGCTATCATTTTTAGAAATTTGGAGGATGTTTCGGTGATGGAAGCACGAGACCTCCAGCACGCGGCTCAGACTGAAGTTTTCGGTGATAATGAAGCTCTTTCTCCTACCTGGTGCAGAAAGGTGCGTAAGGGGCCCCTCGTCCCGTTCTTCAGGATGATTTGATGGTGTGCGGTGGACGGCAACTAATACCCCATCTCGGGCCATATGTTTTACAACATTGATTCGTCGGCCTTCAAGGTAACTTGCTTCCAAGTTGTCAGAAAACAAGTAAAACCATTCTGACATTGAGTCCTGCTCCTCCTCCCCCTGTGTCCCCACAGTCCTTCCTAAATAGGCTTTGACCATTGATTTTTTTTTCCCTTCCAGTCATGCAAATCTTCCCACCAGGTTTCAGCAATACCCACCAGGTCAAATTTATGCTAATAGAAGAGCCCTTACAATCTCTCTTGTTTATTGCCCAGGCCGCTGGAGCAGTGTCTGTGCAATTAAAGCACTACCCTCTGCTCTCTTAATTAATGTTGCTTTCAGCCACTTGTTGACTTGGTGCTCGGTTGTTCCCCCTTTCCCCTCCTCTCCTGTTACTGATTTTGCACCCTCCGATGGGTCTAGCCAGCCTGTCGGATGAAGCTCTGGCCTCATTCACGGCTCCTGTTTTATGACGCTGCAAAGTTCACCGTGCTGGTGGATGCCGCGCAGCCCGGCCCCGCTGCACGCCACCCGCACACCGCCCGCACCAAGCGCATGCCTCCAGGGCAGTTGGGGCGTCCGTCAGGGCACAAGGTGACACCTGCCCTCTAATCGCGAGCTCGCCAACCCACGCGGTCGCCACGCCAGCCCAGGCAGCAGCAGGATGATTGCAGGAGAGACAAGGAAATCTGATGTCACTTAAGAAATAATTCTTTAATTATGCCCCGTCCGTCTCTGTTTGCCCGCTGCGGGAGGGAGGGCGTGTAGGTGGTAAAGTGACATTGCTGTCAGCCCGGCTGGGGGCTGGTGACTAACCGTGGGGGAACCGAAGCACGCGCAGAGCTCGGGAACGGGGACAGCTGCAGCCGGCATCAGGAGGACGTTGTCAGCTCCCGAGGAGTCAGGCTCTGGCAGCAGATCTGGGGGTTTTCGTTTAGATTCAGAGATTTTGCTCAGAGGAAATACAGAAAACGGCCCTTCTGCTAGCACAGAGCTGCTTACCCATCCAAACTGTTGCAGAGCTGCCTGGCCTGGCTGAGCCGGACCAGGCGTGCTGGCACCCGGGGCATTTCCCTGTCTTCTCTGGGGGGTGGGGGTCCTTCTGAGGTCTCCCGGGGCACTGCTGTCATTACCCTTCTCGCTCCCGCTGGAAAACATCCCCGCGGGTGCATCGGTCCAGGAGGATGGGAAGTGCTAGTCATCTCTCCAGGCACAAACAGCTCAAGCCCAGCCGGGTCCAAGGTCTCACTTGTTTTGCTGATGGTGGATCTCCCTTGCTGCGGGTCCATGACTGTGACCTGTCCACAGCAGGAGAGAGACCTGCCAGGCCCAAAGTTTTGTGCAGTCTCTTCCCTGGGTTAGGGAAAGCACTCGGACACTGGTCGCTCCCTGGGGTAAAACAGGAGGGATGTTGTACAAGGAAAGCCCTTGAGTGAGGGCAGGTTCTCACGTCAAGCCGTTTTGGTATTAGGTGGTGCCCAGGTTGTAGCCGTATTGGTCTAGGGGCAAAGGAATCGAAACTCGTGGCCGAGATGCTGCCTTCATTGCTCAAGACACAGCTAAACCATGCTCCTTGTTTCGAGCCACCTGCTCTCAGCGAGGAGGCCGTCAAGGGGACTTTGCCAGGTGATGCTGGCCACAGATCCGGCCCTGAAGAAATGTGGTTTGGAAAATAGCAGGTTGGCCTTGCATTTTCAAACCCGTTTCTGTGCCGGCGCGAGAGACAGGATGCTGGTTTAGGCGGACCCGTGGGAGTACGGCGCGGTATGACATTCATCTGTGCTGCGCGTGCAGCCACCTCCTCTGTGCCTGGGCATCTCATGGGGGAGGGCTGGGCGCCTGCATCCAAACACAACTTGGAGGAGTGGTTGCGTCTGTGCTAAGGCTTGCCCTACAAGCACGCAGGTGGCCATGCAAAAACCTTTCAGCTGAGTGGACTGCAACTGAGGTGATGTCTGGAGTTCAGACCCCAGCGTTACCTTGGGCGTTGCATTGGGTGCCTCTGGCCTGCAGCCCGGGGGGACCTGGGATCCGGCTCCCATCTCCTGTCCCTTGTTTAGCAGCGTGTGTCGAGCATAACGTCCTTGGAGCAGAGACAGGCTCTCGGCAGGCGAACACAGCGCCTGGTGTAACCGGGCTCGGATTCTCAGTGAAAATTTGGGGTGGGCGTGTTGTGCCAGTTGGGGCAGCCAGGCAAGGCTGACAAACGAGGCATGACTAAACAGCCGTTGGCAGCACAAGGAGTGTTGCCTGTTGCTGTTTGCATTGCACGCCCTTCTCAAGACTCTGTTTTCAGTTGCTTATCACTTTGCCCAACTTTAATTTCATAGATTTCATAGACATTCAGGCTGCAAGAGACCTCGGAAGATCATTGAGTCCAGCCTCCCCGCCTGAAGGGCAGGAAGTCAGCTGGGGTCATAGGATCCCAGCAAGATAAGCATCCAATTTACTCTTGAAGGTGTTCAGTGTGGGTGCTTGAACCACCTCCGATGGCAGGCTGTTCCAGACCTTGGGGGCTCGGACAGTAAAGAAATTCTTCCTTATGTCCAGCCTGATCAGTCTTGCAGTAGTTTATGACCATTCAACCTTGTCATCCCTTGGGGCGCTCTGGTGAACAAACGTTCCCCCAGATCCTGGTGGTCACCCCTGATAAACTTCTAGGTGGCCACCACATCACCCCTGAGCCTGCGCTTTTCCAGGCTAAGGAGCCCCTTGGCTCTCAGCCTGTCGTCGTAAGGTCTGCTTTCCTGACCTCTGATCCATGCGCGTGGCTCTTCTCTGGACTCTCTCAAGCTTCTCCACATCCCTTTTGAATTGTGGAGCCCAAAACTGGACGCAGTACTCCAGCTGTGGCCTCACCAAGGCCAAGTACAAGGGGAGAATGACGCCCCGGGCTTTGCTTGAGAAGCATCTATGGATGCAAGCCAGCATTTTGCTC
>NW_017729016.1:6462707-6463537 GCF_001723915.1 Gavialis gangeticus
TTTTTTTTTTTTGGAAAGTTTTAGCTAAAAGCATTCGGGTCTCCCCAAGAGCAAGATCAGGAGAAAGCGTGTTGGCTTGCCTGTCTTAAAAAAGAGCGAGACATAGCTATTGCATTGACAGCTCTCGTGCTTCCAGTCTTTGGCAGAGGCTTGATGATTGTCAGGGGCTGATCTGGTGTCAGGGAGGTGCTTTGCCATCTGCATGGAAATCTGCCCCAATCTGGCCATGTTTTAAGACCCTGGGAACTCTAATAGAGGCTTATACAAGTTTTGCAGCTGAAGTCTTCAAAGATTTGGTTTGCCTGAGCATGCTCCAGACCCTTGCACACCAGGTAGGAACGGACGGTGTGCGTGCTGTGTCTGCAGGGTGCCCGAGCGTGCTCCAGGCTGGGGTTGCTGGGTCTCAGCAGGACTTCGCGTGCAATTGCTGTTTCCAGCTGCTGGAGCCAGCGGTGCCAGAGCTGGAAGATCTGGTGTGTGGGGGCCCTCACCCTCCTGCTGGTCCCCAAGGGAGGGAGGAAACCATCTGAATGTAAAGCAGAGAGGTGCGAAAGGGGGCCAGGAAAGAGAGAGGAAGAGAGGCAGGAGCTGGGAGCATGGGGCAAAAAGGGGCTAGGAGCAGAAGCTGGGGGCTGGCAGGGGCCGGGGCATGTCTGATGCGGGCAGGAGGTGAGAGGGGAATAGGAACAAGATCGATCAAGCCCCAGGTATGCCTCTGACCTGTAGCCCAGCTGCAGCTGCACAGACTACAGGTCAACCTGCTACAAGAATGCACTGGGTTGACCTGGTGCCTGCTGGGCATCTAGAAAACTTTTTGCCCGGACTGTAGG
>NW_017729016.1:6468537-6470767 GCF_001723915.1 Gavialis gangeticus
GGCAGGAGGGGAGAGGGGAATAGGAACAAGATCGATCAAGCCCCAGGTATGCCTCTGACCTGTAGCCCAGCTGCAGCTGCACAGACTACAGGTCAACCTGCTACAAGAATGCACTGGGTTGACCTGGTGCCTGCTGGGCATCTAGAAAACTTTTTGCCCGGACTGTAGGTGAAGGCACATGGTGGACACGGTGCTTGTCGGGCATTTAGAAAACTTTTTGTCCAGACTAGAGGTGAACCCGTCATAGAAATGCGTGGGGTTGACCTGTAGCCCAGACAACGGGTGAACCTGCTGTAGGGTCTCATGGGGTTGACCTGTAGCCTGGCTGCAGCTCCCCGACAGCCGGTCAGCCTGTCCCAGGAACCAGACCGAGGAAGGGCAACGGGTCCAAAGGGCAGAGGTCATGAGCAGGGTCAGGACCTGTTCACGATTTGCTTTTCTCCTTGTCGTTCGCTAGTTGGCTCCGGGCCTCTCGGTTTTGGCACATTGTTCGTTCCACGCAGGGTTTGTAGAGTGATTAATTTTCTCAAGGGCTTTTCCATATTGTTTTCTTCATCGCCTCCAAGCCATTCACAAACATTAATGCCTAATCTTCACAGCCCTCCTGAAAAGAAAGGGAGGATTTTTATTCCCATTTTACAGATGGGGAACCGAGGGCCTGTCTTGCCAAGGCCTTGGTGTTCTTTATAGGCTGGGGAAAATACTTCTCGACTGCATATTTGTCAGTAGAAATAATCTGTATTCAGCAACAAGGAGATGTTTCATAAACTTTGCCCCGGTTCTACTGATGTTCCTTTGTCGTGTAAAAACAACAGGAAAAGTCAAAGTGTTTCGTTTGAGCATTTTCCAAGGATTCCAGCAACTTCCCAACACTTTTTGTTTTCAACGCTGAACAGCTTCATGTCTCAACATTTCCTTCAATTTTATTTTGAAAAATATTTCCCCAAACCTAAGTGTTTGAACCTGAATTGTATTTTAAGGCAGACTTGAAGCAAACTAGGATCCTAGAAATGCCGCGGAGGGAGGGACCTCGCCGGGTTTCTACGCCAGGATTGCTCCGACCGAGCCCAGCCCGGCCCGGCGCCTGGCCCGCCGGCTGCTGAAGCTTGCCAGGGCAGAGCTGCTCCAGTGCTGCGCCACCCCCAGCAACGCCTCCTCGTTTCCAGCCTCCATTTCCTCTGCTGCTCTTGGAGCCCATCGTCCCTAGTCCTGCCCCTTACAGCCATGGGGAAAAGCCCATCTCCATTTGCTCTCTTTTTCAGGTTTTTGACAAACAAAACAACAGGACGATTTGGTTCTGGATTAGCACAAAAAACATTTCCAGTTTCCAGATTTGCTGGAAACTGAAACATTATTTGTGCAACTCCAGTTTTTACGAGGCCAGGGCCAAATTCCCATCAACTTCACCTGCCGGTGCTCAGCATGTTTACAAGTCTCAGCGACAAGATGAGGACCAAGCAGCGCACAGCACTTTTGAAACCGCCGATTTAAATGCATTGCCAGAATCCCAGCAAAACCCTGGGGTGGGGCCGGGGCCCCCCGGGAGCAGCTTGAACCGTGAGACCTCGGCATCCCACCATCTTCTTTCCTATTCTTCTTCCCGTTTCTCCGACGAGCAGAGCTGAGTCCTCCGAGATAACAGCCTACTTCGCCGTACTGCCCGGTTTCACTCCCAGAGCCTGGTCTGGCCTGCGTCCTCTGGAAGGACTAGCATGCCATCGCGTCATCAAGACCCGGTTCATAATGCACGCGCCCCAGTTGTGCAGGCAAACTTCAGTCTGGCATTTCCTGGCTTTTTGATTTTGCTGCAGGGACGTTCTGTAACGTGCGGGTTTTAGGGCAAGAAATAACAGTGTGCTTCCTCTCGGTTATAAATGACGCCGTCCTCTGAATCCCGAGCCGAAGGATGCCCACTGGAGGTTACCGCTCATGCCACTGAAAGCCAAAGACAGGCTGGAAAGGGGCATGGCTCGGCAGGGGGCAGCTCCTAGGCCGGCGTACGGGAACTCAAAGTGTTAAAGTGCTGTGAGTAAGAGGAGCACCAGTAACGAGCTGGGGCTGCTCCGGGGGAACGTGTGCGCGGATAGAAGGAGCCAAGCTGAGCAAATAAATTATTTGCTAGGGCTAAAATTCGTCTGCCGTGTGCTGGCGCTCTGCCCAGGGCGCATCCTGCCCCGCCAGGAGTTCACTACCTCTGCTGAGCATCTAGCAGTGTGGGGCACAACTGTGA
>NW_017729016.1:6475767-6480666 GCF_001723915.1 Gavialis gangeticus
ACATGTGCGCGGATAGAAGGAGCCAAGCTGAGCAAATAAATTATTTGCTAGGGCTAAAATTCGTCTGCCGTGTGCTGGCGCTCTGCCCAGGGCGCATCCTGCCCCGCCAGGAGTTCACTACCTCCGCTGAGCATCTAGCAGTGTGGGGCACAACTGTGAGCCCTGGGGTCTGACTTCGCCGGTGCTGTATAGCAATCGTCCATCTCTGCTCGACAGACAAAGGGAACCTTAGAACAAAATTGCTGGGATGCTATTCATTTATAAGGATGAAGTCAATCAGCAGAGCTCATTAGTTTCTAACGCATCCCTCGTTCGTGCTGGCTCCGTGCTCCTTTCTCCACCGTAGGAACCTCAATTACTTGTAAAAATCAAAATCAATGTTTATTCACTGTTGGGAATGGGACCCGGAGCGGCGTCCTTAGGAAGGATGTTTAGTGAGCTCCTCCTGGGCCCCCTCCAAGGCTGCTGAGCCAGTGGGGATCTCCTGATGGGTCCTGAGTCATCTCACGTACCCGCCCCGCGCCAAGGTATCGTCCCAGCCTGAGCTCCATGCCCCAACCTTGTTCGTTGGAGGCCCGTTGGGTCTCGGCTGGGGTAGCTGTGTTCTCCTCATCCTTCTAGTTGACTTTACAGTATAGCAAAAAATGAATTGGGAGGGGAAAACAACCGGGGATGTCACAAGCTCTGTGGTTTGGCCCCGTCCTCCAGCCGTGGGTTTCCTTTTTGGTGGCAGGGCTCTTGGCTCGGGGTCATTGTGGGCTGTTGAGATGCGGGTTCGTATTAGCGCTTCTCAGGCACTTGCAGGTCCTGGGGTCCGGACTTGCACTGGTGATGGTTGGTCTCTTGTCGCAGGGCCGACCTCCTCCTGACGTTGAAGTGGGGGGATTGCCTCTGCGATGAATTGGCTCGCAGCCGCTGTGCGGTCCCTCCCTACCAGCGATGCAGGGAAGGGCTGTTCCACCCCAAATCCCAGCACCCAGCAGGTCTGGTCTTCGTGGTGCTTTTCTCTCAGGTGCATTAGCTGCTGACCTTTCCTAGCAGCTGGGGAAGGCCTCAGATGGGCGCAGGGGTCGATGCACAGAGCTTCTGTTGCTGCTGCGGGGATAAATCCACTGCTCCAAGCTCTTGCAATTTCTGAGCACACTAAATAACAGGATGTGCCCAGCTTTTACCTGTCTCCAAGAGCAAAACCCTTCCCTGACAAACTCAAGAGATGCCAAAGGTTTGGGGGGTAGGGACACGGTCGGGGACCCGTTCTAACAAAACGATATCAATTCATTACCTGACTCCTTTTGTAATAAAAGAAACCGGGCTAAAGCCATGAGCGGGAGTGCCAAAAATTACCCAGCAGCTTCAAACTCTTTTTTGCTTCTTTTATTATTCAGAATTGTTTTTGCTTTTCTAAACTACCTTGTGTAGGTTGTAATAATCCCACAGACTCCAGAACGGGAGGTGATGATTCACTGTCAAAATGTAGATTTCTTTTTTTTTCTCTTTCTCTCTCTCTCTCTCTCTTTTTTTTTCCTTTTTAGAAAGGCAAAGGGAGTAAAGTTTCTCTGTCACATTTCAGGTGCTGGTGCTGGCACCTTGGACTAGAGAAATAGCCAAAGCCTGGGTCTTGCCCTGCCCGAGCTCCCACCGCCTGCCACGGCTGATGTCGAATGTGGGGCTTTGTCATCTCAACTCTGCCTGAATCTGCAGAGGGAATTCGGTGGGATGTGGAGCGGAACTGAGTTGCAAAGGATGCTACTTTCCCTCCATCCTCTCCATTCCCTAATGCTCCCGACTGAGGGTTGTGCCACCAGGGACGTGGGCCGTCTGCATGTGGCATGTGGCAGATAGGGCAGGGAGTAGAAAGCAGAGCAGAAGAGGCGGCAGGGAGCCCACGGCAGAGAGCAGGAAGCAGAGCAGCGGATCACGCGGGGAGCATGGAGCAGGAAGCAGAGCAGCAGAGGGGGCAGGAAGCACAAGATTGGGAACAGAAAGCGGAGCGGGGGGAGCACAGGTTAGGGAGCAGGAAGCAGAGCAGTGGATCAGGAGGGGAACACAGGGCAGGGAGCAGAAGAGAGCAGAAAGCAGAGTAGCAGAGAAGGTGGAGAGCATAGGGAAGGGAGCAGAAAGCAGAGCGGGGAGGGTTGCTCGAAGAGCATTGCCCTCTTTTTTCCTGCAGCCGGTGATAAGGCTCGACGCTTCCTCGGCCCCGCCGGCACAACAGCCGCGCTGGAGAGAAGCCCTGGGCTGCTCTCCGAGGACGGTGGTGCAGCCGGGGCTGGACTCGGAGCGGCTCCGGCTCTGGAGAGCAGGTCCTTGCTTGTTCCCCCTCTTGTGTGTGAGCTCCTGGAGTGGAGCATTGCCCACGCGCCTGCCCGGGCGCCTTGACAGCCCTTGCCATGAGGGTTGGAAGTGAGCAAACCCCGCGAAAGGGCAGAGCAGCCGTGGCCGTGCGTCACGGCACGGGCTTGGTCCATTTCTTTGAACAACCGTAGCAACGACGTGGCATATCTGGTACCCAGAGCGAAGCCCTCCCTGCCTGGGGTCCCACTCCAGCACCTGCTGTCGGGGCCCTGCTGCTCAGGCCGCCTTCCCCGGTCCGTTTTCCAGACCCCGCGGCTAAACTGCGCAGGCGGGTATCGTTCAACGGCAGAAGCACGAGCCTGCTGCTCTCTCCTCCCACAAACCTTCCCCCTTCCCTGTGCCTCAGTTTCCCCATCTGTGCAACGAGTGTCACGGTCTGTAAAATGCTGTGGGGGCTGTTGTCGGACTGGATCTTTCCCACTGTCTTTTGCTAATCATTTTATTTTTTTAAAGCAAAAAATCCTTGGGAAACGTGTGCGTAGGTGATGCCTCCTCAGACACGAACCTTCGTCGCCGCGCACGGGCTGGCGTGCGGGAGCGAGCGAGGGAGCAGCAGGGATAAGGAGCCAGGTGCTATCGCAGCTCCTCTGGTGCAAATCTGGAGAGAAGCCACAGAAATGCTGGGAGAGGGGCCGTCCCCAAGGCCCGTGGGCTCAGCGTCGCCCGTGGGGCCGCCAGCGCTGCGGCCTCGCGGCCTCTTGCCGGCCTCGTCCGTGCTTGCGGCTCGTATCGCCTCCGAAAGCGGCTGATGCCGGCGGCTTTGGCACGTGGGAGGTGAGCAAGATGCTCAGCTGTTGGAGCTGAGGGATGGAACAGGTGGCCGCGCTGCTGCCTCGTTTAGGCCGCGCCGTAGGAGGGTAATGTCTACAATCAAAGTCAGGGGAGAGCAGGAAATCTGCCTCATCCGCCTGCAGATCGGCTGCAGGGCAGAGTGGCGCGTACGGCGCCTTCCAGGTGATTCTCATCTCCGCATAATTCGTGGCCGCGGCTCGGCGAGAGGCCGCTTTGATCCTGTCCCCCCGAACCCGGTTAAATCCGAGAGCGGATGGAAGGGCTGCAGGAGACGAGGACTGAGCCCCGCTGCAGCCAGGCTGGGCACCAACCCCGCGCGGTCTTGCCCCTGGGCTCGGGGTCAGACCGATGCCCTCTTTGGGGTCAGGAAGGCCAGACTGGTACAAATGCGCTGCTTGTTTCTTCGGTGCACGGTACTGCCTGGTATCAAAGTAGGAGCAACAAGATGCATTTGTCGCCGTCGCCCAAAAGGACTTATCCAAAGTGGTCCCGAGACCCCACAGACACGTAAATCTGAGAAAGGGAAAGGCACATTACTCCTCATCTTCCCTGCAGGTTTTAAGGCCTCCAAGGGCAATAGAGGCTGACTCCTGTAACCAAGAGGAATCGGGCACCAGGGAACTTGGGGGTGCAAACGAGCCAGTTAACCCCCCCAACTCTTCCAGCACAACTTAAGACATTGTTTGTCATTTCAAACCACTGAAAAAGCTCAACCTCCTGTGGAATTGGGGTGACCAGAAATCCTGCCCCCGATCCCAGCCGTGAGCCAGCAGCCTCTCCCCATCCTGGCCTGGCCGCGAGCGAGCAGGAAGAGACGCCGGACATTGCAGCCTTCAGAGCGAGACGTTGCTGTCTGGGCTGACACCGGGGAGGATGGAGATTTCCTTCTCCTTTGGGGCAGGTGCTGGCAAACCTGGTCTGGGGTTTGTGCATCACGAGCGCTGCCAACCTCCGGTGCTTGAGGTGCCGCAGCGTGGCCCTCGCAAAGCACGAAATCCGGTTCAAAATCACAGCGTTTTACAGGAACGGCTGCGGAGGTCCTGCTCCCCGGTCACGTCACTGTGCAGGTCCCACCAGGATCGTGTCCTCAGGGGGTGGAGGTCCCCGGGGCCCCCAGCAAAGGCGCAGCAGCTGCCGGGCAGGCCCTGTGCCCCGGCTGGGAGCGCGCGCTCAGCCTGCAGATCACGTCAGCTCCGGATCTCCATCAGACTTGCAATAACTTTCCTTCTCTCCTCGCTCCCTGGTTCTCTTTTAAGCCTCCCTTTCTTCTCTCTGAGCATCCCAGGGACCCTAAAGGGGATTTGAGTTTCCTGACGGTGCTGCTGCCGCTTTACTGGAGGCAGGAGGTTGTCTTAGGCTGACGAGTGGAGCGTGCCAGGCACTTCTAAGCTCCCTCTTACTGGAGATAGTGGATGCTTTAATATTTATGACAGCAGAGGAGAGAAAAGGCGCTTTTCTCCTTTTGATTTCAAACAGGGACTTCACACCCCAGCAGGAGGGGCCCTGGGGTGGGGGGGAAGGACACTGGCTGGGGCTATGGCCGCACGCTCCCCAAGGTTTAGCAGGCTGGGGTTTGGCCAGGCGGGTAAATCCCACGAGTGCTCAGGATGCCCAAGAAGTGAAACTGGTGCTGGAGACGGGGAAGGACCTCGACAGCCTCCCCCCGGCCCCATCCTTGCAGCAGGGTTTGCGAACGAGTGGGAAAGGGCCCGTTCCCTCGCGGGAGGGGAAAGGTGCTGCTGGCCTGGCGCG
>NW_017729016.1:6485666-6488959 GCF_001723915.1 Gavialis gangeticus
CCGGCTCCATCCTTGCAGCAGGGTTTGCGAACGAGCGGGAAAGGGCCCGTTCCCTCGCGGGAGGGGAAAGGTGCTGCTGGCCTGGCGCGCGAGGGCAGCTCGTCGGGAGCTGGGAAAGGCTTTGTCCCCAGAGCATGGAGTCAGCAGACAGGCCAGAGCGCCCCGGCTCCGGGAGAGCACACAGCTATTTAGCGCGCCGGCAGAAGGCCCCGCGGGAGCCTCTTGTGCGAGCCAGTGGCGTGTGAAGTGTGCCGAGGCAGCTCGCGGCGTGCTCTTTGCAGCCATCTGCACTAGGCTGCCTGAGCTGCTCGCCCCCTCGGCGGGCACGGGGGGAGGCAAGCTGGCTCCCACGGGTCGGGGGCCCCGGCTTGGCTACCTGGTGGACGGGAGCCAGCGCTAGCCAGGGTGTGTTAGCCTGGACAGAGGGAGCGGGGAGGGATCGTGCCCCAGCTGCAGGGGACGGAGCCCCGTGTCATCACGCGGTGGCGGGATGCAGCGCTCCGCGGGCTGCCGGGCCCGGGGTGGGGGCCTGAACTTTTGGTGCAGGTTTTATTTGCTCCCAAGTGTTGCTGGGTCACTTGGTTCATGCACCTGCCAGCGCAGAGGATGCGGGCGCCGCGTGGTGCCAGCTCCGGCCCCGTGCAGAGCAGCCGGTCCCTGTCCTGCAGCTCCCTCCGGCCTGGGGGCAGATTGAAGGCAAGTGAGGGGGCGAGCTGCCTCCCAGTTCGCCCAGCTGGTGCCGGGGGTGATGGCAGGAGCCTGGGGTGGGGGACCCCTCGGCGGTTTGGGGGGGGAAGGGGCTCTATCTTCGAGCGAGGCGTCGTTGTGGCGTTGGTTTAAAAGCTGGGGATTTTTATTTCTTTCTTTTTTTTTCCCTGGGTGCCACGTGACTTAATGGTTGCCACGGCAACTATCTTGGGTTAATGAAGAGAGTGGAGTAAAAAATCCTAGATAAATGTCAGCACATAAAATAGCTCGCGTGCGGCATGGGGCCAGGGGCTGGCAGCGCCGGGGGCTCGGCCGGCGCCCTGCCGACGAGGCGCTGGGAGCAGGGGCTCTGCCCGTCTGTCCGCCCGCCTCGTGCCCTCTTTCCCCGGGCATCTTGTCTCCCCTCTCGTGATGGTCCCCCCGCCGCCAGCCCCCCCACGGGATCGGAGCACCGGGACGAGGGTGCCCTTGGCATCGCTTTGGCATTTTGCTCCCCGGCGATCTCCTCGGTGCAGGGGCCGGGATGGCCAGCTGGGGACAGCTGGAGTCCTGCCGCCCCCCCACAGCCGTGCGCGCGCCCCCCGCCTACCCCCGGGGTATCCAGGCAACCGGCAGGTTTTAGGAATGCCGCCCCGCACATGCTGGCTGCGCCTGCCACCCCACCTGGCCGTGGGCGGCCGTGCTCGGTGCGGGGGGAGAGGTGCCGCGGCGCGGAGCTCCTCCCGCCCCCGCCGGGGACAGCGGCTTCGCTTTGCATCCTATTTTTTGCTCCAGGAGGAGAGGAGGGTGCCTGGGGCCGCCCTGGTTCACGCGGCGCGCGAGACGGCTGCGAAGGCTGGAGCAGGGGCCTGGCGCAAGCGCTGGGCTGGGGCCTCGGGGGCACATCCAGCATCTCCCGAGCACGGGCAGGTGGGGGGAGCTGCCTCTCCTGGTGCCTGGCAGCCAGAGGTGGCCCGGACACCTGGTGCGAGCGCTCTGACGTCCCCGCCGTGGCTCCCCTCGCCCGCGGGAAGAGCCGCTCGGGCCCTGCCTGCCGTGCAGGGGCCTGCCCAGCGCCTGTTGCAGCCAAACGTCCTCCGGCAGCTGCTGAGGAATCGACTTCTCGTGTGCATTAGAGCACCGACAACCCGCCTGCACCACGTGTGGCCTAAGCATGACATGCGTGTGTCGTGTGTGGTACAGACAATGAGGTTGGGAGGGAGCTCAGGAGTCGCATCCAGTCCAAGCAGGACCAGCCCCAGCTCCATCTTCCCAGCCAGGGCTTTGTCTACCCGGGTCTTAAACACCCCCAAGGATGGAGACTGCACCGCCGCCCTGGGTAACCTGCTCCAGTGCTTCACCACCCTCCTAGTGAGAGAGTTTTTCCTAATATCCAGCCTCAACTTGCCTTGCTGCAGCCTGAGCCCATTGCTCCTTGTCCTGCCATCTGCCCCCGCTGAGACCAGCCCAGCTCCATCCTCTTTGCAGCCCCCCTGCAGGGAGGTGACGGCTGCTATTAACCCCCCTCGGTCTTCTCTTCTGCAGCCCAGTTCCCTCAGTCTCTCCTCACCAGTCCCGTCCCCCAGCCCCCAACCATTTTCATTGTCCTTGGCTGGACTCTCCCGCATGTCCACCTCCTTTCTGCAGTGGGGGCCCACAGCTGGACGCAGGACTCCAGATGTGGCCTCGTCACTGCTGCACAGGAGGCCTCCTGCAGAGGCAGGCGTAGGGTGTTCGCCAGTCCTCCTCCTGTCCCCCTGCCATGCTCTTCAGCTGCCGTAGCTTAGCAGGGCCTGTCTCGGGGAGGTCTGTCCTGCCCTGCTGCCCAGCGTGGCGATGTGGCTGCCACCTCCACCACTTCCCACGCCGTCAGGGTGTGACGAGCAGCATTGCCGAGAACTTCAGAAGAGATCCAGCCGGGGAAATTAGTATTCTTGTTTGCTCGCCATCCTGATAGACCAGCTCCGGCTCTGAACTCCTCTCCCACATGGTATCAAGGCAAAGTTTTCTGTCTGTAATCAGATAATGAATGCTGGCCCCGTGCCCCTGCCCAGGAACTTATTTCAGAGGGAGATGCTGGCACCCTGCGAGTGAGTCAGTGCGCGGAGAAGATCTTATAAAGTCCCACACGCTGTGCACAGCATCCTTCGCTAACAGGAGCTGTGCAGCCATTAGGAGGCACAGAGGGCAAAGCTATATTGGCTGGAACAGCTTGCAGACTTGCTCTAGCTTGGAAGTGCGAGGGAAGGCGAACGGGCTGAACGGGCGGCCCCGGGAAAGTTACCAATGGATGCTGAAGTGCAGCAGCGGTAATGTTTAGCAACATTTAATGCATCTGCCTCGTTTCTTAATCAGCGCTGAGGAATCTGGCACTCTTAGTAAGAGCCGCATATGGACCACCAACTGGTGAGGAGCCCTCCCTGTCTGCATATGGCCCGCAGGGATGGTGCTTCTGTGGGTGGATGTGTGTGGGGTGCGTGCCGTGGGTCTCGGCGTATCTGTGGAGGACCATATGCTGTGTGCGCGCACCCCTAACGGGGCAGTCTGCATGCACGCCGGGGCAGGGCGTGCGACAGTGCGGGTTCGCTGCGTGTCATCACGCCGAT
>NW_017729016.1:6493959-6494869 GCF_001723915.1 Gavialis gangeticus
AACGGGGCAGTCTGTGCATGCACGCCGGGGCAGGGCGTGCGACAGTGCGGGCTCGCTGCGTGTCATCACGCCGATTCAGGGTGCACGCGCGTTTTGTGTGTGCCAGGTCGTCCTGTGGGGTGCTCGGTGGCTACATATCCTGGCTCGATGTGTGCTGGGTCACTGCATAGGAGGTGTGTGTGATGTGCTGGATGAGTTGCATTGACCCCAGAGCAGAAGCCTGTATATTTTGGACACGCTGGCATGATCCCAGACCTTTGGACTCGGGCCCTGTGGCTTAGCTGGGGTTGGCGCAGTATTTGCTTCGTTCCTGGACCGGCCTTCTGCTGCAGGCTCCCTCGGGCAGCGCTGGCGCTGGGAGGCCCTGCCTGGTTGACCTCGGCATGGGCTGTGCACGAGCGGTTCGGCTGGCACGCGCGTTCCCAGGGCAAAGCGTGCAGGTGCACATGCAGCTCTGGCAAATGCGCGGGGGCACCTGTGGGGGGGGACAGCAAGCGCGCAAGGGGGGTGCGTCTCTCAGGTAGAGTTGCTTTACCATTGGAGCCGTTGCCCGGTCCTGCGCCAGCTGGGTTGCACGCCTGAGGGGCAGCTCAGCCAGGGGGTATGCTCAGCTAGATACCCTCCTCGAATCCCCAGCCTGGGTCGGCAGATGCAGCGTGGCACAGCCCGTGGCCTAGGGGCAAGGGTCCCTTTCCTTAGCTCCCTGCTCAGTGGCCTGGTGCCCCTGAAAGGGGTGTATTTGCAGGGCTGTTTCCCCCTCCCCTGGCACTCTCCAGCTACATGGCTGCTGGGTGGTAGGTCCCCAGGCATCTTCTGAATGGACCCAGCGCCCAGCATCTCCGCGGGGCTCGGTCTCCCTTTCCGCGGCGAGTGGCCGGTCAGCACGCGGCGCCGGAGTCACGGTGCTCCG
>NW_017729016.1:6499869-6502541 GCF_001723915.1 Gavialis gangeticus
ACCCAGTGCCCGGCATCTCCGCGGGGCTCGGTCTCCCTTTCCGCGCCGAGTGGCCGGTCAGCACGCGGCGCCGGAGTCACGGTGCTCCGAGCGAGCCCGGTGAGCTGGGCCTCTCCAGGCCTCCCTCCTGGCTCCGTTCTTGCTTGCAACCCTGCAGACGGTGCTTCATCCCCGAGGCTGGAAGGCAAAGGCTGGCATGGCCTGACGCTTGGGGACGTGATGGCGAGTGGCGGTGCGAGAGCGCGCTCCTGGAAGCCACGCGGAGCCCGAGCGCTGCCACGCTCCCGTTTCTCGGCCGTGATCTTGGTGGCAGAAGTGACGGGTGCGTGGCAGGTGGCCGAGCCTCCTGCAGCTGAGCCACGGCAGGAGCCGGTCTCCCTTGACGGTGGCTGGGACACGAACGATGACGGAGGGCGGTGGCATGGCGAGCTGAGGGAGAAGGGAAGCACCCGCTTTGGGAGCGGGAAGCGTGCGGGGTGCTGCATCCTCCCTGCCACTTGGGCTGGGAGCGGGAGGCCGCGGTTTTGAAGAGGCCGATCAGTCCCATGCACCAGTTTGTTTCTCTGCTTGCATCTGCTTTGGGCCTTAGCTGTTCCCAGCCTTGCTGTCTGTCTGTCTGATCGTGTCCTGATCCTTTCCATCTGTGCAAGCCTTTTGCTTCCACGCCGCCGGCCAGTGCCTCTTTGGTCGTGCCGTAGCATTTGGGCCCCAAATACCCTCTTGCACACGCAAGGCAGCTTTGGTCCTTTCCCCTCTCCAGCACGGCCCCGCGGTGCTTGCTGGGGGTGGAGGACAATGGGCTGTGTGGCTCGGGGGGTGGCGATGGCGATGGCGCAGGGGTCTTGGGGAGGAGCCCTTCATTTTGCTGCAGGTCTCCAGCAGCGAGGCAGGAAGGTGCTGCGGGGTGTGACTCCGGCTCCTGCCCCAGAGCTTCGGGCACCCAGTTTCTCTCTTCCTGAGCCTTAAATCTTCAGTGCAGCAGAGCAAGCAGCACAATGCCTTGCTGATTCCAGGGCATCGTTTCCTGGGGAAATCAGGCCGGGTCCGTGTGATTCATTTGTGCATCCTCATGTCTTTCGGGTGCGTGGGGAACCAGGCTCCCAGCCCCACCGGAGCCGGGCCTCTCCAAGCTCCGTACTGCCCCTGGCTCTGGCTGAAGCTGACAGCATTGCAGATGCTGCGAGAGCTTTCTCCCTTCTGGTGTTACCCAGACCGTGGGAGCCCAGAGGCTGCTTCTCCACCTTCTAGGTCTTGATACAGACCTCACCTGATTTCCTGCAGGGCTCTGATCCCTGCTTGGGGTCTCCAGGCACTGGCCTGATGGAAACAGCAGTGCCAAGGTGCATGGGCTGAGCAAGAAGAGATGGGCATGTTCAGTGAGCTTCCTCCAGCCACGGGCCAGGCTCACGCGAAGGTGATGCAGGCCCACCCGATCCTGGGTTTTCACACACCCTTAGTGATTCAGACTTTCAGAGTCTCTTCCTTGGTGCCTTCCCCCTCCTCCTCCTCCTCCTCCTCCTCCTCCTCCTGTTGGCTTTCTGGTCAGTTCATCCCTGGGCCGTGGAGCGGGCAGCTTTCTGGCACTGGACCGCTTTGCACCATGCAGAAACCTCGAAGCCAGCCACGGATGCAGACGTGAAGTGTGCACCCATCAAATGCTCAGATGACCCGGAAGCGGGAGGGGTGGCAAACACGGTGGAAAATAAGATTGAATAAGATTGAACTTCAAAGCGTTCTTGATAAATTGGAGAAGTGAGCGACATGCAACCAAATGAAATGGAGCAAAGGCGAAGGCGAAGATGTGGGAAGTAGCAAGGCCGCGGGTGATGTGTACCCAGTTCTAGACGCAGGGACGCTCGAGAGGCTCGAACGGTGAGCAGCAGAGATGAGAGAGGGACCGGGCTGCAGCTCTGCAAGGCGAGGTTGAACTCGCCGTGTTGAGTGTGGTGAAAAGGAGATTAAGGGGAGGACATGATAGCAGACTTCACCTGTTTGAAAGGCTGTGGTAAAGGAGATGGGGAAGCATTGTTCTCCTTGGCCACCGAGGGCAGGCTGGGAAGCCGTGGATTTAAGCTGCGGCAAAGCAGATTTAAATTAAGTCTCAGGAAAAAAAACATCCTCCCTGTCAGAGCAGTGGGACAAAGGAGGAAGCTGCCTGGGAAAGCTGCGGGATCCCCTTCCCTGGTGGCTTTTGAGCAGAGGCTGGGCAGGCATCTGCCTGGGGAGCTTATTAACAGCAAATCCTGCCTGTGTGCAGGGGGGGCACTAGGCTGTGAGGTCCTCTCCGCCCTCCAATTCTGGCTCAAAGCCGCCTCCAAGCGCCTGTGGGAAGGGCCAGTCCTGAGCTGACTGCAAATCACTGGAAGGAAGTGACCTGGTAAAGTTGGTCTCGGCTAGGAGATAACCCTCAGCTTTGCAGTGCCACGAGGGCACTTTCTACGTGCTAAACTGCTTGACCGTGCGCGTGCTTGCATTGTAGCTGCACTTAGTCAGTGCTGAGTTGAATGGGTGACACCCCTCGAAATGCAGGGTGTCCTCAGCGCGGCTCGAGGAGCCGGAGCAGGGAGAGCCTGGAGTCGTCCGAGATGCGCAGAGCCCTAGGTGTCTGCTGGGCGTGGAGGTTGGCTAAGTAGCACTCCAGCGGGTGGGCTGCGTATCTCATACAAACAGTC
>NW_017729016.1:6507541-6518037 GCF_001723915.1 Gavialis gangeticus
ATTCTGGCTCGAAGCCGCCTCCAAGCGCCTGTGGGAAGGGCCAGTCCTGAGCTGACTGCAAATCACTGGAAGGAAGTGACCTGGTAAAGTTGGTCTCGGCTAGGAGATAACCCTCAGCTTTGCAGTGCCACGAGGGCACTTTCTACGTGCTAAACTGCTTGACCGTGCGCGTGCTTGCATTGTAGCTGCACTTAGTCAGTGCTGAGTTGAATGGGTGACACCCCTCGAAATGCAGGGTGTCCTCAGCGCGGCTCGAGGAGCCGGAGCAGGGAGAGCCTGGAGTCGTCCGAGATGCGCAGAGCCCTAGGTGTCTGCTGGGCGTGGAGGTTGGCTAAGTAGCACTCCAGCGGGTGGGCTGCGTATCTCATACAAACAGTCGCGCAGTTGCAGTGCAAGAAAGGGCAAAAAACGTGGTGTGTACAAATGCCCAGGGATGATCTAGGTGTAGCGATGCCCATGTTGTACTCTGGGTATTTCTCTGGCTTCTGGGCTTTGCTGGTTGCCACATGGAGTTGGGAAGGATTTTTCCCCTCCTGCTGTTTCAGGGTTTTTGCTTCTTTTTTTTTAAGTCTTTCTCAGAGGTGCTGGGTGCTGGCTGCAGCCTAGGCCAGGGATGGGGACTGGGTTGTGCCAGTGCTCCTGCTGCAGCTCAGACCCAGAGATCGTGGCTAGTGGGTCTTTCTCCTCCACTTAGGGTGAGACTGCCACTGCATTGTGGGCAGGAAGGGATTTCCCCCCCTGGTCAGATTGATATGGACTAGGGGAGGAGGGTTTGCTTTCCTCTGTAGTGGGGGGGCATGGCCTTCTATCTGGGGTCTCTTGAGTGCATATTAACAACCTTTGCAGCCCCAGGATGTTGGTTTAACTGTGGCAGGGTTGGGCGTGATACCTGGTGCCGTGTCAGGGTTGACTGAACAGTGCTGCTAAGAGGCTGGACAGTAGACGTGTACAGGATGGTTTGGATGGGGCTGATCCTGCCTCGGGCAGGAGCTGGACCAGATGTGGCCTCCAGAAGTCCCTTCCAGTCCCACTCCTCTGTGGTTCTGTGAATTGCAGGAGTCTGAAATCTGTTTTCGTTCAGGTCTGGGATGAAAGGGGAGCAATTTCAGGCTTCTCCATGAAGAGCATGGAGCTGCTGAGCTGGGAGTCTCTGTGGTATCCACCAGAAAGGCTTGCAAAGAGCCAGCCAGATGAATCATCACGGAAACATTGTTATTTGGATACAGCAGCAAACTGGACTTTTTTTTTTTCAAAGGAAGGGAATCTTGATCTTCCTGGCCTGGCCTAGGCAGAGCCCGATGGGTGATGCTGACGGCCTCTCCGTTTCCACCTGTGTAGCTGAGACCAGCCTCTGTCCCACAAGAGCAGCTTTTCTTGTGGTTTCCTGGCTTGGTCTCTCTCCAGCTCCCTTTCAAGTTACCAGTCGTTCTCTCGTGGACGCTGATGGGGACGAGCCAGGGCACGGAGCCTGGGAGAGACAGTTTTGCAGCAAAGGTTTGGCCAGAGCTTCTCCCGCACTCAGGCTGCTTGTCGGCATCGCTGACTGCGCAGCCCTTTTGTAGACCGGCAGCGAGATCCAAATTGCTGCTTTTGCAGATAAGTCACGGGGGTAGCCAGGCCACGTGGGGGGAAGAGGTGCTGTGGTCTGCAAGCGCTGCCGGGGCCTGGGGCAGCCGAGCTGGGCACAAGCAGCAGCTGTGAGCGCTGTGTCTTTGTTCCCTGATCCGGCAGGGCATGCCAGGCACCGAGTGTGCATGGAGATAACGCCAGCGGGCCTGGCCCTGGAGCAAGGCTGAGCCTGGGGACACCTTCCCAAGCAGTGAGGTAGCTTGCAGGACATGCCGTTCCACAGCGAGGACTTGGGATTAAAGGGCGGATTTCCCCATCAACAACCAGCACCACTGTGTACCGTGTACAAGCGCCCCAAATGATGGTCTGCCCCGGGGGGGGCTGACAGGCAGCCAGCACCTGGCCTGCTTCACGTGAGCTGAGCTGGGGAGAACGAGTGCTCCTTCCTGCCCCGCCGTCCACACAGCATTGAGTCTGTGCTGTGACACCGCGGCGCGCGTGGGCAGCCTTCGCACGCGCACGTCCGTGTCTCACTGCCAGCAGAAGCAAAACTCACCTGAATCCAAGTCCCAGACAGCCCGTAAGCGCTGAGCGACAACCAGACTGCCACAGGCAGAGCAACTGCTGCTGAGCACCGGAGAGGCAGCTCCTGACCCCGTGAGAGCCGTCATTCGGGCCAGTGGAGGCCCTTGGGGCATCCAAGGTGGTAGCGGGGCCTAGGGCTTGTCAAAGGTAGAGCAGCAGTTTGCATGTATCGCAGCTTCCATCTGAAGTGGTCCCATCGCTTCACCCAGCTGGAAATAGTAGCACGAGACCACCCGGGACGCAGGGAAAGGGTGGGCAGGGGCTGAGCAGTGCCCACGTCTGGATGCAGAGGGGGCCGTCACTCACCCGCGCTGACGTTGTCTGGGACACGGTCATTAAAACACCCCTTCTGCTCTGCTTCGCAGACAGGGAAAAAGGAGCAAATGTAAACCCATGTGAGGTCCCGATCTGCTTGGGTTTCCAGCTGCCGTGTCGCAGATGCTCGCTGACCGTGAGCAGCAAACAGCCCTGTGCTCGCCAGGGGAGTCGACGTGTCCTTTCAGAAAGGGAAAGTCCTGAATGTTCAGCTCCACCGGTCCCAGGAGCCCACAGCTGCACCACGGGACGAGAGGGCAAGGAGAACGGGGAGCTGTGCGATTGCACGTTGCTCCATCGTCTCCCCACCTGCGTCCTGGTGCGCGTTGCATTTTGCACGGCCCCCAAATGAGTGTGTCCATGCGAAAGCCAAAGACAGAAGAGCGGGAGTGGGTCAGCCCCTGGGCTGGGGGACGAGAGGCTTCCCAGCTTCCATCCAGAGCTGTCACGAGCGCATCCTTGGGCACCGGCCAGCTGGACGAGCGCCCCTCGGACCTGGCATCCCTGGAGGCCTCGTCTGTGCGTCGGTGCCCAGACGCCCCTTCCAGCCCAGCGCCCAGCTGAGCTCGCCCCCAGGGTCATGCCCAGGTTTGGTGCATGGACCTCATTTCATTTCTGCCTCTTTACAGTCTCTGCTCTCCCCTATGCCTGATGAAGGGTGAGTGTGCCCGAAAGCTTGCAAATACATAACATCGCTTGTTTGCAAATATCTGGTTGGCCTAATAAAAGATATCACCTCTTCCATGAGTTTTGATTCCTGGAGGTGCCACGTGCTAGGTGCTACCTGTGGGGTAGGAGGGGGCGAGCGAATGGGAGTCTGGAGGCTTTCGGAGAGCTTCCCGGCTCCGCGAGCACTGTTGTTGTAGGTGGCTCGTCCCGCTTGCACCCGTCAGCCTCCTCCTGTTGAGGAGACTCGTGATTGCCAACAAGAAAGGGGTTGGAGTGAGAGCAAATCCTGCACCGGTGGGTTGTTATTAAGCCATTAAGTAGCCCTTGCTCTGGGGCCTGGCCGGCAGACACATAAGCCTCATGCGCTGGAGAGGTCAACTGGTCGCCGAGCTGTATTTGCTGGAAAGTGGAAGCTTAATCTCGGTGGGGGCGGCTCTGCTTCGGCCTCTCGGAGTTGCAGCTGGATGGAAATCTCTGTGCACTGCCTCATTTTGGGGCCTCGGGGGGATAGCGGAGGCCTGTGGAGAAGGATCTCTGTGCTGGATCCCCAGGGGATTCCAGCTCACGTGAGATCCCCGTGGCCTGTCCCAGCAGCGTTTGCTAGGGCATGGACACGCGAGCTGTCGGGGGGTAAGGCGCGGTGGAGCTTTCCTGGCTCTCGGCTGCTCTGTGACGACTGCCTGTGGCCTTTCCCTGTGGGACGTGGGAGCTAAACCGTGGTAATTTAACCCTCTTTCATCACTGTTTCACTTCCATTGCAGCAGCATAGGAGCAAGCGCACGGGCAGATACTGCAGAGCCGCTGACGTCCAGCGCAGCCCTGCTGCCCACATAGCCGCCCCCGACCGTGCAAGCTCGACCGCTGCCCTTCTCTCTGCCTGTGCCCAGAGCAGGCGTCAAAGCGCCCGGGGAGACCTTGGCGACGTCCCTGACGCGTGCCGGGGGCTTGTGTTTCCACAGGGACTTTCCGCGGGATGTGCAAGAAGATTGACCACTTCCCCGAAGACGCGGACTACGAGCAGGACACGGCCGAGTACCTCCTCCGTAAGTCTGCCCTTGCTCTCTGCATCCTTGACCCCTAACGCTGGGGCTGGGGGGGTGCCCACTGCTGCCGGGCTCTGGTGGGAGAAGGCACGAGACATTTCGTGTTGGAAATGGGGCAGCAGCATCCCCCAGGACGCCACTTCTTCCTCTCGCTGCGGCCGCCTGCATCTGCTCCTGCCTCTGCTTCCAGGAGGCAGGGGAGCAAAGGGCAGCGTGAGCTGAGCTCTGTGATATCAGATCAGAGGCTCTGCATCTCCCTGTCCCCTTTCAGATCCCCCCAGCCCCTCCTGGCCCCAGGCCTGTGAGACGTTGCTCCTAGCAGGCAAGCAGGTCCTCGCGGGGCCGGTTGGGCTCTTAGTGGGGGGGATATTCTGTATTCCCTGGGACGGGGTGAAAATAGACCTGGAAAAAAGCAGGGCTCTTCAGCCTGGGCTGGAAATGTGGGAGGCCGAGCTGCATCCTTTCGCTCCCTGCTCAGACGCACGAGCCAGCCGGCACAGCGCCGCACACGTGCAAGTGGACACATGCTTTGCAGACACGAATGCAAAACACAGGCACGCGCACAGACGCAGCTCTGCACAGCCCTTCCCTCCACCTCGGGGGAGGACGAGGGGGAGCTGTGGGAGGCCGAGCTGGAAATAGCCCCTGCAGCATCTGCCTGCGCTGGCGGAGAGGGCGGAGGAAGGAGGTTTCCTCCAGCCTCTTGCTGACTCCCCAGGCTCCCCATCCCTATCACCGGCGGGGTTTGACCCGCTCGGGGTGAAATCCAACCCCAGGGGCGAAGGACGGTGCACAATGTCGGCCGTGTGCGGTACAGAGGTCGCTTTGTCCTGTCCGTCTTTCCCTGGCCCGCCTGGCGGAGCCGGGAGCTCTCTCCTGCTGCCCGCGGGCCCCGGTGTTTAACAGAATGGGTTGATAATTTTAGCAGATGAGCTTTTAACTTCTCCCTTTTTTTCTCCCTCGCATTTAAAATAAAAAGCGCCTGCTTAAAACTCCCCCAGAATAGCATTTTAATGGGGCTGAGCTGAAGCCCTCGGCTTTTAATAGCAGCCCTGATCGGAAGGAGAGAACCCCAAAGCTAATGCAGCGGATTAAGTGCCCGCGCCTCGGCAGCAGCTGGCAGCGAGCAACTTTTTGCCGCCTGGACCGTTGTGAGTCCAACTGGGAAAGGCGGCGACGCCGTTCTGTGCACACCGGGCTCCCGATCTGTCCCCGGGGCGGGCTGGCGGAGGGTCCTCGGCTGCTGATTTGTAAGTCGTGGCTTCGTGCCCTTCCTCTCTCCCCCTGCCAGGGGCTGTCCGAGCATCCAGCATCTTCCCCATCCTGAGCGTGGGCTTGCTGTTCTTCGGGGGCCTGTGCGTGGCAGCCAGCGAGTTCTACAAGAGCAAACACAATGTCATCCTCAGCGCCGGGATCTTCTTCGTGTCGGCAGGTGAGTGCCGAGCTAAGTCGCTGCTGGCGATGGCGCCCGGCTGCGCCCATCCAGGATCAGGGCCGTACCCTCCCGTGGCAGGGGTGCCAACAGCTTTTGAGAGCCTCCCAGCACAGTCCCGGGAGGACACGTGTCCTTGGATAGGCACGTTCCCCCCACGTCCCGGCTCATTATTTCCTGCGACAGGGTCTGTTCTGTTCGGTTTGCCCCCCAGAGAGGCAGTTTGCTCCCATTGCTGCAGCGGGCGGTAGGGAGGAGGGAGCGACAGGAAGAGCCTCGTGGAGCCATTGAGGGAATCAGCGCGCGGTCCGGCGGTCTCCGGCCAGCTGCCGCCTGGCCCCGCTCCCAAGCAAAACCTCCGGGTCCTCCCAGGAGCAGAAGTGATGGGGTGCTCCGTCCCCTCCCTCTCTCGCACACGTACCCGCAGGCTGCAAAACCCGGGAAGCCGCAGGGTTTGTTCAGAAACATCCCTCAGGCCGGGCGCATCGTGCCTGCACCCCCGTAGGCTCTGCGAGTGCCCATACGGCCCTGCCTGGCGGGGTTGTGCCGCTCCGTGTTGGGTGCAGGAGGCTGTGTGCCGCCGGGTGCCCGTGCAGCGGTGCGTGGAGGGAGGGTGGAGGCTCCTGCCGCAGGCTGCATCTGGAAAGCTGCAGGGAGCAGCAAGGGAGCAACAGGCTCTTCAGTCGCACTGAGTTGCAGTGGCGCAGCCTGAGCCGAGAAGCTCGAGGTGCGGGATTGCAAGAGGAGCGAGCCCCCATTTCAGCCCTCTGAATCTAGGACAGGCCCAGGATGGGTTTCTGGGGGCCAGTAATAAGTGCAGTAAGAGCCCGGTTGCCCTGCTCCGACCTTGCTGCAGCCTGCTGCGAATAGGCTGGGCTAGCTCCGGCGTCAGCCCGGTTGCCAGTGCTGCTTGTCAAGCGCTCTCCTCCCTGCCCCGTCTCTCCTGCAGGTCTCAGTAACATCATCGGGATCATCGTCTACATCTCCGCCAATGCGGGCGACCCCGGGCAGAGCGACTCCAAGAAGAGCTACTCGTATGGCTGGTCCTTCTACTTCGGCGCCTTGTCCTTCATCATCGCGGAGATGGTGGGGGTGATCGCCGTGCACATGTACATCGAGAAGCATCGCCAGATCCGGGCCAAGTCCCACTCGGAGCTGCTGAAGAAGTCGGCCTTCACGCGCCTCCCCACCTACCGGTACCGTTTCCGCCGGCGGTCCAGCTCCCGCTCCACGGAGCCTCGCTCCAGGGACTTGTCTCCCGTCAGCAAAGGCTTCAACACCATCCCCTCCACCGACATCTCCATGTTCACCCTCTCGCGGGATCCGTCCAAGGTGACCATGGGGACGCTGCTGAACTCGGAGCGGGACCACGGGTTTTTACAGGTCCATAACTCCATCCCCAAAGAGTTCAAGGAGTCGCTGCACAACAACCCGGCCAACCGGCGAACCACGCCGGTCTGAGCCCAGCGCCCGGGGCCGGGGGCCTGTACAGAGGTGTGTTGTCGGCTGCATGACATGATCCTAGTGACGGTGTAACCAGTGAAACCCTGTTTTTAAAGAACAAACCCATGTGGCTCCCCGCGCCCCTGCCCCGGACGTGGCTGGGTTTTTAACCCCCGCAAGTTCGCTTGCCAAGCCAGGCCACTGTGTTTATGGTTGAACTGTGTTTGGGCCCCGCGATCCCTCTCCTTTGCCTTCTCCTCGGGGAAAGGGGCATTGGCTTTGCCGTGGCTCGCTGGAGCAAGGCCCCCCAGGACTGGCGGGGGGCTTCCACAACCTTTTGGGACCACGACTCCTTGACGCTGCCAGTGTTAATGTCGACAGCAACAGTCACCGTGTTACCTTAGCTGTATGTCCCAATGGAAATGCTGGAGACAGCCCCATTTGTGAGCATCATTCATCCAGTACTTACGTTTATGCGAAACGAGCCAGACGCCCAGAGTACAGCGCGCCGGGCGGGCTAACGCGACGAGCGCTCGCGGCGTTCAGACCATTTGCCTCGTTGTAGTGGGTGCAGTGCTCGGGCTGGGGTTTCTTTCTGGCATTTCATGCATGCATTAAATAGCTTGGAGTCCGATTTCTTCATGCTGGTTTGGGGAGAAACGTCCTCTTGCACTTTCTGTCGTTTGGAAGGGGCTCTTCCTTCCCTTTTCGTTTTTCTTTTGGGGCATTCAGATCATGTACAGGACTCAGGAGCTGAATCCTTCCAGCGACTGGCAGCCACTAGCCAGCATTTAATTAATTAACTAACCTCTAGTGTTACAAGTAAATGAAATTTAGACACGCACGCACACGGGTACACATGCGTGCATATACATACACACGTGCACTCATAATGCACACGCGCACACAGGCTTGGGCACAACTAAGGGGAGGAAGCTTGACCTAGTCTTATATTAGGAGGCGCTGGGTTTGCATCTCGCGGTCATTTGTGTGTCGTTGGTGTACGGCTCTATAATGAGGAATGTCTCAACTGACTGGGAGATTCAAAAGGAAAATAACAATAAAAAAAAGTTCAGTTCAGCAAATCAGTCCCGTGGCTGAATAGGCAACTTGCCCTCCGTGCTGCGATGGTGGGTGCACGTTGCACGCGGCTCTGTGCAGGACCGGGTGGTCTCTGCCCGTCTCCTGAGCACGTGACCCCAAGTGCTTCTTCACTGGAGCGGGGGTTTAATTGGGGCATCCTGGCCAAGCTCCCTTGCGTTTGGCTTCCCCGTTTAGTTGGCCTGGCAGGCCGCGTTGCGGCTCCCTTTATTCTGAAGGGCGGCTATTCATGCGGGATCACCCGTAACGAAGCTGGAGGTGGTTTCTATGCTGTCCACGCGCCCTTTCCCTGCGAGGCTGCAAGCGGTGCGGGGAGGGATCGGTCCGTCCGTGATGCGCTGGCATCAGGCGAGGAGGGTCTGGGATTTATTCAGTCGCCAAAGCTACTTCGAGTCCACTCGGGCTCCTGGCCGGCATCCGAACCGGGCCTGGAGAGCAGTTCTGTGCCATGCCTAGATGCAGTGCCACGTGGCCCGGGGGCACTTGTTGCCATGTGGGGGAGTTGACACGTGCACTGGGAATAATCTGCGGTGTGCATGCCGCACACGGGCTACGAGGGCAGGGCAGAAGTATAATCATTGACGGGCCGTTCCTGGAGCACCGCATCTGCAGCTCTTCAGGTGAAGCACCAGCATCAACTGGAGAAGCCTCTCAGCCCAGCCCTGGCACGGATTTGCACGCTTGCCTTGCACCAAGGCACGGAGAAGGTAGGTGTCTTGCGCAAGGGCCCGCAGGGCAGAGCTGGCAAGAAGCCTCCAGTCCAACCCCGGCTGCAAAACGGATCCGAGGAGCAGGGTGCTCTGAGCAGCCAGCCGGGCGGTTCGAAGCCCGAGTCTGAACGTCCTTTCCCCAGAGCCGGTGCCAAGCCGTGATTGCCCCGGGATGTGCTGGTCTTCTGGGAGGGTTGCGGGCAGCCTGGGTGCCGCGGGGCCAACACGGCACGGCTCCTGTCCGGGGGAAACGCTGAGCTCCTACCCAAAGCCTGAGCTTTCCTGGCTTCGCTGCTCTTGCTTCGAAGTCATCATTAGGAAGCGCTGCTTCTGAGCCACCTTTGAGGGGCCGTGCCGGCTGCCGGCGCAGCGTGACAGCTAAAGGACGACCAGAACAGACAAAAAGGAGTTTAGTCTTTAAATGTCAAGGCATATGCAGGCAGCGGCAGCTTCGGCTTTAAATGCTTAGCAGCGATTGCTGGAGACAGGCAGTGTCTAAGCAGCTGGTCTCACAATTTGATGTGTCGCTTAATTGAAATCCTATTTAACCTTATGGCAAGAATGATGGGCCCCCTGGAGAGACTTTGTCTGTGGGTCTATGGGGCTTGATTAGCCAATCACGGGTAATTTGGGGCAGAGGAAGTGTTTCATTTATGCGCTCTCTCCATTAGTCGCATCCGAGCAAAGGGACCCGGAGTCGATGCCTGGTTTGCACTTCCTTTATCAGCTCTCTCAGCCCCTCGTGGCCAGAGCCAGGTGGTGGGTTGCTTCTCCCCAGCATCCCCCTCTGCCACGTGCAAGCTAGCCCCTCGTCCTCGCATCTCCCGAGCAGATTTCAGCAACCCTCGTAGCAGCAGGATGCTGAGCACCGCCGCGCCCCTGCATCGCCTGGGCAGGTTGCGTGCTGTGCCTGTGACTGAGCATTTGTAGTAAGGGATGGGCAGGGTTTGTGCGGGGTGGTTCAGATGGACAAGATCCTGCCTCAGGCAGGGGCTTGGACTAGACGAGCCCGGGGTCCCGTCCAAACTGAGGGGCACCGTCTCCCGCTGACCAGGGATTGGGATGAAACCACCTGGGACTTTATTTTCAAAAGACCTCAATTGGCCACAGAGCTTCTCCCGGTCGTCCCTCACCAGAGACCACCCTGCTTATGGTGGTCACAGGGTCCGGGCTTCACCCGGGTCTCTCGGCCGCCTGCTCACGGGGCTGGAGGGTTGGCAATGCTAGCAGGGGCTGGCGTGTGCCCCCCAAGACCCTGGTGCTCTGCCAGACCCTGCGAGGAGGTGGAAGCAATGAATCCTCTGGCAAGTCAGGTCACTCCACTCCTCGAGTTACATTTCACCCTGCAAATATGCGTGCGCTGGCACTTGGTCACTCGCAGAAGCGAGTGGTGCCCACGCGTGGCACAGACCTGCTGGCTCCTCTTCATAGTGTCATAGTTGGTCAGGTCGGGAGGGACCTGAGAAGATAATTTCATAGTTTCATAGTTTCTAGGGTCGGAAGGGACCTGAGCAGATCATCTAGTCCGACCCCCTGCCATGGCAGGAAGAGCACTGGGGTCAAATGACCCCAGTAAGGTGGTCATCCAACCTCCTCTTAAAAACCCCCAGGGTGGGAGCCTGCACCACC
>NW_017729016.1:6518201-6523806 GCF_001723915.1 Gavialis gangeticus
GAGGACCGAGCCCTGGGGGACCCCACTGCCCACGTCCTTCCAGGTCAAACATGACCCGTCCACCACCACCCTCTGGGTGCGGCCCTCCAGCCAGTTGGTGACCCATTTGACTGCATTGGTGTTGACACCACAGCCCCCAGTTTCTTAATGAGAACGGGGTGAGAGACAGTGTCGAAGGCCTTCCGAAAGTCCAGGAAGACGATGTCCACTGCTACCCCTGTGTCTAAGGATTTGGTGACCTGGTCATAGAAGGCCACCAGGTTGGTCTGACAGGACCTGCCGCTGATGAACCCGTGTTGGTTGCCCCTGAGCATAATCTCCCCTGCTTGCAGACATGTGCCAGGTCCCTTGGTATCACTCAGTCAAGATGGGCACATTCGACGGTCACCTCCATCTCCCCAGGCCCATGGCAGGCTTCTCTGACCTCTCTCTCCTGGATACGTTTCTGGTAATACCGCCCCGGAGGGGGGATGCTCCAGCTGGAAAGGACCCCAGGTGAGTACCCACCCAAGAATTGGTTGCATTTTCCCCTGCCCCAGCCTGGAGTTCACATTTGGGCTGGGACGGTGACCCCGTGGGACTGGAAATGTCACAACACCATTGACTTGGGTGGGGGGCAGGAGTCTCAGTTTTGTTTCCGGCTTCTTGCAAGGCAAGCAGATGCAGCTTGTGTCCTCTGGAAGGAAGTGGGGGGCTGACATGAAGGCACCTCCACGGGCTCAGTCTCACCCGTGCAGACCCCAGCTCGTGGGCTGCCAAGGAAACATGGGCCCCGGAGATGCGTGAAGCATCAGCGCTGTCTTTCTCCCGGCAATCCTATATGGCTTGTCCTTCCCGGCACCACATCCCAGATGACTGATTAGAAAAACCCACTGCTCATGATTGCCAAGGGCTGCATGGTCCGCCCCACTGGTAGGATGGAAAAAGAAGTGTTGTGTGGTGCATGCAGCTCCATTAGACCCTGCTTCCACAGATACGTCTTTCCTGGGTGGTTGAGCATCGCTGTGTGCTGCGAGCTCCGGTTAGCATCCCATTGTTATCACCGCATGCAGAATAATCCCTCAAAGAGCTATTCAAACAATCTAGAGAGAGAGAAGTTTTTACAATAAAAGCTCGTGATTACAAGTGGCTTTAGACTGCGTAAAAATTTTTCGTCTTCATTAAGGTTTATTTGCTACTATTGCAATGGGTTTTTTGTGTAAGAAGAACTATTCAGATGCTAATTAGGCCTCTTAATTGCAGTAGTCACTGATTGCATGTATTAAAAACAGTTGAGGAAGTGTGGCAATTAGATCTTAGGGAAATATTTAAAAACAAAGTAGTGAAAAGACTTGCAGCAAGAAAGACACAAAAGAAAAAGGTATCTTAATTTACCTGGGGTCTACCTGTCTGTGGAGGCTTAGGCACGAGTTGCATCTCCCAGGTCCTTGCATCAGGTGGTTGGTGCTGCAACATCCAAGGAAATCTGGTTTCTATTTAATGGCTTTACTTTGATCACCCCAGAGATTGTAGCCTGGGCTCTACTTGCCCTTGACAAAGATTTAAAATTCAGTCCTTATCAATAATAAATCCAGCAATCTTGCAAGAGGAAAGTTGGTGCGCTTATCTGTAAAGCACTTAAAGCCATTGGGATGGGGGAGGAGATTGTCCGAGCAGATTTCTGATCGCAGCGGGCTTGAAAAAGCCTGAAAGCTGGGTTGGGACAGGGCGAACGTGTGGGAGCAGCGGCCCCGGTGCCACCACGCTGGCTTAGGAGCAGCACCTTGTCCACCACATGCAGGGAAGCAGGATGGAGCACCAGGACCCTCCCTGCAAGACAGTGGACTCCCCTCGCCCCCGCGGCCTGTCTGCGGGAGACCGAGGGGTTTGCCCCTGCTGCCAGCACGGGAACTCGGTCCTTCGCACGGTGACCAAAGCTCATGTTTCTTCTCTCCGGCCCTCATGCCTGGATGTCCACCCATGCACGGTGATGTCCCCTTCGCTGTGGGCAACCATCAGTCTCTCCTCCCCACCCCTGGGCTGAAGGTCTTTGCTCAGTTTTCCTCGTGGATTTGCTGGGCTGGGAGCAGCATCCTCCAAACCCTGGAAGGAAGCAATTCAAGGAGCCAGGCGCCTTTCCAGCTGGCCCGCGCGCACGTGCAGCTGATGCAGGGCAATAATCAGGGAGGCCGACGGGAAGCTGCAGGCTGGTCCAAGCCCCCGTGCACCTGGCTTGCTAGCTCTGAGACCCTGCAGCAGAGGAACAGGCTTTCCAAAACCCGCCTGCCTGCTGCAAAGGCAAGCTGAAGCAGCCGGGCCAGGCTGCGCACCCATTCCTGCAACTGGGGGAAGAGGAAACGATGTGGAAATGCAGACGCTGCCATACCTCGTTTTTTCACAGCTGGCTTGCACAGGGGCTGCCTGGCTCAGGAAGGGAAAAAATGCTCGAATCCCTCCTGCTCCCTGGAAGATGCAAAGCCCCAGTGGCTCCCAGGTGACTAGTGGTGATGGTTGGCCTACAGCACACGCCGCCTGGCTCGCCCCGTTTTGCTTTACACCTGCTCTGCACTGAAAGCAGGGAGATGTTTTCCTAGACACATTTCTGGGCAGTGGGTGCCCGGGATATGGCAGGCATCGAGAGCCCACACGTCCCCTTCGGGAAGAGGCGGGTGCGCTAAAGCTGCCCGTCCTCGTGCACAAGTCTGGCTCCCAGAGGAAACTCTTTCATTAGGTGTAAACTGCCCCACACCGGAGCTAGGGCCAGGTACAACCTGGGGCAACTCCGTGTTCGGAAGTGATGCCAGGCCTCAGCCCGGTCCCCTGCTCGGGGTGAGCTGCAGCACGGGCAAGCTCCTAAACAGCCGCAGCTCCGCGATGCCCATTTCATCACCCTTGCATTGTTATTTCTTTTTTATCACGGTCGTGCCGGGGGTCCCAGGACCTCGCTGCGCAGCTCTCGGTGCAAACACCAGATAAAAGATGAGCCCGGTCCCAAAGGCTGCAATGGAGGCGCACCTCGCAGCTTGCCCCAGGCTTCGGGAGGGATGTCTGGGGTTTCTTCTGGGCGGCTGGCAGATTTCGCTTTGCTTTCAAATGAAGGTTAGGGTTTGGGTTTTTTTAAATGTAATTCAGTTGTGCCTAAAAGATACTAAATTAAGAATATAGGAGCTGCCATCGTGGTGCATGCCAAGGTTTCTTCAAGGCGGCTGACCGACTGTCTGTGCGTGACCCGTGTCCAGAGACGCGAAGCTGGACGGACGGTGGCTGGGGTCGGACGTGTGAGAACATATCCGTCGTATACCACTTTCTTTTTGAGGTTTGCCGAGTTTATGCCCTGAAGCCATGAAGTACGCTTCCTATTTTATCCAAGCTTGTACAGCTCCGCGTACTTGTCTGGTTAAAAATTGTCCTTGTCTTTTCCATTTAACTTGCTAAGCTATTTGTCTCAATAAAAGTGTTGACAGGTCTCTCCAAGCTCTGTGTTTTATAATGGGAGGTTTTCAGTAGCTGCTTAATGCTAATAATTCCTGCTAATATTTCTTTGTTAAAATTCATTAAATAAATATCTGTCTCCACAAAGCTACCAGCATCAAAATCAAGGATTGCTAGCAATTAAGGCTAAATTATGCACAGCCTGGTTAACATTTTTTTCCTCCTAGTGCTGCCGAATAAATTAGCACTATTGCTGATTTTTCAAGTATCTTTTTAATTTAAATGCACTGCATTTTTAATGCCATTTTCTTTAGACCGTTATCTCAGAGAGGACCGTGCTCGAGCGCCTGTTTTTTTTAATTAACAAAACTTAAATCCATCCGGCACATTTTCTGCACAGTTTTTGCAGAACCGTTTGGTTGGGGTCGGGGGCTGTGTCATGGATTGGATCAGAGAAGTGAACGTGCAGGGGTCCCAGGGTTTTCGTCCCAGCGGCTGGGTTATTCAGACCAATGTGAACTGATGCCACATAAGGAACAGTCCAGCTCCACGGCTCTCGGTGCTCCTTTCCCCGGGTCTCAGCTAATTTCACCATCCGTTTTGCCCACGTGCTCTTTCTTCTCCCATTGAACTGACTCCTGTACTTTCCCCCACGCCGTGGCCACTATCCTGTGGCCCAGACTCCTTCCTGCTCTGGTGCTATCGACACATTTAGCCTTTCTCGTTGTGTTGCTCCCACAGCTGCCTAAGTGGAAATGTGCCTTTCCTCCTACCTGTGCCAAATATCCCGAAACAGCCTCAAAAAAATGAGACCTGGCTCGTGGGATCTCCCTGTCCCCTGGACATGAATGTTTGAGGCTGGGGCTGAGTTTTAGAAAGTTTCCAGTGCCCTTTGGCACAAGTTCGCACGAGCTCAGGGCTCAGTGGACCAGGACTGTCCGGAGGGGTCATGTTGAAACCAGGCTTGTGACCCCTGCGCAGGGACAGAGGTGATGTGGCCGGCGCTCACCACTTTGTTGCCAGCCTCACAAGACTTGGCGGTTGTCTTAAAGCCCCAGATGCTGGAGTCATGCGATGACAGCGAAGAACGGGTCTTTCACATTGAAGGAAAAGCTCTCTGGATCCTGAAGCTGGCTGCAGAAAGCTTGGCGATGAGAGCAACTCAGGAGGGCGAAGGGAAAACAAGACACAGTGCATATTAAATAGTATAAAGTCCTTACAGTGTCGAAGCCCAGCTCGTGACTTCGCAGCCCGACGTGACGTCCGAACGCGTGGGGTCGGCAGGAGGGTGCGAGTCGGGTGCGCTGGGACGAGGGTGGGGAGACCAGCACTCCTGCCTGCCAGCCTCGAATGGGCGCAGCCGTCCAGCTGGGATCCCCAAGGGAAGTAGTTTGCAAGCGTCCATCTGTCCTGCGGGGTGGGCACAGAGTTAGCTCCCCTGAGGCAGCTGCGTGAGGAGCCAGAGCTCCGCTCCCGCCGGGCCGCCCCCTGTGCCAGCCCTCTCCCCCTGCCACGAGGCCGCTGAGCCCCGCTGGCTCTCGGGTCAGATTCGACGCTCTTCCCTGGCTCTCGCTGCATCCCATGCCCTGCCAGAACGACAGCCGCAGCCGGCTGGGAAGGGCGGGCAGTGCCAGCTGGCGGAGGGTGCTGGGGAGGGGTCCGGAGAGGACACGGGGGCTTTCCAGGGGGGTTGCTCCCCGTGCAGGGGGAGTGCAGTAATGTCTCCGCGGCTGGGATTTGGGGCAGCTGGGTGCGGAGGGTGGGTGCCGCGCCGTAGCAGAGGCTCCCGGGCTGCAGGCTGGAGTAGGGGGAGGCCTCCAGGACTAAGAGGGGAGGGGGAGAAAGGGCAACCGCACCCCCAGCGTTAGGGCCCCGGGGGCTTCTGCAGTGACGTGCCTCTGGTTTTGCGCACCATCGTCCTGCATTTGATAGGTCAGAGCACCCGGCCGTCCTTAGCAGAGCTGGCCCCAAAGCAGGGAAGCTTGCACCTTGGATTGGGGGGGGGGGGGCCACTGTGCCCCCACAGCTGTCTCTAGAAACCCCTCAGCCTGTCCCTCGCCCACCGGTTCTGCACCAGAAGGGATGGGTGACCTGAGAGCCAGCTGCAGCGACAGACCCAGCCGGGCCTGGCACGGACGCGTGGAGCAGCTGACCCAGCTGTGCTGTGAGGTAACCCCCCCCCCCCCCCCCCCCC
>NW_017729016.1:6523914-6542072 GCF_001723915.1 Gavialis gangeticus
CCCCCCCCCCCCCAGCCCTGCACGGGTCTCATGCTCGCTGCCTCGGAAACCCCTGTCTGCCCCCACAACCGTCATGTCTCACCCCGCGACTCTTCTGTGCCTCTCTCCAATCACACATGTGCATGCACACATCCATGTGAGTGCGTGGTGCTGTTCTGCCCATTGCACAGATGGGAAACTGAGGCAGCATGCACACATCCATGTGAGTGCGTGGTGCTGTTCTGCCCATTGCACAGATGGGAAACTGAGGCAGCATGCACACATCCATGTGAGTGTGTAGTGCTGTTCTGCCCATTGCACAGACGGGGAACTGAGACACAGAGCAGCCAGGTGACTTCCTCCAAGTTGTGCAGGGAGCCTGTAGCAGAGCAGGCTTGGCCTGGGTCCTCCACGTCCCAGGCAGGTCTCTAACTGGGATGCTTGATGCCAGGAGCTAACCCTGGCAGCCGACTGTCCCTGAGGAAGCACTGGGCTTTGTGACTGGTGGCATGGCAGAGGTGTGCCACCGTGTCGGTCCCCTCTCGAGGGCTATATCGCAGGTGATGAGCCCGTGCCCAGTGGGAGCTGCAGAGCCGTGCAGCTGGACTGAGCAGCAGCAAACATACAGCCCCGGGGCTCGGGGAGGAGTGTCCAGTCTTCCTCCCTCCCTCTCTTGGGCGGGGGGGGTGAGTGCAGCCCCCCCCCAGCACACCATCTCTTCCTGTCAGGAAAATAAAAAGCGGTTTTCACCAAAAAACGATAGTCTTTTGTCCTTTCTTTGGGGTGAGAGGGCTGCTTTGCCAGCTGTCTCAGTTTTAACTAGGCCATCCCGTCTTGGATGGACCCCTAGCACCATGCTGGTAATGTTCATCCCATGCTGATCTGAAGGAAAACTCTCGTTGGAGGCAAGGGGAGCTTTGCCCAGTTGTGAAGTGGGTGAGGATGGCAGTATTGCGCTCCTCCGTATTTATGTGGTGGCCTTGGAGGGACCGACGCTTTGCAAACCGGTCCAAAGAGTAGAGTTTGCAACCCAAAATCAGGGCAGCTGCAGGCAAGGACAGAGCTGCAGCATCCCAGCGGTCTGTCACGTTGCTTCACTGAGGGGTGCTCCTGGCTTGTCCCGAGTTGTTTAGCCAGGGGGTTTGTACCAGTTTATAATGATACTGCGCCGTGAGCTGTTTTCAGGACACTGAGACGTTCGGCTAGATGCCGGCAGGAGATGAGCATGAATGAAGAAGTGAGATTTGAACAGGGACTTGAAAGCTCAGGTGCGTGACAAGCAACTTTTGGTTCAGTGAATTATTGAACCTATCTCTGAGCTCGTGGCTGCAGCAAGCTGCATAATCCACCCAGACTAGGCAAGAGCCAAGCAGGCTGCTCAAATCTCTAGTAACTTAACCCCAGGCCTGGAGAGAAGCTTTGAGCCGACTTACTTGCCGTTCCAGCTAAAAGCCATGCAAATCCTGTTGCTTTCCCCTTGGCTTTGCTTGGAGGCTCGGGCTTTGTTCGAAGGTGAAACACAGGAGGGGATGTCTCTGCCGTCGCCTGCACGGCTCCCCCGAGATGGCTCCTGATGCTGGGTTGGATACCAGCTGGGGTATCTCCCCCTTGCAGCGGAGGCGTCCTGGTTGATGCATTTGATGTTAACACATTTCCTCATCCTGGTGCTGCACTGGAGCAGCTCAGAAAGGATGTGGGAGCATTAGGAAAGGTACCAAGATGACTGGGGGCTGGAGCAGTTGCTAAAGCAGGAGAAATGAAAGTGGCTACGGCTCTTCAGCTGGGAAAGGAGAAGGCGGAGGGGGCGTGGAGCAAGGGAACAGGGACCTGTTTTTTGCCACGTCCCAGCACGCTCGACCTTGGGGGCACCTGGGGCAATTGGCAGGAGAGAGGTTTAAACCACGCAGTTCACTTGTGGAGATCATGATCCCGGAAGGCGGCAAAGACGGAGAGCATCGCCAGGGTCAAAAAGGGACTAGATAAATTCATGGAAGATTGATCTATTAAGAGCTATTCAACAGGACACTCCTGGACGGTTCATCTCAAAAGCAATGATGGGGGGTATTGAAGAGGGGGATGGCTCGCTCGAGATGGACCCTGTTCATCGCCTCCCTCTAAAGCATCCGCTCCTGTCGCCGGCGGCGTAGGACCACCCGTCTGACCCAGTCTGGCACAGCTCGTGTCCTTGTGATCCATGCAATGACAAGCCCTCGTGGCACAGAAGAGCTGGTCAAGATGGCTCCATTGTGGAGACTGCAAAATTTGAAAGAGACATTGGGTGGGGGTAGGGGGGAGCACCATATATCCGCCATCGCGACACTGTCCCAGCCCACGGGGTGGTGATCCTATTGCTGCAGTGGTCCAGGTGAGTTTTAGAGACCGGTAGGGACCGTGCTCTGGATCCTGGGCGCCTCTCTGCCCAGCTGCTCTGCAGCCCCGGCGTGTCGCAGTGCAGCCATGGGGCGCAGAGCAATTCCTGCTAGGCAGTTAGAGACGGGATGCCGGCACCCCAGGACTAACGGGGAATTTCCCTTCCAGAAGGGGAGCAGGAAGGGACTGCAAGAGGCCATGTGAGCTGAGCCGCCTCGTGGTCTTTGCTTGTGCCCGCTGAGCAGCCTGGGGCTCCACCACACTGGGTTGCTGCCTTCTGTGGGGCAGAAGAAACCCTTGGTGCCGCCCTGTCTTCCTGCTGTGGGGACCAGGCGTGGCAAGGAGGGGATGCCCCGGGTGATTTCCCTCCCTCTGCGCTCGCGTGGGTGCAGGGAGCGGAGTCGGGATGTTGGCGCGAGGCCTGCAGGGACCAGATGCTTTGGAGGAGATGTGCTGACAGGGTGGGAGGGGAGATGCCAGCGCAGCGGGAATCTTGTCAAGCCGCCCGACCACACAGAGGTCTGTCATCGGCGCTGGCTCGTGGGGTCGCGCTGCGATGGCAACACAGTTTGGAAAGGAAGAGAGGGACCGAGGAGAGCACCCTGTTTGCCTCTGAGCAGTTTGGCCAATGCTCATCCCATGCTGATCTTACGGAAAACTCTTGTTGGAGTCGATGGGAGCTTTGCCTGGGCGCGAAGCGGGTGAGGATGGCAGTATTGTGCCCCTCGGTATTTATGTGGTGGCGTCAGAGGGACTGATGCTTTGCCAACCGGTCCAAAGAGCAGAGTTTGCAACCTAAAATCAGGGTAGTTGCCGGCGAGGGGCACTGGCGCCGTGTCTGTCCGGCCATGCTCTGGGCGAGGGTGATCGTTTGGAGCTGAAGCCTTCCTCCGGCTGCCTGACCCCAGGGGCACGGGGGTCACCGTTGGCTCAGGGGCCTGGGCTGCGCAGCTTTCCAGGTCTCGGTCAGCCCTGACCTCCCGCTCGGGGCCATCGGAGAGCTCATCGACGTCCTTGGTGCGGAGGCAAAGAACAGGCGTCCTGACCTCCGGAGCCAGCGCTGTCACGAGTCTCATCTGGATGAAGAGGCCACGAGGCTGACCGTGAGCTAAGGCTTGACCAGGGCACGGGGGGAAGGAACCAAGCTAGGGTAAAATAGGTGTTTGGGGTGGAAGAAGGCATGCGAACAGGAGGGGCTGGCCAAAAAAAGGATGATGGTGTGGACATCGTTTTCCAGCATTCATTCATTGATTTAAAATTAGAAATAAAAGTCAGTGGAGGCTTTTAAAAAAGCCAGTGAAAAGGCAGAGCAGTGAAGATGCGGCCACACAGCACTGAGGCAACTGCAGGAGGGGAAGGGCTGCCAGATGAGACGTCCATCCGGCTCTTGCAAACCATGAAGATGGGGGAGAGGCGAGAGGTTGCCGCACGGTCCAGTGCAAACACAAATCCTAGGGATCCTGTCCACCGGCTTCACTGGTCCTGGAGCCAGCCCCTGCAGCTGGACTGAGAGCCTTTGGCCCAGCAAGCTGCAAAAGGGCCCGTGCACGTCTGGCTGTCTCTGACTCCCCGGGTGGAAACACAGACCCTTGCAAAGAAAAGGAAACCTGTAAAAGCTACGCAGCAAATGGCAGAAAGATGTTCAGATCCAAGAACAGGAGACCAGTAGGTCATAAGCCTTCAGGCTTCACCGAGGCTCTTCATCTAGGTATGTCAATGTGCTTTACAACTGCACGAGACGCAGCCGGGGAGAGACATGACAGCACTTTGGCTTCGCAGCAAAAAGACGAAATCGAGACAAGACTCCCCAGAGACGGACGCAGCAAGAAGGGGAACGGGTAGCCCGCGGAGGGCAAACGTGGCCGTATTTGTCATGACACCAGGCTGCCTTGCAAACCTCTCTGGACACCTTCGCTTTTGGAAGGACACAACCCAGGCAGCCACCGTCTTCAGGAGGAGACTTGGTTACGGCCGGGGAGACAGGCGGGCCAATGGCTGCGGGTGTTTATTGCCTTGTGTAATGCCGCCTTCCCTTCCGCACCAACGTCTGCTCGCTGAAAAGGGGAAATCAATACCCAGGCTAAATCTGGAGGCTTCAATATTCTTTTGGAGAAGTGCAAATCAAAATGAATTTCTTAACAAGTTTAATTTGAATACCTAAAAGCACTCAACCTGCAGATGCGCTGACCTTTCCATCCTTTCAGCGGGCAGGGGGGAGCCTGAGAAGAGTCGCTGTCACAGAAGACATTGAATCAGCAAACGGGCCCGTTAGGCCGGCTTTCCCCGCAAGCCTTGATGAACAGGCCGACAGCTCGCAATCGTCCCGCAGCCCGCTGGGCATCCTCCGGTGCAGCCCTTGCAACGAGCTAGGCCACATACAGGAGCCAGCAAGGCAACGCGAGGGGCCGGCAGCCCTGCGCGCGCTGGCATCGTCGCACCCATCAGACCAAAGGCAGCTGACGTTCACGGCGGAAGGGAAAGTTCCCTGGAGCATTCGACAGCAGGACGCGCCGTTTCCCATCCGAGTCCCACGGCCTCCCCGCCGGGCAAACGAGACTTCCTTCTTGCTCTCTGACGTCCGGCTTTGAGGGCAAGGCCATGCTCTAGGACGCGGGGTCCTGCAGGTACCAGGTGACGCCCTTCCACGGATCCGGTCCATCGTACGATCGTTGCCAATGGTGCAAAAAAGGATGGCCGCTTTTCAGTCTTGTTCAATTATTTTCATCTGAGCAGAAGACCTAAAATAATTAAATTTAGTCATTGCCTTTGGAGTGATCTCATTGAACTGAAAAAAAGCGACCATCCATCCTGTTATGTTACTAATGCAAGTGTCTGCTAAGGTCAGAGCCTATTATTTCAATGTCAACTCTAATAGTGGCTGTTGCCATGGGTTACTTGCATCTCATCGTGTATAAAACGGGAATCTGCATAGTCAGTGTGGAGCGTGCACACGCGCACACGCGCTGCGTGTCCATTCGTACACAAACGTGCGGTAGTTTAGCCGAGGCTACGGGCTCATCCTCACCCCCACCTCCTGCGTCCCGGTGTCTGCGGCGAAGCCCCGCAGGTGAGGCCATTATCACTTCCATTTCCAGGCTGCACTGGGGTGAAGGAGAGGGCCTGTTCAGCCTTCAGCATCATTTTCCCTCTCCCTGGTGAGTTTACACGCTCGTCGATTCATCCAGGGAAATTCTTCAGCTTGGCCCATTTCATCGTGTAACAGAGAAAATCCTAAAACGTTACAGACCTGCTGTCAGCCTGGAGAAGTTGGAGCAGGCTAGCAGCAGAGAGAGAAAGGAGTAGAGTATCCAATACGTCAACCGAGCTGCATCTGAAACAAGCAGCCTTCCTTTTCCCTTAATTCTTATTTTCTCAGCTCAAACCTGTACTATATTAATAGAAACAATAAAGGCACAGATGAGCCACGTTTTTCGATAACGGAAAGCTCTCCACAAGGTCTCCATCGCCCTTCGTGGCAGCCACTTGTTTTGATTGATTTTTTTTCCATGTGAATGTCTTCTGGATTTTTTTTTTTTCCAAGTTAGAAATCATTCCTGAAAGCCTTGGAGAGTGCTAGCCATTTATAAAGCATGTGTATTATTTACCTGATGGACAGTAATGGCTTCTCTGGAAGTCATCTAAATCCATATGCTGAGATGCTTTAAAAGAGCTGCGTTTTGCTCGGGAGATTGGAACGGCTCCTTTGCAACCATTACGATCCACCCTGAGCCTTTAAGGATCTTAAACCCAGCGATTATCAAGGCCACTCACACCAGTTGTTATAAAATCCCTCCAGAAAAATCTCCGCAGCAAAGATCTGCATCTGCTCGCAAAGCAAAATGTCTCTCTCTGACGCCTGCGGTTGTCTTTATCGGTCCCCTTCCTCCGCGGCAGGGACGGAGTTGTGATAGAGGCAGGTGTCACAGCGGGAAGGTCTAAGGACGGGCTGTCGCACTAAACTGCAGCCGTGAACCCTGTTGCACAAGCTGCGTGCACCGCCACGTGTGCAGAGAGATGGCCTGTTGCATGGGATCCCCGGGGGAGCCCGCCTGCTCCCCGCGTGCCAGCGAGGCGTCTGGAGCAGCTGGTGCCGGCACGGACGTCGCCCTGATGAAGAGAAGCAGGAATGATGGGGAAAGAACGGCGTGAAATTAAATAGGAATAATTGCTGCTCTGCAAATGCCCCTTCCCCAGAGCGTCTGGGCATTGTGCTAATCGGAAAAGCAGCAATTTGCTGCCTGCCTGGGGGTCCCTCTGCTGCCGTGCATGGAGGAGCAGGCCGTGGTTGCTCTCTGATCAAAGTCCCCAGCTTAAGCTAAGCCCAGGCTGCCTGCAGGTGACACCAGCCTCCCCACGGGCCGCCGAAGGGGACCTTGCTGCTGCATTCGCGGCTGCAGCGGGCTCCTACAGGCCTTAAATCCTCCAGGAGTCTGAGGCCCGAAATGAAAACCGCACGACTTCATACAAACAAATTAAAATAATAAAACTGGGGCTAACCCACCCCACCAGCGAATCCCAGGGAGCAATGTGCCAGGTGCCAGCACTTTTTTTCCCCCTATGACCATGCTCTGCATCGGGTCAGGCTTCCCCAGCCGGCGCGGCACGGGGGCTTGGCAATTCGGTGATAAAACCAAAGGCACTTCCAGCTGGTGCGATTGCTGCTGTAGGTGTCACGAGAGCCGTCTTCACATATCTGAAGGGCTTTCATAAGCACCTTTGCTATCTTGCTGCAGAGAGGAGGATGCAGACCGGTGGCTTGAAGGGGCAGCAAAGGAGGTTTAGATCGGACCTCAGGGGGAAATCTTCACCGTTAGAGCAGGGCGGCAGTGGGACAGATGCGGGGAGGGGGGCACTCTCCATCACTGGAGGTGTTCAAGGAGAGGCTGGACCGCCACTGGGTGGGGGCGAACTAGGTGTCTGAGCTCTGCTATGGGGATTTTCCAGGCTTCTGGGCTGTGCTGGTTGTTCCCCATCCCTCCCTGCTCTGTGTGTCCCGGGGTTTTGAACCTCTCCCAGAGGTGCTGGGTGCTGCTGGAGCCCAGGATGGGGATGGGGACTGGGCTGTGCTGGGACTGAAACCCAGAGGCTCCTGGCTGGAGGGTTTGCCCCTGCACTCAGGCCAGACTGATGCCACGTCTGGAGTCAGGAAGGGATTTTACCCCGTGGTCACACTGGTGTGGACTGGGAGGGTTGCCGTCCTCTGTAGCAGGGGCACGGCTTCTGCCTGGGATCTCTGCCATGTGTATTAACACCCTTGTCTAGATCAGGACGTTGGCCACCACGGCTCCCTGCTTTACCTGTGGCGGGTTCGGGTGTGATGTGTTGTGTTGTGTCAGGGTTGACAGCGGTTTTACAAAGAGTTAAACCATGGATTTGTCTGGGCTGGTTTGCACAGGGCTGATCCCGCTTTGGGCAAGGGGTCGGACTAGAGGTGACCTCCAGCCCCACGGCCCCAGGTTTCCATGCAGACGGGGGTGGCCGCTCGTAACGACTTGAGTCCAGCACCGGGCACTGGAAGTCCGAAGTCTGCGCGGTTTCCTGCGTTATCGTGTGTCTGCTGCACCGCGTCTCCAGCTAGTCCTTAAAAATAACCCCCGCGGGACTCCGGTCTGACTGCACAGACCAGGGTTTTGCACAGCTAATAACCTGTGGCGTACACAGTGGGAAGGCAAGCAATGCACGTGGCCACCACTTCATCTACCTCCTCAGTGACAACAACCATAGTCACAGTCCCCAGGGAGAGAGGTCTGCACGTGCCATTTCTCTGAGGCCCCATCGCTGCAGACATAGCGTATCGCTTGGTGTCTAGAGGACATAAAGCCTCCCTTGTTTTGCTCCTAGCGCGGATCATAACGAGCAACCAGTCGTGCTGGGAGTGCCTGTCCTCGTCCAGGACTCGTGAAGTCCAGGATCACCCCCCCCCCCCCCCCCCCCCCGCGTGCACATTTCCTTGTTACGGTGCAGCCGTAGGATGTCCGGGGGGGTCCTGTGCACGCTCCCTCCCCCAAATACAACACGGTGTTGCCTTTGCTATCTGTTCAATGGCACCTTTCAGAGAGGTGCGGCGCTACCCAAGGACGCGGCCCTAAAGCAGGGGTAAATCCATGACTGGAGCGGGGACCATGTGGAGAGGCAAGGTGAGACATCGTGAGACTGCTCAAAGTTCAGAGCCAAGACCAGAGATGATCCAATTAACTGGGGTTTGAATTAAGTGAAAGGAGCATCCGAATACATTCCCACCCTCGGGCCAGATGGCTCCCCGGCAATCCTCCTCTTCTCTCCCCCTTGGCACGCTCTGTGCCTCGCTTGCTGGATAACTTTATCTCCAGCCTCTACTGTTTCCTTAGTTACTCTCACTCCTTCGAGCCTCATCAGTATGCAAAGTCTTGTCACGACACTGGCTGTCTCCCGTGGTATTGCAGAGACAAGCAGTCGGCGCGGCCATGTCGATGCTGAGCTGGACCCAGCGGAGATGGGCTGTTGCTAGCCTGGGATCTCCTCTGCGTGTGTGTGCATAGACACGTGTGTGTGTGTACCCGTGTGTGTTCATGTCTTGTTGTGGAAGTAATTATCCCAGAGACATAATTTCTTTGAAAAAGACTCAGCCCCATTGGAGGTGTTTCAGTGCTGAAGGATTTTTAGGAAGCCGGGAGGTGGTTGTGTGCAGCAGGCTGCCTTGCACAGCAGCAGCTCATGTGCAGTCGCCCCACATCTGGGCAGGCCCGTAGGCACGCGCACGCCTGCTGGGAGGCTGTTACCTGTCCACCTGACTGCTAAGCCACAGGTGCACACGTCCAGCACCTCCCAGGCGGCCAAAATCGACAGCAATTCAATGAGCTGCAAAACATCTGACCTAGGCTCGGGTACAAAACCCTGTGCAAAAGCTTTGGCTGCTCTGCCCGAGCTAATTGGGATCGCCGTGAGATGCCCCTTTTATTGCTGCTGGCATAAGGAATGGATGTAGGGGCCCTGGAAGTCCTGAGATGCTGAGAAAGGAGGGGCTGGGGGTCTCAGAAAAGCAAGTTAGAGGCATCTCTCTCTCTCTTGCTATTTTGACAAGGCAGTCGCATCAATGCATGTGGCAGGGCAAGCGCAGCGGGTAGAGGAGGCTCCATGCAGCTCTGTGCTGCCATGGCAAGACACCTGCCAGTACCCAGCAAGCTCGTTTAGCGCTCTCTCTCCACTGCACTGCACTGACAGCCTTACAGCTCTCTCAGACCAGCCTGATTGCTAGAGAAGGCTTCATCTTCACTCTTTCACTGGTAGGAAATCGGAGTCCCTGTTCCCTGCACCAGGGAGGCGTAACCGGAGATGCTCGATACCAGGGGGGAGCATAATTCTCCTTCCCCGCCGGCTGTCCGTCTTGCCGGGTTGAGGGTGCTGCGTGCTCTGCTGGGAAAGGGGTGAGCTGCGGAGATCCAGCCCACTCTGCTTTTCACCACCCAGATGCACGTACGTGGAAGTGATGAGAAGGACTCAGTGTGTCCTGAAGGATGAAAACTGTTGATTAACAAGAGACTCGGTCAGAAAACGAAGCATTCACCGTGTTTCCCTAAAGCAGGGCTGCCCAACCTGCGGATCAGGGAGGGGACGACGGGCAGCAGGGAGCAGAAAGCAGAGCAGCAGAGGGGGCAGGGGACAGGGTGGCACTCGGGGAGGGTGCAGGGCTAACTTGTGGCATGCTTGCCAAAAAGCTCAGGCCCCGCCGCTTGTGCTTGGTACAGCAGGCCTCTGGAAGAGCTGGAAGTTCGGCCCAGACCAGGTGAGGCCGGCGCCACGCCAAGCTCGCTTCCTGCCCTTGGCGGCGTGTCCCCATCCTCAGCTGCGCGGTAGACAGCTCCCGATGCCTCCGGGACCCTCTCCATCACACTCCATTTGTGCGCATCGTGTTGCATCTGCAAAAACAGCCCAGGGCGACCGGCTCCAGCTGACACCCAGCATCAGGGGAAGCCTGCCGGATCCTGTCTCCTGCTCTGCAGCTGCGGTCGGCAGAGCTCATCCGTGCCTGGCAGCAGGCGCTGCTTTCACACATGGCGTTTTCCCAGCGTGGGGTTGGGTTTTTTTTTTCTTCCCCCTCTTTACTTCTCAACGATGCAAAACGTATTGTTTTGACTGACAGGGGCACAAGGCAGCCAGTGGTTCCCTTGCTCCGTGCGTTATTCCCTCGGCCCCGTGAGTTCTGCGGGGCCCTTTGAGAGCGCGCGGAAAGGGTCCCTGCCACCCCGACATGCAAGCCCTGCTCCGCTGTGCGCCCCGTGGAAGAAGGCGCCGTGCACTTCAGCTGACGGGAGGTGATGACTTCTGCAAACTCCGTCATGACGCCGACCTTCTGTCCCACCGGGCGTCCGAGCAACCAACCTGCCGCGAGGAAATTCATTAATGAGCTTCTGGATCTCAGTCCTGTGGCATCAGCTCATCAAGGGAAGGGTCGTTCTCCAGGGAGACCCGAAGCCACTTGGCCTCCGAAGCAAAGGCAGGAGATTTTGGTTTTCTGCAGCTAATAAACCTGCCGCTGTTGACACCAAGGCTGACAACAGCTGCCATGGGAGACCAGGCAAATGCTCGTGCCTCTGGTCTCCATAATGAGCATATTAAGGAGAGAAATCTAGCAGCTAGGACAAGGCAGGTCTGGAGCTTTAGGAAGCATTCATTAGGGACGCGCTGCCCAGCCCTTGTGCAGGGCAACGCTCCCAGAAGCAGCTTCCCCGGGGGAGATCCAGCGCTCCCTGGCCCTCATGCAGCGGGAAGGGGCTAACGGCACTAGGGCGCGTGGGCTCGGTGCGCTGCAGTACATTGGACAAGATACCATTTTGCGTAAGTCAGAGCACAGCCTGGTGCTAGCACGCTCAGCGGCTGAGCTGATAGCAGGATTTCCACCAGCTTGACATAAGGTAGCTGGCAGGCAGAAGGGTCCTGTCCCCACTTTTATGTGACATTCACAGCCAGGCCCTGCGCAGGGTCATGGTCAGCCCCTTCCCAGCCTCTCACCTGAGCCCAAGGGCTGTCGTGAGCTGTGCGGTCCGGGCCCCCACACCCCCGGGCAGGGCACTGCAGGCTCTGAGGGAAACCCACCCCTCCCCTGAGGGCGCCGTGCTGCCGAATCTCATCTTCATTCACTGCAGACCCACCAGTTTTGTACGGTCCCACTGCAGGGGCCCTGCTGGTGACGCCAAGCAGCCCTTATAATGGAGCCTGAGCTCCTCCAGACAACATCGGTGCAGCCTCTGCTTCTGCAGCAAGAGAGTTCGGGGGCTCAGGACATGCGTGCATGCATGCAGACATGCCCATGTGTGCCAAACATGCATGACCTGCTGATGAACACCCAAGACCCCCCGGGCTCAAACCCATAGAGCAAGGTCTGTGAAAAGACCTGGGTTGCTGAGACACGGCTCTGCTGCCCGCAGCCCAGGCATCGATGTAGTTGTATGTGGCAAGAAGGGCTTCCTCACGGTCCGACATGCTCCATCCAGCCAATGGGTTTCACCGGTCCTGGCCAACAAATTCTTGCTGGTATAAGCGGTGTCTCCACTGGAAGGAGCTGCTGGTGGGGTCAACCAGTAGATCTATGCTGGCAAATCTGTTTCAAGTACAGACAAGGCTGGAGTCTTGCTGAAGGGAAGCTGCGTCGAGGGGAACGGCTGGGATTGAAGCCAGTAAGCAAAGCAAGGTAGGCACGTCTCGTCTGTGAAAGCTGCTCCCAGTGCCGATTGCCCTCTGAGGAAGACAGCAGACTCCACCTTGTTGGCCTCAACCCTCCTCTGTTTGGCAAGGACTCACTGATGGGCACTGGGTTGATGGTGGTGGAGAGCCTGGGCAGCAGCATGGGACTTAGCAGAAGTGTTTCCTGCGGGGTGTCTCGCCCCTCCTGGCATCCCAATGGAGAACTGGCGAAGGAAGGTTCTGGGCCCCAGGTGCTCAGCTGGAGAGGAGAACAGCCCAGGCACCATTTCTTCCTGCAGCCGTAGCCAGAGAGCAGAGCTTCTCGCAGCACAGAACCGTTGCATCCACTTGTCCCTTGGCTGTAGATCCCTACAAGCCCCAACTGAGTCTCCTCATCTCGCTAGCTCGGCGTCCCCATCTCCGGTAGGCTGCCGCATTTCACAAAGCCAAGCCGAGGGCTGTCGCTTCCCTGCGGGGCTGCTTCGGAGAGCCTGCTCGTTGCTTTGTGCCACAGGCCCTCGATCGCACGCGTATAGATGTACCAGAGATAATGGCCCTTAATTCTATGATATCTAAAGAGCTAATCAAGGAGCTGCTCTGAGAGTACAGCTGGGTGTTTGCCTACAAAAGTCAGTCCTTTCAAATCAGCTTAGATGCTTCTTGTACGTCCATGCCCGCCAATGGCCAGGCTTGTACCGGCATGTCTATGCACTGCCCCATGTCTGTGCATGCAGCATTCCCCATATATGCTGATAGACATGTAAATTTGGTGTGTGTGCATGCATGTGCATGTGTGTGCACACACCTCTTTGTCTCTGTGTTCTTTGGTGCTGAGCCATGATGCAGTTTTGGCTGGATGCCTGCAGTGCATGCAGAGTCTGTTTGCTCTGGCACAGTCCATGTGGGGCAATCCGGGAGCAGTTCTACATGGCTGACTTGTGTCAGCAGCTGGACGCAGGCTGGCGGGACCCAGCAGTCACATCTATGTTCATCTCCGATACGGCAGCCCTGCGCAGCACCTGCTTGTGTTTCTAAATGTCTCTGAGCACTTCTGCCTAAAGCCACCTGGAAAGAGAAGACCTAAGTGATGGAAGACATCAAGAAAGCCCTTCTGCTTGGATGGGACTCAAAAGCAAGAAGGTGCAATTTGCTGAAAACCCTCAGAATGAAAAGGAAAAGAGGTCTTTCCTTGGCTCCTAACTGTGGATGGTCCATCGAGGCACGCTGGCAGGCCACAGGAGGGACAGGCTGGCTGTCAAGCAGCACAGGACCCCCAAGCTGCCCGGCTCTGAAAAGTTGGAAACACCATGATTTTAAGCTAATGTTCAACCCCTACGCTCACATGTCGGGGAGGGGAGAGAGCGCAGGGCCTCGGGTGTCGCAAAGCAGGCCTTGAAGGGCAGCAGTTGGCTTTGGTGTCTGCATCTTCCCCTCACCTCCGAGTTTGTGCCGTCCTGTGGGGACCATTAATTGTGGGGGTAAGTTCCCCACTGAGCTGCCCAGTTACCAGATCTGATTTGCGGGTGCAGCTTCAGCGAGACATCAGTGGAGCCTCATCTGAAAAAATCAGTGGCCTGTTCCTGAGAAACAAGGAGCCCCCACACCTCCCTTTCAAGGCCAGAAGAGCTCAGGGTCCAGACCCACAAAGGCCTAAATCCATCCTCAGCAACACCCCAACAGCCCCGTTGTCTTCCCAGAGCCTCCGCAGGCAGAAATGGGCCGCTGAGGATGGAGCGGGATGTTGCGGGAAGTATGCGGAGAGATGCTTATGAGCTTCAAGGCTCGCCTTGTCTCGGACATTGCACGATGATTTAACTGGGCGGCATCGCCGTGTTTCTCTCCTGAGCCTACAGCCACCCCTGTTCTTTCTTGCTTTTGTTTTTGTCTTTGAGTCCTCTTTACAGGACAAAAGTCTCCATTTTCTTTAATCGCTCCTAGGCCCATTGGACAATGGGAAGGAGGAGCATTAAGAAGCAAGTTGGTAAGTTTATTTTGATGAAATACAATAATTATCGTGCTTAGCAGCTGTTGCTATTTAAAATAAGAAAAAACGGGGCTTGCATTGAAAATGTTTTGTAAACCATGTGCACCAACAATCTGTTCCAATGAAACCAGCCATTATGAAAACCGTATAATAGCAGGAGCTCATTACAGAAAGTTAAATTGCAAATCATATTTTGTTTCAAATGAGCTAGATGAATGCATAATTTGCCTCAAAGAAATAGTTTTTCGTTTTGATCCGGCTGCCAAGAGCTGAAGTTCTCCGGCTGCAGCTGCTAGTAGGGACTGATTGTCCATTTCAAACTACAGGAAGTTTTGGTTTCAAAGGAGGATTTGGGGAAGAAGTTAAAAAAAAAATGACAGAACTATGAATGCAACTCCCCTCCCTTTCAGAGACAATCTGCTGCAAAAGCTCAGTAAGTTTCCTAAATGAATAGCAGCGCCTGAAGAGTTTTTCACTTCTGGGATTGAGGGGTAAATAAGCCAAGGACAAATCAAAGGATGTTCGCCCCCGGGGCCAGCCAGCACACCGCAACGGACCACCCTTGCAGGGACCCGACACCCAGCATGACGATCAGTCTTACAGGGATGCTCAGACCAAGACTTTGTGGTGCCTCCAATTTCAGGTAATCCTCTTTGGACCTGGTTTTTTGGTGTTTCTTAGGACCCCTCACCCCTAAGGACTGTGGGGTTGTCAGTGCTCAGAACTGGCAGGAATTAGGGCTTGGGCTCCGGGTCAGCAAAGCATTTAAGGAAGGGCTGAGTTTGAAACAAAGGTATCAGTTCACCCCTGTGCCACTTAAAGCAGGTCCTTGGCTTTAATCCCATGCTCAGCTCACAGTGACTTATTGAACTTGTCTTCAGCTAAGGGAAAGCACGTCTTTAGGTGCACTGCAGGTGCCTGGGAACTGCAGCCCCTTTGAACGCACCAGCTAACTGTGCCCCTTTGCACCAACGACGGTGCTCCTCTACCTCTCAGGAAAACCTGCACGTGCAAACAGTTACCTGCATGTGCAAACAGTAATGCCGTTGAAATGCAAGAAAGGGCAAATTTCGTGACGTGTACAAGAGCCCGGGGAGGCTGGGAGGCTCGAACCATTCAGGGCTGAAAACTAATGAGGACCCTGTCTAGAAGCTGATGCTAAAGTACAGAATATTAGTTGACTTGCAGTTCATCAAAGCCTGGGGACTTGCAGATGCCTGGCTGATCAGCACTAGAAGCTGGAGGCAGTCAGGGCATGCTGGACTCCAGACCAAGCTGACTTCTGAGTGACTCCTGAGTGTCAGATGCACTGGCATTTCCTGCCCAGGTCCTGGGGAATGGTCTGCCAGAGACCATTCACTTGACAGCCTGTGGCAGCAGGGGGGTAATTACCAGAGGACACTTGTTTCACAGAAACAACAGCCCTGCCTGCGCCGGAGTCTGCAGTCCCGCTTTCTAGCCTAAAAATATTCCTTTGCCATATCAAGGACATAATTTATAAACACGAAAGCAGTTATTATCCTTTAATCATGGGCTTTGTCCTAGTGACTCTTAGCAATCTCTGTGTTATTAATGAGCACAAAATAAATGTCATTGCAACGGTATTTTTAGTGTCGCCTACTTTCTGCACTTAATAATGCTAAGCATTACTACAGCTCTCTGAAAACCTCACCTCACCCGCGCAACGCCCCCGTGGAGAGAGGGAAGTGCGATTGCCCCCATGTCTGAGTGGGAAAATGGAGCCAGAGAGGGGATGGGACTGGCCTGAGGCTGCTTGGGCGGACAGAGCGCACATGCTCATGCTTCTCACGCCTAGGCTCAAATTGCTTCCAGCCAAAATTTCCCCCGAGTAGATTTGCGTCCCATGGGAGACTGAGGTTGCTAGACAGGCCCAGGATGCCCCACCTCCCCAGGGCACCGGCCTGCATCCCAGCCTATGCAGGTCTCTTCCACTGGGGCTGGCAGCTGCACCTCGGTTTTAACAGGTATCCCTGGGGGACCTTGGGCTGTGTAACCCAGGCGCTACTCCAAGAGGTACCCCTCTCCAATTGAAGGGATCAAAGCACGTGCACAAGCGCTGTGGGAGGTGTAGGGACTCTCCTCCCCCTAGAGAGCAGAGCCAGACCACCAATGGGGACTTAACCATATACTTTTTAATACTGGAAACATAACAGGCATAAATCACAGGGTATAGTAGACACTACAATGCCCCAAGGGGCAGGATTCAACAAAGGTGGGACACTTACAATCATTGACAAAAAACAGGGTTAACAAAATATAAAACACAAACAGCAGCACAAACAATACTGGTTGGTGAAATATAAAAAAGGCACAAAATGCAAAATGTCAAATGACAAGGAAATATATGGCCTTGGTACCTGGAGAGAGAGGAAAGGGGGAAAACACAATGGCCCCTTTCCACTGCAAGAAGATTTGCTTCTTGTTATCTCACTCGCCCCAAGTCACCTCAGCTGGGACTTGAACCCAGATCTCCCACATGGTGGGCAGGAACACAGCCACCACTGGGGGCACTGCTCCAGCCTGCGAGGGGTCTTGACCTTCCCGGAGCCCGGCCTCATGTCAAGCTGCCTGGCCTTGGATTGGAGGAGCTGGAAGCAGGGCTGGGAACCCCTCAGGTTGCTGCTCAGATCCTTGCTGGAGCAGGGGAGCCTCGCCTGCTGGCTGCAGCCGCTTCTCAGGGATCCTGGAGCCCAGCGGGGGCCCCTCCTGCTGGCCGCACACCGCGCTGCTGAGGGTCCCACTGCTGCCTGCAGTTCCTGCTCTTTCAGGCTTTTCTGGGGCGCTGCTCCCACCCTGCTGGCTCAGCTCTTGCCAGCTCTGTGAAGCTCCTTCCTTGTTGTCCCTCACTGGTCTCCCCTGAGTCAGCCCACGCTGCCACTTTTATCCCCCTCCAGGTGACCCAAGGGGCCAATCAGGGGACACAGGGGGTGAGTCTCTGGGGCCTGATTGGTGCGGAAAGGGAATCCCAAGTCCTCCAATCCTCTTTTACCTCTTCAAAACCCCTGGGCCAGGTCACTGCCAGCCAGCCTGTCACACCTGTTACTGGGACCCTGCAAAGGCCAGCGGTGCCTGCCTGGGGAGAAATCCATGTTGCCCAGCCCTGGCCAGCTGCAGCAGTGCTGGGCTTCCTCTGTCACCGCTGTGGAGGGACTCAGAGGACCCACAGAGCCCTGCCCTGTGGTTGTGGCACCCCCTGAGCCCCAGCAGGGAGGCTGGCAGCACCATGGCTCAGATGCTCTCACCTATGCAGTGCCGGGAGCTGAACCCTGAACCCCTTGCGCAGCTCCTGGGGGACCTGCTTCTCGGGGGACCTGCTTCTCGGGTCCAGGCTGGGGGCTCTGCACGGCTGTGAGCATTGCAGGCTGAAATGCCCGGCCTCCGACGGTGTCCTGCACCTGCCTTGATCCGAGAGAGGCTGTGAAAGCTGCCCTGAGCTCTGCAAAGCCTCTGGCGGCAGCAGCAGGAGAGAGGAAGGGAAAGCCGTGGGAAGAGGCAAGGGCGGCGGGAGAGCTGGCCTGTCTGTCATCCTGCCAGCGAGGAGCCAGATTGGCGCTGGAGGAAACCCACTAGCTGGCACTTCAACCCACATCCAAATTTACCTCCACAGCTCTCCTGTCTCTTGGCTTCCCTCAAGGTCCTCGATGCCATTGATTCAGATCAGAGACTTGGCAAACCCAGAGCGATGCCATCCCCACTGGACAGATGGGGACACCGAGTCATAGAGGAGTTCAGCCGCACGCCCAAGTAGGGGTGAAGACGAGGACACTTGATGCCCAGGCCTGTGCCTGACGGGCTGGACCTGCTGCCTTCCCTGTTTTCCTTTGGTAGCTGCTCCTTCCAGGGAAAAGCAGGTGAGAAATGCAGCGGTGCTGGCTGGCGCAGGAGTGAGTGAGGTGCAGGACAGGAGCGGTCAGTAGCTGAAGAGATGGACGCCTGCCCTGCCCTGCCCTGCCCCTCCCCAGCTGCAGGACTCTGGGGACATTGGTTTGCTTTCCCTTGCTGGCGCTGCCGGGGACTTGTGCCATGTGCCGGCTTTTGCCCACGAGAAGCAGACTGCACGGATCCTGCACCTGGGGGCCTCCAGACCCCGCTGGCCAGGCTGGTCTCTCTCAGGGGAGCAGATTTTTGCCCCCTCCCCACGTCT
>NW_017729016.1:6542277-6548810 GCF_001723915.1 Gavialis gangeticus
GGGGGGGGGGTGGCCAAGAATAAAATGTGCAGATGGGTCCAACAGGGACGGGGGTGCTTCTTGGAGCTGGGACATGAGGCACGGCCAGGCTGGCTCTGGCCCCAGGTGCAGAGAGCAGGTGGAGGCAGGAAGGTGTGGGGTTTGCCTCCCTCACCTGGGAGGGCTGGGGCAGAGGACCGGCCCTGCACAGGAGCAAAGCAGCTAGGGTGTGTTTGCAAGTGGGAGCCCGCTGAGGCCATCCTGTCTGCCCTGATGAGGCCGGCTGTCTTGAAGCCACAGGGCCAGTGAGAGCAGGGGCAGTTTGATCCCAGCAAGCAAGGAGCTGAGCCTGGAAAACCCAGCTGGAGCTGCTGCAGGACGGACCAGAGCCCTTCGACCCAGCTGGTCTGCATGAAGGTAGGGGTGTCCTGGGCTATGGGCCGGGAAATGGCCTCTGTCGTCTGCAGGGTGCAGCTGGAGGGGCCTGTGCTGCGGCTCCCGCTGCTGAGCTGCCCTGGGGCTGGGCTCCAAAGCAGGTGGGTCCCGTGGAGCTGGGGCTACAGGGGGAAAGCTGGGGCAGTCCCCACCGAAAGCGTTGGCTGGCCTCGCGCTGCTGGTTCCTGGCACGAGGATGGGGAGCCTGTGGTCCTGCGGACAAGGGAACCAGCCTGGTGCCTGCCCTCCAGCAGGCAGGAGGGGAGCACCGAGGGGGAGACCCAGGAGCAAGGTGATCGGGGGAGGAAGGGGCTTCTGGGGTGTGCACTGCTGGGACCCGCCAGATCACCACAGCATTCGGGTGCAAGGTGCATGCAGCAGGGTCTGCATTTTGGCAGTGCCTTTTGAAGGGGAGCCCGGTGCCCATGTGCAGCTTCCTAGCCAGGAAGCCCAGGGAAGAAGCTGGATAACAGGGGCTGGATCCCAGAGCTGCAAAGGTCAATGGAGCTGAGCGCTCAGCGCCAGAGAGTCGGGCTCTGGGCAGTGGGCAAGCGAGGGGAGGTAGCAGCCAGCTGTGTGCCTGCCTGGGCACCCAGTGCCTCCAGGGGCTGACAGGCAGATCCTCGTCACGCAGCCGTCACATGTCTGCAGGCACCCACAGGGTCCAGGATGCCCTGGAAGCAAATTCTCAAGCCCTTGCTTGGGTTTTCCAAGCTGACCCTAAAATCAGAGGGCAGCCACAAATGCGGTGGCACAGGGCACCTCCCTATTGAAGCCTGCCTGGACTGAATTAGCTCTGCGTAGACCTCCCCTGGCTGTGACCCGTGACCCGGGGGGCTGGCAGAGCACACGGACCCAGCCGGCACCAAGTCTTATCCCGGAGACCGGTGCAATGCTAAGAGCCTGGGGTCTGGCTACCCTCTGGAAAAGAAAACCATGTTTGTGGGGCAGCCGCCCAAGTTAGCTACTCTGGTCAAAGGTCCGTCAAGGACGTGGGTCTGTTTGGAGCCTGTGCAGGAGCCTGGATTAAACCTTGTCTTCATTGCCCTTTTGCTCCAAATTAGCTGCCCCGGCGCAGCCAATGCGAGGGCGAACATGCGTTTTTCCTTTTTGCTTTGCTTTCTCTGCAGCGTAGAGACGCCCCATTGGCAGAATCTGCCTTTCTCCTCCCCTGGGCAAACCCAGTGTCTGCCCCCGATTCACCCCCACAGATGAGAGGGGAAAGACGTCCCTGGGCAGCCGGGCACGAGGGTCTTGGCCCTGTGGCCCCGGTCTGGCCCAAAGCCAGCTCCCCCAGCCATTCAGACTTCCCTCCCGGCGCTGCGGGAAACCAGTACGGTTTCTGGGAGCTGCTGGGACACCGAGCACCCGTTGACCGTGTTGCAAGTTGCGCCCGCCTGAAAGGCAAGAGATCAGCAGCAAGCAAATTGCTGCCATTTGAACCTCTAAAGCGGGGGGCGAGAGCGCACAACGAGCACTTCTATTATGAAGCCAGATGAATGAATAGCGCAATATCCCCAGCTCCCTGGGGAATGGAGGCTCGCTTTGCAGAGAGTCCTTAAATGCGTCATATATCTTCAGAGCGAATTTGGAGCCCATTAACCTAGCAGCAAACTGGTGAAAATAATTGAAAAGGCTAAAGAATGTTCAATAACCTTCAACCAAATATTTAAAACCACTGGCTCGGGGTTTTTTTTCTTTTTTGGGGGGTAAAGCCCTGGAGCTTAATGGAGATAGGTGATTTAATCTTACTTCCAAGGCTTAATTGCCCCCTATTTCATCCCCTCTGTCAATGATAGGTGGCCAGCTGCCTGCTTTTCCTTGTTGCTGCCCAGGGCGGTGAAGGGGAAGGACGGCACGTCCCGTGTCTGCCAGTTCGTGGCTATTATTGCTCAGGACCCTGCCTGCACCCTCCCTCCCCATGGCAGGGGCATTGCCGGATTAGCTGCAAAACCTGGCTCCGCACATCTGGTGGTGTTTGGATCCAGGGCTTTGGTTCCCTGTAAATATGGGCTCAGGATGAGTCAGGATGTGATCCCAGACCTGGTCTGGAGATGCCAGTGCTCAGGGGTGTTCGAAGGTGGCAGGGTAGATACTTTGGTGACAGATGCTGAGCGGAGAGGTGAAATGGGCCGTACGGGGGCCTGAGACGGCTCATACCTCATATCTGGAGGTGCTGGGCAGGGGGCAGGGCATATCCCATAGCCAGGGGTGCCAGGCAGCCAGGCCTCGCTGGGCCGGTGGATGGGTGTGTATCGGCCTCAGGGGATCAGGAAGGCTCAGCATCCTCCAAGTATCTGTGCTGGACCCCAAGCCTGCGGTCCTCCCTCGGCCGTGGGTCCTGGAGAAACCCAGGCAGCTCTGCCCAACTGCAGGGCTGGACCCGCTCCTGGGAGCAGATGACCTGCAGCTAAGACTGTTTGTGCAGGGAGTCATGGGGGGCGTTTGGGGCCTGATCCCGACAGGCCGCTGAGAGCAGCCAAGGAGCTGCACGGGGTTTGGCCTCGGGAACATCTGGAGCACATGTCCGGTGACATTTGCAACTGCAGGGGCCAGCTGAACGCCAGCCCCATGTCTGTCCTCCTCCTGCCTCCTGGGAACAAAATGCATCTGCGTGGAGATGTTCACAGGGGGACGTGAAGAGCCCGAATCTCCTGCCCCTTGACCTTCAGCCAAATACCCCGTTAAAGTGCAGCATGGGGCAGTAGGAAATCTGATCTGCGGCCCGGCAGAGTAACTGCATCCCCACCTTGCAGAAGAGCTCATGTATCCCCTCCCGTCTCTCTCTTTCCTTCTTTCATCTCTTAGAAATGTTGCGGTGGTAGATCGCTGTGCAATTAGCTCAGAAATGCTCTTCTGTGTCTCTCCATTCAGCTAACGAGGTACTGTCATGGGACTGGGGTCCTCTCCTTGCAGGGCTGGCGGTTAATTGTACAGGCTGCAATACTTTCGGTGCCCAAGAGGACTCGAAGAGTTTGCCGCTTGTCAGACTCGGTCACCAGGCACGAATTAGCAGGCGTGTTTACGGAGGGGAGTCGGGACTGGGATTAGACCCCAGGCCGCACGCAGATGGTGTTGCCAATGGAGCCGCCGAAGCAGGTCTGATGGCAGGCTTCCCACTTCACCCTTGCCTGGGGGCCTGGTTCAGAGGATTTAAACTGAGGTTCGACATGCCTGGAAACATGGGCAGGTGACTCGCCTCTCCGGGGTGGATGCCCTGGCTGGAGGGCATGAGGTGCTGCGTGGAGGGGAAGGGACGCGAGGGGCCGGTAGCACCGGGCTATGCCACAGGCTGCCTTCAGGAGCTCGGCGAGTTCCCTCCGCACCCCGCGTTTGAAATGGAGGTGGGATTTCTTTCTGCTGGAGACAGCATCTGCTTCTGGCCCTGTTCCTAGCATGAGGGGCACCGGTCTCCGGGGCTTGACTGGCATGCTTGAGCTCGGAGCAATGAAAAGCGGCACGCTGTGAACTGTGCTGGTGTGACTTAGAGGTTGGGGGGCTGCAGTTTGCTTGCAAATGACCCATTTCCACTGCATGGATGTTCAAGCATGCGGCCCGTCCGGCACTAGACTGGGGTTCTTGGCTGGGTGCTGCTGGGGCACTTGGGGTTCGTCCACCCTGCCAGGCCCCTGCCCCCTTCGCCAGCCACCGCTGAGCTGCTGAGTTGGTGCAAATAGGCTGTGAGATGGCAGCTGCTGGAGCAGGCTGGGACACGTGCTGGCACACCCACCGCCTGGCTCTGAAGTGCCCGCACAACCGCTGGGAGAGCAGGCATGGAGCCCGAGTGTTTGCGGAGGATAATGGACTGAGTGTTTATGACCCACAGTCAAATTTTATCACCAACAAATGGGATTCCTCTGGCTGCTCTTTTACGACCTGCCTGTCCCCAGAATCTTCCTCCTAATTGCTCGAGAGACGTTTTTACAGGGCATTTGCAGGCCTTGCCGGGATGCTGCTCGCATGTGGTCCTGACACGTCCAGCATCCTCGGAAAATTCGACACGAACGTGACCGGATGACTAGGGAAGTCCTGACTCTCTTCTGGCTCCAAATTACAGCCAAGCAGCTTATTTTACCCGGAGCACTGCTGCTCACTTATTTTACCGGTGAGCAGCAATGATTCTTCATCCCTATGTGCCACCACCTGGGTCCTGTGCCATGTCTGCGTCGGACCCTCGCAGGGTGACAGGTGGTCAGCCAGGAGCATGCAATTCTCCGTGCAAGTGGCAGGGAACCTGGGTGGAGTCTGTATCTGGAGAAACCAAGGGTGCGTCCTGCCCAAAGCAGGAGTAGCAGCTTCCCCAGCATCAGCCTCTTGCTGAAATCCAGCCGGGGTGGGTGGAGGCAGCGTGCACGCAACAGCACTTTTGAAAGGCTGGAGAAGGTGCTGAGAGGAGAGGTGAAGCTAACCAGATGGTGGATCTTGCAGCTTGTGTTGGCTGGACCAGGGTCCCACTGTGCCTGCTCCACTTCCCACGGTGCACAGCCAGAGCAGAGCAGGGCAGGGGTCGTGCTGGCTTTGCACCCCGGAGCTCAGGGGGCACTGGGCAGAAGTGATGTCCTGCCCCACGTGGACCTTCAGGGTGCAGAAATGATTCCCAGTTCTCACGAAGGCAAAACCAGAACCTGTAGAAATCCTAATATAGGCCAGCTGGGACAGGCAGACAGCCCACCCCCAGGGTGGCCAGGACAAGGCCTGGGATGGAGCAGACCAGCTCGGATGCTTGGTCTCCACCAGTCAAAGCAGGGCCTCGGACCTCCCCATGTGCCAGCTGAGGGTGCTGGGCCCTGGGTTGTTTGAGGGACGGGATCTTCACTTGTTTGACTAGAAACGCCAGAGAAGCCTCCCTAGGCAGTGTGATCAGATGCAGCGTGCACCATGAGCTAATGTGATGGCAAGCTGCTTTGTCTCACCCAGCCGGGAGGAGCTCTGGGAGGTCTCCAGCGGCCACACAGCGCTTGCAAAACAGGTCCCGGTCCTCATCAGGGTCTCCAGGCGCTGCTGCAGCATGGGTGCCGTGAGCTGAGCCCTTCTGGGGCCAGGCAGGCTGATGAATGCCTGTTCCCCTGTGGGGTTTTGCTTCTCTGAGCGGAGCAGAGGAGCCCTCGCCGTCGGAGGATCGGCTGTGTGAAAATGAATGGGGAGCGAGCACGGCCCCGGTGCGGTGTTCCCCTGGAGAGGCAGAGGGTGATGGCTCTGCCTTGAGAAACAGCCAAGAGTGCCAGCAGACCTCGCTGTTGGTGCCCGTGTGAGGTGTGAACTTGAAGCCGTGCCCTGCCGGACGCTCGAATTGCTGTCTTTGCCTGGGCATCCTGTGCCCTGCGGTGCAGGTTCTCCGTAGGCTCCCAGCTCTCCAGCTGCTCCCTTTCACCTGTCGGTTTCCAAGTGCTTTATGCAGGCTGTCAGCATCATTCTCCCCATGTTACAGACCAGCAAACCGAGGCAGGGAGTGGCAACATGATGTGCATGCCACAGTGCTGTGCCCTCGGTGTGTGCTGCACAGGTGGGGCTGCAGGGTGCGTGCCGAGGTGTCCCTAGCCCAGGTTTGCTGGCTGCTGCACCTGTCAGCCAAGCTGTGGACTTCATCCCTCCTGCTCCGTGGACCCTTGTGCATCCTGGAGCCTCTGGGAGCCTGGCAGCTCCCCCAGCGCGAGGCAGAGCAGGCTGCCGCGTGCCTGCACCATCCATAGCATGGCTAGTTCGGAAGTGCTGACGGGGAGAAGCAAAGGTCTCCTGATCTCCAGTGATCCTCTGTGGCAATGCCAGAAGGTGATCTCAGATGTCATATCTTCTTGCATGCAATGCACGCCTTTCCCCCCCAAAATGGGATGCCTGCATTAAGTGGGGAAGCTGCTTTTCTGCCTGGGATAGGAGCACCTTGATCCACCGTGCAGCAATCATTGCAGCTGGGGGAGTCAGTCAACTTCATGGCTCATTGTTTATCACTCCAGAGGGGTTAATGATCATCTCTCCTTTTTAATGTTCCACTAATCAAATTAACCTTTCTCAGGGCTCTTTGGCTGCCTGCTTGCTGCTCCTGGTCTCACTCCTCCTTCCCTGTTTATCTTTTGGGGCTCTCGATCACGACTTCAGCAATCGAGTGATTCTTTTTTTTTTTT
>NW_017729016.1:6548832-6573787 GCF_001723915.1 Gavialis gangeticus
CACTCCTCCTATTTCACAGCCCTGAAGACTCTTTTTAGCTCTTTTCAAAACCATAGATCCACACATGGAGATTGGTCTTCACCAGCAGCTCAAGTTTCAGCTTTAGTTAAGCAGGAAAGGGAGGGTAAGCCAGCTAAGGACTAGACTATGCCCCTGTTCTGTGCAGCTATAACTTGAAAAATCTTTTATTTTGATTTTCAAAAAATAAAGGTGCGTATTATATGCAAGGATGTTGCATATATGTCCTTGTATGTTGCATATATGTCCTTATATGCAAGGACATGTTGTATACCAGAAATACAATATTCCAGCCATTGACCATGCTGCCTCTGCGGGGGGGAGCTGGATCTGCTCATGTATTAAACCCCTCCCAAGGCAGATGGGATGATGTGTTGTGTTTGCTGAGCTGTACCTGGAGCCACTAGCCCTGATCTTGCCCTGGGCGTATCCAGGTCCCTGCAGATGACTCAGATGCTTCTTCCTTGAATCGTTGTTGCCGTTACAGCTGTGTACCTACGAGCCAGGTGCCCGGAGACTGGTGATGTGCAGAGCATCAGAGCCAATGCAGAACAGGCTGCAACAGGCGGCCCGGGCTCGTGCATGGATCACTGAGCTCAGCTGCTGTCATTGTCGCACTGCCGCAGCCTCCGTTTTGGGAGCTGGGATGTTTTTCTTTGGGGGCAGGACCTGCCCTGAGGGAGACGGGCTCCTGGATCTGTGCTGTCGTAGCCGTTCATTAAGCCAGTGCTGGGGCAGGAAAGGGGAACCTGCGGCCAGAGACAGCGTTCCCCCGTCTGCCCTACGGCCACAGCCTCTGCACCGGAGAGGGGGCTTGTCCCCACAGGACCCCATTCATGTGGCTCAAGGGAGGAAGGGGGGTCCCAAGAAGATGCCATGAGCTGGGTCTCGCTCTGCCGTGTCTGTGCTGGGAGCAGAATGGGGATGCTACGAAAGCCCAGAGCTGGTGCAAGGGGAGGTTGGTGTCTCTGGGGGCTGGGACCAAATCTGGGTGGAAAGAACTGGCTACGGCGAGGGAGATCTGTGCATCGCTGAGCACCTCGTGCTCTGGCCTCTGCACCACAGGCCTGTCCTGATGTGGCAGGATGGAGACGACAACCTCTACCTCCCTGCGTCCACGGGCTGGGCACTCACAGCCTGCCTTGGTGAACAGTGCGTGCAAGTATTTATTCCTTCTCCCTGCACGCAAAACAGTTTCACACGCCCACAGGGCGGGAGCGTGCGGGGAAGTGCCGCAGCGGGAGACAAGGGGATGAAGACTTCCCCCAGCAGCAGCCTGGGCTCAGTTGCTAGGTTGTCCAGGGCGAGGTTCTTTGGGTAAATCTGACCAGTTTTATTAGACCAACCCAAATAGTTGGAAAAATTTCACCCTCCAGGGGAAGGTGGTATCTTTGCAGGTGAATCCAGCTTGCCACGAGGGGCAAGGCAGAGGCAGACAGGGAGGTCACGGGTGTCTGTGCCTAGAGGGTGCCAGTCCTTGCGGGACCCTGGCGCCAGGCCGAGATGCTCCCAAGGAAAGTGCTGCCGTGCAAACGTAAGTACTGTACACCCAGGGAGACGCGCAATCTCTCTGTGACAAGTGTGGGGCACACAGCAGCCTGTTTCTGCATCTGAGCACGATCTAAACGAGCGCACCGTCTAGCGAGCAAATGCTTTTGAACCGATCTGAATGCGCACAGGTTTATTTCTGGCACGTCAGCGTTTTAGGCCAGAAAACCCCAGCGACGGGCAGTCCTCGGCACGGCCCGCCAGTCGGCCTGTCAGTTTCAGCTTCTTGCCAATCGATGGCCTTTTCTGAAAGGTCACGGTAGAAAATATCAACCCTACATGGAGAAGGACGAGGAGGTCAAATTGGAAAGGGCTCCTCTCTCCTGACTTGCCAAGTATGCCCCCCTGCCGCATCCTTCAAAGAGCAGCAGGGGGGAGTTGCTATTTAGCCAGAAGTCACTGGGTAACTAATGGGTTCAGAGAGGTGTGAGACCCTGGTCTTTCCAAGGGCTGCTGCAGCTCTGCATCTCTCCGGCACCCTTTACCGGTCCAGGGGATAGATACATCCATGAGCCAGAAACCCAAGCAAGCTCCTCATTGCACTGATCTACCCCTGGGCTTTGCTGTCTAATCGGCATGGCTTCAACACACCTGGGTTGTACCAGCTCCTGTCTCTCTCCCTTTCCTCCTTTCTTCAGCAGTCCCAGGCACCAGACTGACCTGGATTCTGGCTGCCTTTCGCCCCTTTTGGGCAACTAAGAGTATGTGTCTGTCTGCAACGCCTCTCGGAGCTTGTCCTGACAGCTCGGAGCATGCCAAAGGGTGTCCAGGTGCCATGTTTTATGGCCAGTCTCTGAGCCTAGCCAGAGCTTCATACAGAAGCAGGGTCTTTGGAAAGTCCTCGGTTCCTCAGGTAAGTCACGGTCTCCAAAGCTGTGCAAAGCACCCTAAAGCCTGGGGCAGGGCATAAGATGTATGTGCAAGCAGACACATCTTCTAATGGTGGCTGTGAGCACAGCTTGTCTGGCCCAGAGTCCTTCTGCAGCGCAAGGGGCATGTTCACCTCGCTCTAATCGGGGCCGTTCATCCTCCTGCCATGAGCAGGAAATCTGATTGAGATGAAGGGCCCGAGCAGCTGATCCCCAAGCAAGGCTCAGCCCTGTGCTCCTCGTAGCGCCTCGGGAGGTCACCATTTAACCCACAGAAAGTACGGTCTCATCCTCGAGCACAGTGGAGACTATCACTGAGAAGCCTTGGCCATCTGGGTCAGCTCCTGTCTGACCAGCAAGGCCCTGGCAGCATTGGGGAGAGACTCCTCTGATGCAGGAGGAGGACAGCAGGGCAACGCTGGTCGGTGACAGGCAGCGTGTGGTCGGGGTGGCTGATGGGTGCAGATTGTTCAGTGAGGGGTGAAGCACCCCAGGGACCGGGCTGCACACCCAGGAGCTGCTGCAGGCTCTCCGCACAAGCCCCCTGACATGTGCGTGTTTGCACAGGGCATCCTTCCTCCCCACACAGGCTCCACTGGCTTGCAGCAAAGATGCACCCTGCTCCCATTTCCAGGGCCCACAGGAGCTGGGGACAGATTTTGCCATGCCTGTCACCAGTGGCCAGGCGCAGCCAGTGAATGCAAGCCGCGAGGGACACCTTCCCCCCCTTCCCCTCTCATCTGCTGGCCAGAATTAGGTAGACCTTTGCAGCCAGAGTAGCAGCCTCTCCAGGGGTGAAGATGGTGAGGGTCGGGTCAGGCCAGGCCAGTCTCCCCTGGCAGCATCTCTGCCTGTCTGCTCCTCTCAGTCCTTTCAAGGCTTTTGGTCTAATACATTTCACAGCTGATGTGTTGGCTCCTTCTGTCCCTGAGTACCGCTCCCGGGAGCTTCCTCCAGCTGCTGCAGCTTTGATCTGCTTGATTTTTTTCCTGCATAATACACGGCTATGGGGTGTTGGCTTGAATCTGCCGGATAGTCGACATGATACGTTTCAGTGGAGAGAGCGGAGTCATTTGGACCCAAGCAGCATGTTTGAAAGAAGGCATCGCAATGCATTAGAGCCGGGTGGGTTTCCTCTCACCCCGCTTTGATTTTCAGGTGAGCTCAGCCCAAGGGGAGGTGAACATAACCCAAGAGCCTGATAGGTTGCTGCTGGTTTGAGAGGGGCTGCTTATGGCAGGCAGAGGCCAGCTCCATCTCAACGGCTTGGCCGGACCTTGGCTTCTCTCCCTAACGGGTCTGGGGGCAGCGTTTGCAGTGTGGGCTCATCTCTGCTGCAATTGCACTCTGACCTTCCAGGCTCCTTGCAGACGAAGAGGAGGGGCCAGGCAGCTCCTTGCTGTCACCCATGGGTGTCAAATGCATTCCAGGCCCCGGGTTCCTCCTGGCCCAGATCCACAGGACCGGTGGCAGCTGCCATGGCTGTGTGGGTCCACTTTTGGGTGGGGGGCAGAGGGCTGTACAGCCCTCACTTACCCCCCTGCCACCAATTCAGCAGCAGGTCATGCCCCTCAACATCCAGGAACCCTCCAAACTACTGGCAGGCCAGATGGAAAGGTCCCACAGGCCGGATCTGGCCCCTGGGCCATGCATTTGACACCCCGGCTGTAACCACACTGGAGATGACAAATGTGGCCGCGATCCCTTCTGGTTCAAGGATGGAACGGGCGATTGCGAGAGGTTGAAATCCCTGCTCCAGGAAAGTCAGGTCTGGAGACGTCTGTGCCCAGCACTCACGGCTCACGTGGCACCTCCCTGCCACCTGAGCGTGTGTAGCTCACTGTGGCTCAGGCTCCGCTTGGCTTATTTTCCCCACCTCCTCCTAACAAGCCAGTGCACCACATCACACCCCTCCGGTATGTTAACAAGCTGATAAGGCGAACAATTAATATGAGCAGGGTGGAAATTGCTAATATGCGATAGGCGGTAATTAGAATTCTATTTAATTTAATTGCCCAGTGGCTCAAACTCTGCACACAAACACAGCTTTGTCTCCAATGGTGGGACCTGATTGCTGAGCACAGCTTGAGCCGGGGCCCCCGCTGCAAAGCCACTGAGATGGAGCTGGAAGGGGTGCTGGCATGTGGAGAGGCGCTCATGCCAGCTGTTGCCTGCGTGTCCCATGCCCGCCAGGAAGTGGGATGTAACCACGGGTGGATCTAGGATTTACAAAAGGGAGTGCACAGGATGAGGTGCGTCCTCACATATTACACAACACATTTTTCTCTAGGTAAAAAGAAACTAGAAGCTTTACTGTCACACTAGGCACCCAGGGCTGTGTGATTCAGTTGAAGATGGATGCAGAAACAAATATCAGTTCATTGCAATTCGTTAAAAACAGTCGTCAGGGCTGGAACATAGGACCTATGTTACCTGGAGCAGGGAACAGATGGCAGAATTGCAGAAGAAAGGCTAGCTTGAATAAACATCAAGACCATTGGGAAGCAGAGGGTTGTTAACACCTGTGGGATGAAGAGTTTAGCAGGGATGGGGGTAGATGAGGATGAGCAGGGGCCTGCTTGAGACAAATCTATTTTTGTGGCTTGGTCTTGGCATAAAGAGCTGCTTTCATGAGTGCTTCCCAGCAGCCCTGACCCTCACTGCTGATTGGCAGAGAGGCATATACCGTATAACCGAATAGAAAATTCCACAAAAAGTAAATGATATCATATAATTTCTCATCTTAGTATAAATCTAAATATTACATGTAAATCTAAATGATATGATGAATATATATGTATAGACGATATGAAATGTAACATATCATCGTTTATTATTCTATGCAGCAGTCAACAAAAAGTTTAGAAATACTAAGGAATGCTAACCTTAATAGAAATATTTTCACGTTGCCGCCTGGCGCCTTGACTTCATGTCATCGCAGACAGTGACTCTCAGTCCCGTGATCTACAGCTGCAGTGATTGTCACGTTGCTTTTGTACTATGGTAAGCATTGGGACATCCCAAAACAGTATGGGTATAATACGCTGGGGTTTGAGGGGGGGTTTAAGTTGATTTTGCGGGAAATTGAAGTCAGCGCAGTATTTCCTGGTGATCGTGGACGATGCTGTTTTTTGACATTTGCATGAAAACAGCAAAATTGTGAATTAAGTAGACCCCTAATAAATAGAGGGGCTCTGCCCTGCCCCTGCAAAGGGCTTGGGAGAGGAGCAAGTGTCTGCAGGAACCACAGGCTGGTCACAGGGTGAAGGAAGAAGCGGCCTGGATCCCCCCTGGCTGCACCCAGGCTTCCTGGCCTCCGTGTTGTGGGACAGCCCCTGCCGCTCCACTGCCTCCTTCCTTGGGCCGGCAGCTGCCCTGGGGACCGTTCTCCTCCAGAGGTTTGCTCCCTCGCCCAGGTGCAGGGGGAGTTGAGATGGAGCAGTGCTTCCCTGGGAAGCATCAAACATAATTTCCAGAGCCAGAGAAAGAAGGAAGCAGAGAAAGCAGGTGCACTCCCTGCTAGCAAGAGACCAGGCTGGGGATGTGAAAACTGCCCTGGGAGGCCGTGAGATGGGGGCTGCTAGCTCTGCTGCCTGCCAACGGAGACGGGGCAAGAGCAAAACTCATGGGAGGTGGCTGCTGGCTCACAGCTCTGCCAGGGGAAGGCCCAAGGTTGTGTTTGAATGTCAAATGCCCAGACATGCCTCTAGGAAAAAGGACACCGAGAGCATGCGGGCAGCACCCTGGGAAGCAGCAGCTGGATGAAGGGCTGAAGCTTTGCAGCAGAAACCCACAGAGCGCAGTCTCTCCGCTGGGGGCTGTGACGACTGATGCACGAACAGAGACTCAGCAAGACGCGAGGGGCGGTGAGACCGTTCCGGTTCGTGGAGCTGGTGCAACTGTCCCACGATGACCGTGTCTGATGCTGGTGTCCACACTTCAAATAAGATGTTAATGAAAATTAGACAGGGTTCAGGAGAAGCAACGGGAATTAGTCAGGGTCTGAGAAGCTTGCCCTGAAGTGAGATATTAAAGAGGTTTAATCTATCTATCTTGTCAAGGAGGTGAAGAGGTGGCTGGATCAAGTCCTTTACATACCGATACGTGGTGGTTTTGTGCTTGTGGCTGGCTCTGTCATCCAGCAGGCTAAGGCATGGTGAAATCCAAAGGTGGCAGGTTCAACAGAGACAAGCTCAAACTGCAAAGAGAACATATTTTAAACACGGGGTGAGTTAACCTTTGGGGCAACTCGCGCAGGGATGCAATACGCTCTCTGTTTTTGAAGCTTCTGTGTCAAGATCAAAGATTTTTCTATAAGCGGCACTATAATATAAACAGAAGTTATTGGGCTTCATGTTAAGAATCACAGGGTGAAATTCTCTAGCTTCTGCCAGAGCTTAGATATTAGGTTAGGTTGGATATTAGGAAAAACTTTCTCACCAGGAGGGTAGTAAAACACTGGAACAGAGAGGCGGTGCAGGCTCCATCCTTGGAGGTTTTGAAGACTTGGGTAGACAAAGCCTTGGCTGGGATGATGTAGTTGGAGCTAGTCCTGCTTGGAGCATGGGGTTGGACTAGATGTGACCCCCTAAGGTCCCTTCCCACCCAAACTTTCTAGGATGAATAAGTGTTTTTTATCCATCTGATTGCTTATATCATAGAAGTATCACCCTGGGAAGAGCGAACAAGGCAGGGCTCGAGAATTGAAGTAGTCACGTCCGCAGCACCTGGGGGGCTTGGTGTGCTCTGAGGCTCCCACGGGTCGAAAATCCACCTGGAAATCCCTGCTTCAACCAGACTCCTCTTGGGAAGATTGCAAGGGAAGCGGTGGAGGAGGCTGGTGATGGAGCTGGCTGTGGGCCTGGCATGCCTCTGGTTTCAGCCTGATGTGTTCCCATTTTTTTGAGGCAAATCCAAAAGCAAAAATACCTGCATAAAGAAGAGGAACTGGTTGAGGACGTTATCTCTGAAGGATTAATGAGCGCTGGTGACTCAGAAGGAGGATGACTCAACGACAGGCCGTATCCAAGGGATAAAGTCATGCGGCACGGCCTCCCCCAGCAGCAGCCGTGTTTCACATGCTCAGCAGGGCCTCCCGAGCGATTAGTGCCATAGCACAGGGAGCTGGAAGCGCAGGGGACTGCTGCTATCTGCTGTAGCTTGGCATCTGTATCGTGTGATAGCCAACCACGCGTAGCTGGCGAGGCTCGGTCAGCGCCAGAAAGGTGGACTCGAGAGGCTGCGAAGAAGAGGCCTTTGATCCTGTAATTATCTGTGGTGTAAAATGCATTCTGAGCTGGCAAACGGAGAGGAAATGGGCATTGCTTTGATGTGGGTGCGCAGCGGTGGCTGTGCCTGGACCGGCTGGGGTGCTCTGGGTGCTAAGGCAGAGGACTTGGGGCGCGGACCCGCGAGCTAGAAGGGGTCAGGGGAAAGCCAGCAGGGTCAGGATACTTCTGCCTCTGTTGGGAGTCAACACCATGGGCTCTCCAGTGGGACCAGCTTCTTCTGCATCCGGTCCCTCATCTCTGATCAGGCAAAGTGCCGCCGTGCTGGTGACGGCCTCCCGGTCCTGGCATCCCGGCTGTGCACAGGAGGGCGGCAGTGTCGTGGAGCTCGTCGGTGGTGCGGGCAGGAGTCTGGGTGGCTCCGCAGACCTGCGGGCAGCTCACACTGTGCCAGGGCTGCAGCATGGCCCAGCTGGGGCACTGGGAAAGGACCCCACCCCCCATAGCCCAAGGACTGCAAACCTCTCCGTGTGCCTTCAGAGAAGATGCAAGGTCAGAGGCTCAGACCTGGATGCTGCAGATGCTCTGCCCGGGTCTGCTAATGCAAGCGGCTTCCTCCAACCTAAAGGTGATGTTCCCTACTCTTCCTATTCCAAAACGACCACAAAGGCCTTGTCCCATACTTGGCACCAGTCGCTTTCTTCTTTTGTCCCTTAAGCAGTTGCTGCTACAGCAGCTCTTGCTGCAAGCTGCCCCTGGCCCAGCCCTCACTGTGATCAAAGCCCAGGTTACCCCAGGCGTCTGCAAGCAGGAGCCCTCAGAGCCACATAGAGCCAAAAAGCCAAGCTGCTCCCTTTTCCATCCATGTTTTCTGCCCAGTCAAATTTGCATCTCTAGCAAGAACTCTCTGGGCACGACGACAGAAAAGCCTGCACGCTGGGAATTGAGGTTAGCGTGAGGCCAGAGCCACGGACCAGGATGGTCATTTAAGTTCCTGGGCACTTCCTGCAAGAGCAGGGATGAGAACGTGGCTGTCGTGAGTAGCCCCCTCTCTGGGGGCTGTGGCGGCTGTCTCCATGTAGACGTAAGCCAAGTGGGCTGGTTTCCACCCTAGGGTCCTTGGGTGGGAAAGGGGCACTGGTGCTCCCAGGATGCTGCATGTGTTGCACGAGTCCCCTCTAGCGACCAGCTCTGGGAGAGCACTGCAGTCTCCGCGCTTGGCAGGCCACGCCAACATGCTCCTTGTCCCCGGGGATGGTGGGGAGAAGGAAAGATTAAAATAAAGGAGGCACTAGCTGGGGGATGCTCTTGGCTCAGTCTCTGGACTCTGAGCCTTGCAGAGGAGGGACCCCCAATGTGCGCACACCCACACACACATGCACACCCCTTGTTCAGTGTCCCACACTGTGCCCTGCGGGGCAGGGTGTCCTGGGGCCAGGCAGCCAGGTGAGATGCTTGCAGGTACGTGTCCTGGAGGAGAGAGTGTAAGTGGGGCTCTTGCCGAGACCAGGCTGGCGTGGGGCCTGGGCTTTGCCCTGGCTGCTCTGTATCTTGGTATTAAAATGACCTCTAGTGGCAAGACTGAAGCAGGTGAAACACCTCTTGCATCCGAAGCAGGAGTGTGCAGAGGAGAGGACAGGCCTGCTGCAGCGAGATGCATGCAGGGCTCCCTGCATCAGCCCCTGCACCTCTGAGACCTGGGGGGAACAGCCTGAGCCTCTGCACCATGGCACAGTACACCCAAGTCCCGTCACCAGGACACGTCCCAACTTTAAACCGTGCTAGAGAGAATCCTGTTCACGCCAGTGCCATGCGATCTGCCTGTGCTGTCCCTGCATGTGCATGCTTCCTATTTGTCCCAGTGATACAATGACTTTGAAGCCTACAGACGACAGCGCGCTTGACAACATCTGTTAATTGTTCTGTTGCAGAACGCGGCTGCGGAAACGTCCCACCGTTCCAGCACGAGGGGCAGGGCCTCGAGCTGTTTGTCATCCTTCTGCCTTGCTTCCTGGCAGCACTGGAAAGGGAGGAGAAGAGGTGCGTGCCTCTTCCAAGCATCAGGTTTCCTCATTCCCTTTTTTTGGCTACCAAAGCTCTCTCTCTGCAGCCTGAAGTGTCAAGGAGACATAGTACAGGTGGAGCAGAGGGCCCGGTTCATGAGCCTGGACTCAGGGCAGGGGCACATTGCACGTGCCCCTACTCCTGCTATAACTGCTCACTGCACTGTGCCTGGTCAAGCAGGTGCCTGAGGGTAAGTCTGCTTTATAACAATAAGGGTCCTGTCCTGAGAGGCGGCCAACATGTTGCCCCTTCCTTGCTGGTTTGATGATCTCGTGTAGTGCTGCGTGTTGTGAGATGGGGCCGGGGACCAGGCCTGCTGCATCTGTGCAGCATCCAGCACTGTGGGACCAGCCCCACGAGGCCCCGGGTTCTGGAGCCCGGCTGAGGTTGCAGCAGTGAAATGCCGTGGTCCCTCAGCGCAGCAGGGCAAGCAGCATGCATGGCAAGGGTGCTAGCAGCTGCAGGGTGGGACATGAAAATAGCATCTTTGCTGCACCCTCAGGTGGGTGTTGGGGCGGACAGAGGCTCTGGGAGATGGGGCTTTGCTCTGAAGCAGGCGATTCTGTAACAGGCTGTTTAGTTGTGGCTACAGGGCACGCTGCACCGTGGACCCCCTTGGACATGCCCCCCTTGGCACAGCAGCCTGGCTTCCTGCACCGGGTGCTGGGGGCAGTGGGGTCTGTGGGTGGCATCCTGCCCTCCTTCCCAGCTGTGCACAGCTCTGCAGGGTGTCCGTGAGCCTCCCTTTGCAAACCTCTGCACAGCAGCTGTTTAAGGCAGCTGTGACCAGTGTTGGGCGCACTTGCTCCCCAGGCGCAGTGATCGGAGCAAAGGGACCAACCCGTGGTGGTTCTGGGGCCTGAGGTTTCCAGGGGCTGGTGACTGCACCAGAGTGGCTCACCCCAGGTGTCCTATTCTGACTATGTCTCTGTTTCCTGTGGGCTTCCCCTTGACAGCCTCTTTGGGTTGAACTCTGTGCCGTCAGGCAGGAGAATATCATCTGGCTAAATGGAGGAGCTATGGGACTTGGAAGAAAATAATGCCGCTCGTTCCCGGTGCCCCAGGGTATGTCAGCCTGTCACGGCTGAGGCAGCACGGGGGGGCTGGGTTTAGACGTGGCCTCCCGTTCTGCACGGGGACTGCCTGTTACCTGTGCCATGCAGAAAGGGCAGGGGGATGTCACTGCGTCTGCAGAAATCTGCTCCCTCGTCCTGCCTTCGCTCTGGTCTTGGTCAGCCCCACGGAGCTAAACAGAAACCACAAACAGATCTTTGCACCTGGCGTTTCTTGCAGGTGTCAGGTGGTATCGGGGTCTCTCTGTGCTGGGGGTCCTTGGTGTTGCCCTTTCCAGGGTGCAGCGGGGCTTGCTGTCATGCCGTTCACCCCTGAGTCAATCCAAAGGCAGCTGCAATGCAATGCAGCCACACCGGGCTCTGACAGTAGTTGCCCCAGGATAAGTAACCGCTGCTTGTCAGGCGCAGAGCCCCTGCCCCCTGGGCTAGCCCCTTGGCAGGCCCTTCGGGGAGAGAGCCTGTTTGTGGGGTCTGGCTGTTCCTTTCTGTGATTGCGAGGGGTGGGGAGAAGGGGCGTCTGGGGGAGACAAAAAGGGGGGAATTGCTGCAAGGGTAATGCCCGTCTCTGTACGGGAATGGCAGTCGAGGGGGGCGGGTTGCTCAGGAGGAAGGTGAGAGGGGCAGTGGCCCACTCCCAACAAGAGGCAGGCGTCAGATCCTCCTTTCAATGCAGATGGGCCTGGCAGGGCAGAGAGAGCCCTTGCTGTTCACACCTGAATTGATAATGGCTGAATGAAATGCATTTACTCTCAAGCAGGAGCGTTCCCCACACCCCCAAGGTCACAGAGGACGTCAGGAGCAGAGCAAGGCTTTCGAACCAGGTCCCAACCTGGTCTGACCCTCATTTGGAGCAGCCCCAGGCACAGAGAAAGGTCGTCTTGTCCCTGCTCCCCCTCACAGAGCCGTCCATGTGCACGCTGGGACCGGAGCCAGCTGCACGGCCAGGAAGGCATCGAGGTCTTCCTGCACGGCTCATTACGGAGACGTTTCGGACTCCCCCTCGCACGGGATGGGGAAGGATGGTTAATTTTGTCACTTCTTTCATTGCACTGAATAATTAGTTACTGGGGATTCATTAAGCAGCAAGGTCACCTCAGGCGGTTCTCCGGCGCAAGCTGTGATTAGACTACGAAGAGATGCAGCAGCTCTCGCTGCAGTGGATAACAGTTCTGCATCTCCTCGGACCTGACGATTGCTCCTGAGCAAGACAAGCTGCCGTGTCGAGCTCCACAGCCTGTGATTTCGGATGTTGAACCAGCCTGGGCAAAGGCAGAATGCCTGCAAGATTTCAGGGCAGTGACCGCCGCTAGGCTAGTCCCCGTAGCAAATGTGTGTTTTCTTCCAGGGGGATTCAGACAAGGCTATATTCTGTGCTCTGCCCTTTTCAGGCCTGGGATGGCCCTTTTGGATGGTGCATCCCAGCCAGAGAGGAGTGGGGAGGCCTGTAAAGGGATGGAGACGTCAGGGGAGAACTGTGGCAGGGGGTGGATCTGGAGCAGAGAAGCCTGCCGCTGTGGTCAGGGGACTATTTGATGTCCTCTGTTGATGTGGTGATGTCCGCTAGTCTCTATGGGCCGCCTGTGGATGGCGGCCGGTGGTACATGCGGACCCCGCACCCCTGATGGGGTATGGAGATGGAGCAGATGTTAAAAGTTCCCGACAGAGTGGGTCCCAGCTGGTCGCTGCCGTCACCGCTGCTGTCGCTGCTGTTGTCGGGGGACGACCAGCATCAGATGACATCAATAAGAGAAAGTAGTGGTCAGGGGAATGGCCTTGCTCTGTGCTACCAGACAGTCCCTGCTTCTGTGCATCAAGTCAGCGGAGAGCCGGAGAGACTGGGCTGGCTGGGCTGGGGGGACAGGCTTGCAGCCCGCAGGATGCTCCCAGAAAGCTGGGAAGGGCAGGTGAGAACAGCCTGGCCAGGGAAAGGAGGGAGTACAGCACACCAAGAGCACATATAGTCAGAGAGAGCAATGAATGCCCCCCCAGCACCAAGCCTAAGGGGCAGCTCCCAGGCAGTGCTGGGGGCTCAGCCCCGCTGCACCCCTCTGCAAATGAGACCCACCCTCCTTCTGAGAGGTCCAGGAGGGAGCTGGATGGGGCTGTGTCTGCACATAACGTGGTGCTGGGCCCAGAGGAGGAGCCGGCAGGGACAGTCGACATCAGCTGGAGATGGGGCAGATTTGCAAGGGGGTCCTGTCCCTGCACTGCGAGGGCTGTTGCCACCGCCTGATGATGATGGACACAGCCTAACGCACCCTGCCCAAAAGCGAACATCTTGCCTGGGTCAGCTGCAGGGCATGCATTCCTCCGGGTTGTTTTTATGCCCAAAATACCCTGCTCACAAGCATTTTTCTGCTGGCAGAAAGGTCAGGCAGGAAGCAGCCTGGTGCCCGTTGCCAGTATCGACAGCCAGGTCGGACACTACCTGACGTCACTCCGGGGCCTGGTCTGTGGGAGGGGGCTCTGCTTTGCAATGTGGAGCTGTAACCCATGGAGGGAGCTGCTCCTGGCCGGAGCCAGAGCTAGACTGCAGCCTAGGCGTGGTCAGGGCTCGTCTACACAGGGTAATGCAGTGTCAGCACCTCGTGATCTCGTGTTTGAACTGCTGGGATGCCTTTGCTCTTCTCTTCTTGGCCCTGTGGTATGTGGGCGAGATTTCTGCAGGGAGGAGACTCCTGGCACTGGCCTTTTTTCCTTCTGTTGCCATGATGTAACGTTGTAAAAATGTGTTTCCTTCTAAAGCTCTGGTTTTCCAGGCAGGGCCACCCCAGCCTGACCCCGTTGACTCTGGATTGTCTTGGTTAATAGCCTGCAGCATAGGGATGGGGAAGTCCCAGGCCCATTTCCCCCCCTTTCTGACCTGGTTGAAGATCTTCCCGCAGGGTCCCAGGAAAGGAAACAGCAAGCTCGAGATGCCTGACCGCCCCCCTGCACCCCATCTCTTCCATGCAGAGCAGGGCAGTCACAGGCATCCTCCATGCAGGGACCTCAGGGGTGCGGTGCCAGCCTGCGCAGAGAGCTCAAGTCAAGCTCCGTATTCCCAGCACAAAGGTATGCACCAGCCCCAGCTGCCCCAGACCTTCGCCTGCCCTGCACTGAGCCCTGGATGGAGATCCCTGCTGAACTGCCCTGCATCTCCCCAGGATTTGCTTCCCGAGGATGCAGGCTGTTCTCAGCCCCTAGATGGCACGATGGCTGCAGGGACCGTCCCCACACGGATGCTGCTGAGCCCTGCAGCAGCCAGAGAAGGAACAAAAGCAGCAGCATGCAACAGGGATGAACGCGCTGTTGGTCCTGGCTGCCTGCCTGCTGGGCTGGGGCTTGTCAGAGCCTCCCTGAGAGGGGACATGCAGGCTATCAGGGGATAGGTTGGCTTGGGGTGGACAGCAAGTGAGCAGATGTCCCAAATTGCCAGTGGGGAACTGGGAGGGAAGCACGGTCAGGTGTACTCAGATGTTGCTGAGAGAGCGGCTGTCTGGGGCAGCTTGGCAGAGCGAGGAGAGTGGGCACAGTGAGGAGAGGTTGCAGCAGGGGGATTGGGAACCGGCTCTTGCAGTTCTCTCTCACACATGCATGCATGCCCCATGCACGCATGCAGCTGTGTTTGCTGCAGACACGACCCAGCCCAGAACCTGCAGCTAAGGCAGTGAGGAGCGGGAAGGGGAGGACAAGTGAGAACCCAGATGCCTGCCGGGGAGACCGGCCCCACGAAGATCAGACTGGGTGACCGGAGGCTGGGGGGAGCCTGATTGACGCAAGGACCTGTGGAGGGTGGCTGTGCTCTTGTACCCACTCCCTCCTAATGATCTGGTAGGACATGCCTGGCACCCATGTGAACAAGAAGTGTTGTGAATAAGCCGCTTGCATCTGCAGCAAGGGAAAAGGAGGGGGCTTGGGCAGCTGGTGGGGGGGGTGTTGAGCATTGTCCGTCTAGATGAAGTCCTTGATGCGGGTTGTGGAGCTTTGTGAAGCTGTAAGGTAAGGTGTTCCTGTGACCTAAAACGGGAATCTCAGGCCTGGGGAGAGAGGTGATCTAGGAGCCTGAGCTCTGAACTGACTGGTACAGCAACCTCAGGTGAAGTCGGTTCACCTTTCTGTGCCTCCCTCCCTTCCTTCCTTCCACCGTGTCAGAAGTATAAGAGGAACCTACCTTCCGGTGAGACAGGAGGTGTAATTACTGTTTGTGAATCAGTGTAAAGAGCATGCAGTGCAGGCACCAATTAATCCTGACACCACATAGGTGAGGGATGTGCCTAGCCCAGGATGATCATTGTCCAGAATTTTTTCAGACAGAAGTCACTCATTAGAGCAAGGCTTTTGCTCCGCAGGCTGACCTGAGCAGGGACAGGCACATGGCAGACGCACTGGCTGGAGCAAGGCCTGGCACAGAAAACATGTCAGGACAGGAAGAAGCACCTGTCCTCTACACTAATATTTTTAAGTGGAGCCTCAGAGCATGTGACGCTGTGAAATACATGCCAGCTCTTCCACCCCGGTGATGCCAGAGTCTGGCAGAGTCACCCCTACACAATGCATCTGCTCCTAGCAAAGGAGCTGGTGGGAAGAGCATCCCCAAGCCTGCCCTGGGTTCTTTGCCTCTTTAGCCGAGTTTGCTTTTTTAAGGTCCTTGCTAATCTTGGCAAGGAGATGTAGCAGTGCCAAAAACAGCCCAGCTAGGCCCAGAAAAATCAAATTGCTATCCAACATTATAGGGTTTCTGGTCCCCGCTCCCTTGCCTGTTAATTATTTCTTCTTCCTTCCACTTCATAAACTGCAGAGCAGTCCTTCACAGATATTTATAATATTTATTAGCATTTAAAATAATAAATAATACCTTACTGAGGCCCCTGGGCCCATTCTTCCCAGTCAGTGCCATCCTAGAAGTAATACATCAACAGAGCAATGGAAATATGATGATATATGGCACGGATCCATCATCTGAGCCCCGGCATTTCAACGCAGCACTCCACAAAGGGCTATCGCCACGATTATAGATGGCTGACTGATGGTACAGCCCTGGCTATTATGAACAAGTCAGATGGATCCTAATCTTTAATGGATGGCTTTGAAATTGGAATGGATTCTTCCATGAAAAAGTAGCCAGGTGTTTTAAGGGATGGGTAGAAAGACATTAGTGGGTTGGAAGCCTCCTGTAGGCTTAGGCAAAAATGACTTTTTCTTGTGGGTCAAGGGAGGTAAGAGCCAAAAGCCGTTCGACCCTGAACACGCAGCAGGGGCTAGGAGTCTGGAGGGCAAAATCCATTTGTGGTCTTTCCCCACTTGCTCTTCTCAGGAGGCTGTTGGTGCTGCGAAGCTGAAGGCTGCAAGGTCTCTCTCCGGCTGCCCAGACCATCTTGAACACGGTCCAAGTTGGAAAGAAATTGTGGTGGCCTCCTGCGCTCCTCTCCCCATGCCCAAACAAGCAGGCTATTGGGAGCGTGAGGTTTTCCCTGGCTCTGAGCAAGGACCACTACTCTCAGAATAATACATCTGCAACCTGCAAAGGCAGAATTCAGTGCAGTGCTAATGACCTTTCTCTCATGGTCTTATACGGACCGGGTCCTCCCACAGAAACCCTAGCTGCTTCTCTGCTGCCTTGCTGGAAAGCTGTGCTAAATGGGCAGCTGGTGATTCCCTTTGCACAGGGAATCCCCGGTGGCATGGATCTGGCTTAGGTCAGAGACTATCACTGCTTTAAGTTCTTAATCATCAGAGCTATTTTACTGCAAGCAGTCTGAGATACATCCTGAAATGGACTGATGCTACAAGAGGAACAGTGCTCTCATGCCTGCTAATGCTGCACGGTGGACTCTGCTCATCTGAAATGCATGTCCTGCATTAAAGGGCTGTCCTGCATGAATGTGTAGGTTTAAGAAGTGGGGTGGTTTTGTGCCTGTGCCCCAATTCACACAGGCTCTTGTCATCTTGAATGCTGGGTCAGGCATCCTTGCAAGTACTTAAAGCCAAGATCAGCTTGGACTTGTGGCATCTCATTTAAAGCCACACGAGAGCTGAGGCACTCAGCTGCCAGCAGCCAAGTTCAGGGCACTGCCTCCAGAAGTGGGGGAGACCCCACGATGACCCAAGGCATTCTCCATCTCTCAGTCAAAGGATTCAGTCAGTCGTGTCCAAAATCAGAAGGGACAAAGAGAAAGAAAAGCCATCTCTAGGCAGGCACAGAGGGAAGGTGATGATACCAGCAAGGCCCTGAGACTGCCCTGTTCACTAGAGGGAAGGAAGTGAGCATCATGCAGCACACGGAGATTACTGAGAGGGGTGGCTAAAAGCTCCTCCTCACCGCGGAGAAGGGCTGGCAGCTGCAGGATGACTTCAGCTCTGGAGCTGTGAGCACCAAAGAAAACTGGTGCTGCCTGGAACTGCTGCAGAGCACAAAGGACAACGTGGGAACAGGGCAAGCTAAGAAAACAGTGCAGAAATCGGAGTCTGTGGGGACTGTGAAGAACTGGGACCAGGCTAAAATGGCTCCTTAGCTGACCTTGGTCAGTGGACACTAGCAGTTGGTCAGGGACTGCTGCTGAACGGCTAATGGCTTGCGGGACTGAAAACCTTTGAGGGCATTGTATCTCTTACCAGGGATTTGAGATGCAAAAGAAGGGATTTAGTCAATAGGGACTCCTTAAAGATAGAAAGCTGTGACCAGTGAGAGTGCTGTATTCTCTGCCTTCGCAATTGGCTGAGAATGAGTATGAACTTGCAGTGTGATGCTATGGTTAAGAGGGTTATTGCAATCCTGTTAATACAGAGGAGGGATGGGGGAGGGCAATATCACCTCTATTTGCAACTGGTGCAGCTGCTGCAGGAGTGCCATGTCCAGTCCTGGGGTTTACACTTCAGAAAAAAATGTCAAAAAATGAGGGAGGGAGTCAAAGAAAAGCCACAAAGGCTTGACAATATGTTTTACAGCAAGAGATCAAGGAGCTCCACCCACTGGTCTTATCCAGGAGTAAGTTAAGGAATGATTTGATTAAAAGGTCTAAGTGCCTGCATGAGCTCTCTTGATAACAGAAGACTCTTCTGTCTAGCAGATGGGGGTACAACACATTTGAATGGGTGAAAGTCAAAGCTAGATCAATTTAGATTAAAAATCAAGAGTAACATTTTAGCAGCGAGGAATGAGCCATTGGAACAACATACTGTGGTGGGTTCTCCATTGCTGGACAATTTTTAAAATCAAGACTGGATGTTTTAGAAGACATCTGCTCAGCCACAGCTAATGCACTTAAAGCAGGAATTAATTCAGATGAGCCCTATGGCCTGTCATACAGGAAGTCAGACTTGGATTGCAGTAATATTCCTTTCTGGCCTCAAAATCTATGAATGGAAAAGAGGTCTTATAGCAGCTGTGTAGGTTTGACATTTCTGCCATTTATGTCTCACTTGTTCAAAGCATACACGTTGCATGCTGGCTCTGAATCCTGGGGGGACAATCCTATTCTCCCGATAAACCCCATTGAACACCTGTGTAGATGTGTGCACGGTTCCCCACGTTTCTGGTCTGAACATCTTTGTTTGGATTACCTGCCTTTGGACTTTGAGTTTTGATTATGATGCCAAAGCTGGAATAGGCTGCCAGGGGCATCAGGCACTGTGATGTGATGTGGTGGTGAATCATGATTGCATGTGCTACCGTCAGTCTGTGCACTGGGTAAATGATTATTAGAACGGTAAAGAGCAGGACTAGACAAGCCTCTGAAACCCCCAAATCCCCAGTTTATTAATTGTATCAATTATTCTTAATTAAAGTTTGGTATGACTATGAGTAATGCTGTGCTCACCATGGCTGTTACCTCTGTCAGGAGTGCTGAAGATGACAGAATACTTTGAAAGTCTGTGAAGTCACCGGTGGAGAGATTTGGGCAATTCCAAAAGTAGCTCAGTGTGTCCAGGTAGTCTCAATCTAATACATATCAAAAACTGTCACTCTCCAACTCGGGATTTCTCTGGGTTTCAGGCTGCAGAGTTGTTTTCCTCTTTCGTAGCCCTCACTTCAGGAAATTAACCCCAACAAAAGGAAATCTGGATAGGGAAAGGCAAAGAACCATCCTACCTATTTGCATATTGCTTGGCAGCTGCAGCTGCAGTTCCAAAATTATTTAATCAATGTCTGTATAGTATGTCTGCCAAGTGCTGGGTGCTTTCCAAATGGCCAGAGGCATGTTCTGCTTTAAGGAGCTTGCAGGCTAATGGCTTGTGGCTCCACAGTTTGTACGCCATGTCAGAGTTAAAAGGATCAGTGACACAAACACTCAGTAAAAGGTGTTTCTGTTGGGATGGTTATTCCCATATATTTACAGAAATAAACTGTTTCCTAAATGATGCAGGTAAACTGGCAAGTGGTACCTCAAGTGGTATGTAGTTCCCTCAGCAGCTCCTAATGTTGTCTATAAACCAAGCAGTAGACTGATAAAACACCTCTTCTGCACCAATTCTTACTTTTCTTTCTCTTTCCTGACCAATCTGCAAATACAAAACAAAAACCTGGGACAAGTTCCCTTTTAGGTTGCCATGTGCAACTTAGACAATTTGCCACTGAAAGTGATAAAAGCAATCTTGATACCAGTGGGTGCACACAGAACTTGAAAGGAGAAACACTCTTAATGAGCATCATTCAAACAACCTTGACACAGCCCTGCTCTTTGTATAACCATTTCAGAGCACAATCCAACTTCCATTGAAAACCCAGAGAGTGCTTGCTTTGATTTTACTGAGGGTCTCTCTACATGGTTGTTTAAATCATTAAAAGAAGCTTTAAACAAACATTTGGCAAATCAATGGTTTGCTATTTACCCTCCTTTTTTCTCCCCTGTGTGTGTATGCGCGCATGCGCGCGCGTGTCAGATCATGGATTCCTGGAAGACTGTTATGCTTATACTGGATCTGATAAAACATTACACCACCTATTGCATAATTACAGCGCATTTCATAATCCCTACAGTGCTCTGGAAATTGTGGAAGATCAGTTCATTTTTTGAATCTGTGCATTGTATCATGGATCAGAAGCTTTAAAAAGTTTGCATGGGTAAGAGCAAGGAATGAATATTTTGGAGTGCACATCTAAGTCACTTAAAAGCATAAATACACTAAAAATCCATAGGGCTTGTGTTTTAGTCATTTTTGCATATCCCACTCTGCATGTTTCTGAGTGAAAGAAATAGGTAAGGTTCATTTAGCCCTTGCCATTGTGGGGAGTGTTTTGTTGCAGAAGTATGGTGCTGCTCACATAGAATACTTTTGTTTAATGGTATGTGAGATAAAGGTGATATAGGAATTGTTTATATAGCCTCACTTGGATTTTGATACTTTTTAATTCTATATAATGATTTAATTATATATATAAAATCAGTGGTCCTTTTCTTTTAAACATGTATAGCAATCTTAACTGTATGTTAACATTTTTTAACTTCCTTTTTTTAAAGTATTTTGAAATGTTGTGTTTCTAATGCCACTGCAGACTGTGTCAGAGTTGCAATGGAAAAGCATTGACTGAATAATAATAATACATAGATATTAAAGATCTTATAAAAATCTATATACATTATAATCTGCATATAAGCTCCAAACTACCGACCCCACAGTTCATAAAATCCATACAGGTTATTTGTCATTTGAAGTCTCAGAGGTCCAAAGTTTTGTTATTTAAAATGTTGATGGCAAATTTATTTTTCTTTAGGCCCATTTGCAATCAAACCCATTTCTTAACAAATGCATTTGTTCACAGGTGGACTTATCTACATCACTTTCTACTCAGAAGATTACCCTTGCAACCAGAAAGGCTAGAAAACTAATATTAACCCCCCACCCCAACAGCCCTGTGCTTTGCAGAATTCAAATCCTTTGTCCATAAATGCACTTGCTACACAACTAGTGCATAACTTTAAAATGCTGTAGTATTTTTAAATATATTTTTAATCCTACAATTACTGAAAAATAATGATGGCATTCACAATGGGGTGATTAAAAATTAATGTATACGGTTACATACATTTTAATCTTCTACCATAAACTACTGTACAGAGAAAGTGGCCACAAAATAATCTCAGGGATTATTTTTTTCTAATGTGAAAACTATATATTTGTCATTAGTTCATTCTTTGTAAACAGTTCTTACCATATAGGCCTTAAAGGTTACACTAGTAACATAACACCGAGCAATAGTTCCTTCCCAAAAAGGAAAAAAAAAGGTATAATTGGACACTACCCAGTATATGGACTTAAAATTGCAACCAGGAACTCCACAATCCTTAAAATATGAGAGCATTTTCTATTTTCTTTCCTGCTTTATTTTCTCTGCTTCTGTGTCTATACAGATAGATATATAGATATATAGATATATATATATAGTCTTCCTATTTGCCTCTTAAATAGTGTTTCATTTCTCCATTTTAATTGCTTTGTTTCTGTTCTTTTCACTTTATCCCCCGCACATTACTTAAAAAAGAAAATATATCCAACCTACATATCTGAAAGTCACATTTGTTTGTTCTGGTAAATGACCAATGTATATCATGAATATTTGGGATGATGATTAACTTTCTGTGTATATGGTCATTAGTGATGACTTTGGAAATTCATTCATTCATTCATTCAAGTTTTTATGGGATGTTTGGAGATGCAATTTGCTTGTTCTGGGCCAAGAAATAATACAATTAACTTCCTTTGGCAATCCGGTCATCTGTATCCAGCCTACAAGTGATACTGGCACACTCCCAAGAGCTAATCCCTGTAACCTAGTTCTTTCCCAGTATTTGTTTTCTTATTACTTTGTAAGAAAATCACTTGCATTCAGTAGCAGAGTACTTTTCAGAACAGGGGAATAGCAGCCTGCAAATCGTTTTTTTCCACGTAGCTTTTGACAAACTTGTGCATCCTGACCATTGCTTCATTCTGTCCCTTTTCTAAGCATCTAATACAGGGATGGGCAATTATTTTGGGCAAAGGGCCGCTTACTGAGTTTTGCCAAGCCATCAAGGGCTGCATGACAGGTAGCCGGGGCAGATAAATATTAATTTTCTAAATTTTTAGGGGCCCTGTGGGCTGGATAGAATGGCCTGGGAGGCCACTTCCGGCCCATGGGACACATTTTGCCCACCCCTGATCTAACAGAAACCTAAAGAACATTGCACTTTTTCACATGTACCTAAATTACAAAATAGTTAAATCCCATTTCCAAGAACAACAGAACTTTCCGTAGGAATTTTTGCCAAAATATGAATGCATTTCTAGAAGATGCGAACAGGAAGAGTGGCCAAAATGAGTAGGTTGTGTTCAGAGTTAATGTCCCACCTCTGTGATACAGAATTGTCTGTTTCCCACCACTATCGCCTGTTCAGCTCGCTTGCAGGTAACATGGTGAGCTGCGTTCATCTGCAGTCAGGTAGAAGGCAGGGAAGAGCAACCTGAGTGCAGATAAATTGGTGTTTTCACCATGGGACATGGTACCATGGCTTCCTAGCTATCCTAAAGGTGCGCCCATTGCTCCCATCAAAAGAGATAAGCTGGTACAACCAATGCTGGGATTGTCTTTCAGTGAAAAAGCCTTGTGTGAACCCTTGCAGGATCAAGAAAGGGCCTTTAAGAGATTGTATTTAAACACATGGACACAGGTGGAATTGGGATTTTTCTTAAGTAGAAGCTGACACCTTCAATACTGCACCCGGTTTTGGTCCCCACCCATCAAAAAAGATATAGAATTAGAAAAGGTCCAGAGAAGGGCACCAAGGGTGATTAGTGGTGTGGAGGGGTTTCCATATGAGGTCAGACTAAAGAATCACAGACTCATTCAAAATTTGGGTGGAAAGGGACCTCAGGAGGTCACATCGAGTCCAACCCCCTGCTCAAAGCAGGACCAGCCCCAACTTCATCATCCCAGCTAGGGTTTTGTGTACCTGGGTCTGAAACACCCCCAAAGATGGAGACTCCACCACTTCTTTGGGTAACCTGTTCCAGCGCTTAACCACCCTCCTAGTGAGAAAGTTTTTCCTAATATCCAGCCTCAACTTCCCTTGCTGCAGCATGAGCCCATTGCTCTTTGTCCTGTCATCTGCCCCCACTGAGAACAGCCCAGCTCCATCCTCTTTGCAGCCCCCCTGCAGGGAGGTGAAGGCTGCTATTCAATCCCCCTTGGTCTTCTCTTTTACAGACTAAATCAGCCCAGTTCCCTCAACCTTTCCTCACCAGTCATGTGCCATAGCCCCACAACCATCTTTGTTCCCCTCCGCTGGACTCTCTCCAATGTGTCCACATCCATTCTGCAGTGGGGGCCCACAACTGGACACAGGACTCCAGATGTGGCTTCCCCAGTGCTGAATAGAGGGGAAGAATCACTGCCCTCGATTTGCTGGCAATTCTCCTACTAATGCAGCCCAGGATGCTGGAGAAGTAATTTAGTATTTTGCAAACCCTTCTCATGTTCCCCCTTGAGCGTCTCTTCTAAATGGACCAAACCTGGCCTCTTTACAGGGGACAATAAGATGAGTATGCATCAACAGCATGTCCTTGTTGCCAAGAAAGCTAACACAGGGATTTATTTGCTGTCTTGCAATACAAGAACGAAGGTCACACCATGAAACTAGTAGGCAGTACATTTAAAACTAACACAGGGAAGTTCTTTAATGACCAGTGGGTCATTAAACGGCAGAACTCCCTTGGCTGAGATGATGGAGTTGGAGCTGGTCCTGCTTGGAGCGGGGGTTGGACTAGATGTGACCTACTGATTCAATGCATTCGTGGCCACCAGATACGGTGCAAGCCGACAGCTTAGCCAGATTCATCAAGGGACTGGATATGTGCTTGGAGGCAATGGGCATCAGCAGCTACAGAGCATGGGAACGAGGGGCACAGCCTTAAATGCTGGAGGTTTCAAGGGACAGTAGGAAAACCCTGGTCAGACCCATTCCCTCCCTTCTTCAGCCTCCACTCTCTGCCGCTGTGTGATGTGGGACACTGGGTATGCCAGACCTAGGCTCTGGCGCCCTAAATAACAGCTGGTCTTATGTTCTTATGAAGAGAGAGCACTTGTGAGAAAAGAAATGCAAATATCTATAACTCTTGGTTCAGAGATGATACCTTTTATTAGACCAACTAAAAAATCATCTTTTTCTGCAAGCTTTCGAGCTCATGTGCCCTTCATCCAGCTCAGGGAAAATTAAAGATGGTAAAAAGTCTGCGTAGGCAAGGAAAAAAAGCAGACAAGGTTCTCTGAGCAAAGTGGTCTCTTTTGGTAGACCAACTACAGTTGGGAAAATTGTTCTTTGCAAACTTCGGGGCATAAATAGCGTTGCCTGCCTGCAGCCATTCGGGGCTGGACCTGATGATCGTCCGAGGTCCCTTCCAGCCTACATCCTACAAATGAATGAATGACTCTATGAATCCTTAGACCAGCGCTTCCCAAACGTTTCCTCAGCATGACCCCCTCGATGGCCCGTTTTTCTGTCTCCCAACCCACAGCCCCCCACTCCCGCATCCCCGTGTGCTGATGTTGGGACCCCCTCTGGGGCAGTACTGCCAGCTCCATGGGCAACTGATGCCTCCTGAGTCTGGGGGGGGCACCCGCAAAACTTGGCATCGGTGTCAGGGACAGGGCTGGCAGGCACACAGAGAAGCTGGCATCAGCGCCAGCAGTGGGGTACAGCCCTGCTGGGGGGGCATGTGCCCCCTTCCCAGTTGCCTATGGTCAGTTTTCATGGTTTTTGGTGTTGCTCTTGAAGTCAGGAGTGTGAAAACTGTATCAAAATAGAGATAAAAGAGCTAAGGTTTTCACGTTCCCCACATGTAGACATTAAAAGCAAGACCCAAAATCATGAGAGTTGGTGATGCTGCCACAGCTTGGGGGCCGCTGCCTTGGATGGATGTTGCGGTGATCAACGCCTCTGTGAGGAAGTGAATGGCTTGACTCTGCCAGCTCCGTCGGCCTAGGTGCGGGTCCCTGGCTGAGGCACAGAGGGGCACAAGGGACCACCATGGGCACTGAGGGGACAACACAGGCACACGAGGACAGGGTCACTGAGGGAAAACGAGCACAACGTGGACACTGAGCGCGGCCCCAGCCCGTAGCCCCGCCCCCGCACGTGCCACGTGACCGCGGGCGAGCAGGCGGGCGCCTTTGTCATAATGCGCCGGGTCACGTGAGACC
>NW_017729016.1:6578787-6579043 GCF_001723915.1 Gavialis gangeticus
AACGTGGACACTGAGCGCGGCCCCAGCCCGTAGCCCCGCCCCCGCACGTGCCACGTGACCGCGGGCGAGCAGGCGGGCGCCTTTGTCATAATGCGCCGGGTCACGTGAGACCGGGGGGCGTGGCGCACTGTGACGCCTGCGCAGTGCGACCGCTGCCCCGGCCCCTGCGGTTCCTGGTCTGGAAACCCCGCGTGGGGCCGCTGAGGCAGGCAGCCGCCATCGCGACGGGCCGGGCCTAGCCCCGGCGGCCCTCGCC
>NW_017729016.1:6584043-6584302 GCF_001723915.1 Gavialis gangeticus
GGCAGGCCGCTCGCGCCCGTCCCGCGCCCCGGGCCGCGTGCCCCCCGCCGGCGCGGCCATGTCCTGCGTGCACTACAAGTTCTCGTCCAAGCTGAACTATGACACGGTCACCTTCGACGGGCTTCACATCTCCCTGTGCGACCTCAAGCGCCAGATCATGGGCCGCGAGAAGCTCAAGGCGGCCGACTGCGACCTGCAGATCACCAACGCGCAGACCAAAGAAGGTGCGAAGGGAGGGAGGGGAGGAGCAGGCTGCCCC
>NW_017729016.1:6584471-6593502 GCF_001723915.1 Gavialis gangeticus
CCCCCCCCCACAGTCGCATAGGGGACGTGGAGCTAAGAGGAGCCAACCAAGTACAAATGTGTTGAGGAACACCGTCATCAAGGGGGGTAGAGATTTCGAGGAGTACTTGCATGTGCTGTGGCAAGTGTTCTTGCTGATGAAAGTGTTGGTTACCACGAATATTTACAGCTTTCCTGGTTCTTAAGCCAGCAGAAAAATATGCAAGGAGGTTTTACAGGGCTAACTCCCACCATTTTGGGGGGTTTCTTTTTTTGGGGAGGAGAGGTTGAAACCTATATTTGTAATGAAACAAGGAGTGATTTAGTCTGAAGTGTGTGTTCTTTGTTTTAGTTTTATTTAAGGGTAGGTTAGTTTTGTGTCTATTGTGAGATTAGAAATGGTCAGTGGGAGGTAGGGTTCTAGGAGTGAGACTCAATGGTAATACCTCTACTGTGGTTGTAGTGCCACTTCTTACATCTGTAGCAGACACATCTTTTTAAAGTTGTACTGTTCATATAACCACTAAAACAGCCTTTCAGGAGAGTTGTTTGTATATGTAGACACATCTGGGAGTTTCTGGTTAATGCAGATCATTTTCGCTTCTTCATCAAAGACCAAATGTTCCTGGTCATTCACAGACTCTTTGAACTTCAGCTGGCAAACAGTCCAAAAAGAAGTTGATTGCTTCCCTACAAACTGGTTGTACCAAGGAGTATACCACCAAGGAGTGTATTTGAATCTTAATATATTCAGCACAGTTCATGTGACTAATACACACATCAGAAGTCTCTGAAAATATCTTTAATTGTCATGTGACTAGGGCTGATCAGTCATCATGATTATTTACTGTTTCCTAAACAGAATATAAATTGACTTGATCAGTTGTATGGATATGGATTAAAATAGAATTTAACTTCCAAAAACTTTAGAAAGTGTCTTAATTTTTTAATATTCTCATGTATTCAGTATTTTTCTTTTAAAAGAAATGCTGTCAATTTTAAATGACAATCAGAGTATTCAGGTATTGTGTCTGTTTCTGTGTCTACTTTCCTGCTTTTTTGGAATTTTTTAAAGGCATTTGCACGAACAAAATCATTCTCCCTTTTGCCGTGTGGTTATGCACAGGATACTTGGCTGGGAGGGGGATTGAAAAAGGGGGGGAAATGCCAGACAAGAAAATGTGTCCTACTTTGTCAAAGGAGGAGCTAAGATATTACTTGCATGTAGGCAAACATTTATTAAGGAAATCAAAGTTTAAAGGTAGTCTGGCATTTTAAAGGTTAAGGTTTAGGGGCTGCCAGTGATGACATTGTCTCCCTACATATAGCTAAATGTTCATAACGCTGAACAAAACTAGGAGAGGTTTACAGGCAGAAAAATATTTACAGCACGCAGTAGTAATTGGAATAATTTACAGTTAAAGTACACGTGCTATACTGCTTCATTTAAAGGGCTTCCCTGCACAAGAAAATTTTAAATGTCTCTAACTAGTATTAATGCTCTTCTAACAGTTATTGGGACCCTAATGTAAATGGCCAGGTGGCAAGGCTCACTATTTTAAGCACCTAGTGTCAAGAGTAGTATCTAGTTGAGAACAGCATTAGAATTAGCAACACTGAAAGGGAAGAACCTGAGCTATTAACAGAAGAAAACTTACAGAAATAATTCACTGCAGTAGCAAGAACCTAGGAATATTTCTAAAATATTCATTGCAGGCTAAGGGAGTAAGGAGCATATAGAACTAATCAGGTTCCATCAGTATTAATCTTTTCCTCTGGTTCTGTTTTGCTACAATCTGACTTTTGTCAGGTATTTAAGAAATAAACATATTTTAATTACTGTAGAATTGAGAGTTTGTTGTTTTGTCTATGTGGTTATTCAATCAAGAATTGAAGTAGATGATACAAAATGCAAAAAGTAATGTTTCTTCAAGACTATATGAAGTAATCGGTTTGTTAATAAAATACTCTATTAATCCATGTCCCACTCCCTGGATTTTGGTTGTCTGCCTTTACTGCTCAGACATGGTAAGGTAAGGTAATGGATTGTTGGTGGGGGCGGTAGGCAAGAAGAAAAATCCATAATGAATTTGCCACCCTGTAGTAAACTTTCATTTTGTTTTTATTTGACTGTACTTAATACTCTAGCGTACTTGTATAATATTAAGCCAAAAATAAAAGCCTTTTCTGCACCTTCTTGCACTTGAGAAGGCACAATGCCCAGGGAAACCTGGAGGAAAAAATGCAGTTTCAAATTTGTTTTTCTGACCTTTATGGAAGAAGTGAGATTCTAAGAGTGATATGGATGAGGTATAATGGTGGCTTAGAGAACTAAAGTTAATGGTAAAAGATAATGTGATAAGTCATGGCACTTGGTGGTTACAGCTTCTTGCTCAGGCAAGATAGGTAGAGGAATAGATGGGATTTGAGATGTAGCTTCTCCTCCCTCCCTCTTTGCAGAAGTTAGGGCAGGGTCCCCCTTGGGGCATTTATAGACCTACTGGGGAGGAGAGTTCAATTAATGAGAGCCACTCTATTAAAGCATCCGCAGTGTCACGTGTATCAGCATCCCCATGCTGAAAAATGGCAGTGGATGTACTTTAACTCTTTACAGCAGTTCAGCAATTTTAATGTTTCTTGATAGAAATGGAACACTGTGTATAAGCAGTATAAAGCAGTACTTGTACATTTATTGACAAGTGTGAACTTTGCAGTGAAAAACTTTACGCACATAAGTAATTCCATTACCTTTTTTCATTTCAATGTATAATATCTTTTAGGTAGTTCTGTTGGCAAATTTCAAAAATGAAACTGTCAAGCAGTTTAATAGCTTGCTTTTCTTTGCCATGTGCTGTATAAGCTTTACTTACATGGTGATGATAAACAACAGCCAGTGTTCTGCCTGGTCTAGTAGGCAGTTTGTGTTAAGCTGGTTTCAACAAGGTAAGAAGTGCTTCACTTTGTGGCCTCTCTATACTAGAGACTTGTGGAACTGACTATTATGCTTCTCGAGTCAGATGACAGATTTCAAATTCAGCGCTGAACATTTGTAGTCTGCCTTGCATTCTTCTAGTATTTGCCAAGCTGCTCTAACTTTTTATTGTCTTCTGAAGCAGCAGTTTTAGTGAGACTTGAAAAGATGGTTGGTGCACTTCGGGAAGCAAGTGAGAAAACTGCATGAATTGTTTTAGCTAGTCTTCATGCACACCATGACTAAAACAGTTCAGCCGGAACTTATAGTGTCAAATAATACTTAGTCCTGCTGAAGTGTAATTTATTTGTCATGCTCACTTGTGGATGCAAAGTGTTACAGCTGGTTCTAGGAAACTAGCAATGATTAGCTGACTAAATATGCCTGAGGTGTGCAAGGTTATCAAAGATTGTTCTCATGCTCAACCCCACTACTCCTACACGGGGAAAAAATGTAAGATCTGTTTCTTAAAGGTGACTATAGCTGCAGTAAATCTTGACTTTTTGCAGCTCTGTGGTTTGCAAAGAGCTACTAACTTTTTTTCCTCAAGAGTTTTCCAGTGCTAATATGAAGGATCATCCTAGGTACAGCATTGCCTTAGTGGTGCACAAACAATTCTTCTGCCACAATCCCACGGTGCTGCATTCACTGCATAGGTGATTGGTCTACTGTTTCTGAAATTGTGTGGTCAAGCTGACAGGAATCATTTAATTGTACAAAGAAAATTAGCCACACTGTAGAGTTTAACTGCACATTATGTTATGTTAATCGCATTTTCTGTTGCTTCTTTGAAAATAGTCTAATTCTGTTGTTGTTATGCTTTTGGTAAGAGGCTGTTGTGTTGGGTGGCTTGAAGCTGCTGTTTTGCCCCTAGTGGCTGCGTAAGATGACATGGGTCCAACTAAGCTTAGGCATTAAATCGTCTGGATCAGGCTTTAGTACAGGGGTGGGCAAAATATGGCCCATGGGCTGGATGTGGCCTACCAAGCCATTCTATCTGGCCTGCGGGGCCCCTAAAAAACTTAGAAAATTAATATTAATCTGCGCTGGGCTGCCTGTCATGTGGCCCTCAATGGCTTGCCAAAACTTGGTAAGTGGCCCTCTGTCCAAAATAATTGCCTGCCCCTGGTCTGGTACAAGGGTCAGCAGTGTTTTTAGGCAGAGTGCCAAAAACACCCACAGCCTTGACTTGGAAGATGTTGGTGTGCCAGGGGTGGATGGGGGGGATCTGCAAGGTGCCTGGTCCTTATTGTGGCAGCACAGACCCAGCCCCTTCTCTGCTGTTTGCCTCAAGGTGTGCATGCCAGGCAAAATGCCTTCATGTGCCATGCTCTGGCACCTGTACCAGGGGTTGCCTACCTTTTATCTAGTGTGTGACTAGGTATTTGAGCAGCTAGGCGAGATCTACGTCCTTACAGGGGCAATCACTGCTATGAAAAGAAAAAGGGTTGAACTTCCTATATCATGAAGCTTGTGACAACAGCAGTAGATTTAGTTCAAGGCAAAGAATATGCTACTTTTGCAGTGAACTAGACATCTTCTTTTAGACTTATCATTTTGTGACTGCAGAGGTGGTACTGTATCATCTGGAGGTACCATGTAGGATTTGCTGAGGGGTCAAGAGAATAAGGGCTCCATGAACTGTTTGGACTGGTGGGCTATCCTATTACAATCTTATGATGCATTTTGGTGGAGGCAGAGAAACAGCAGCCAACTCAGTTTGGCCAGATTTTGAAGAGACAGCTTGTCTGCTTCCTCATCTATTCAACAATTATCCGCTCCAACCTAAACAACTAAACGGTAGCTAAGAGACTCGCTCAGTGATCCCCGGTGTTATTTGGCTTGTTGCTCCCTGTAATTCTGTAGTATTGACGTGCCACTTAAGGGCTGCTCTTCCTTGTCAGCATAGGAACGCTTGCCTCAGTGTGCTGATCAATTTATTGTGCCATGCCACGTGGCCCAATCCAGTGATTAATTCAAAACTTGAGATCAAAGTAAAATTACAAAATGAGAATTTCACTGCAAGAAATGATGTATTGGCCATTATTGGCATAATTTGTATACGGCACGGGTTATTTAAAGACCAAGGGCTAACAGACTTGAAGACTTAAGCTGATCTAGAAGATGTGGCAGTGTAGTGCCAGATGGACTTTTGCATTTGTCAGTATTAAGTAATTGAAGGGAATAGCTGGGGTTACTCATGTTGATCTCTAAATTTGTGTTCAGGAAAAAGACCGAGTATTGTAGTGAACAGTTCAACTAAGATTCATTGTGCAGGAGGGATCAAAAATAACTCTGCCGTTAATTTACCTCCCTTTCCCTTCACTCCTTCAAATTTCCATTTGTCCCTAATGCCGTGAAGTGCATTATAGGAGACTGCTGAAAAATGTAACCTTTAATAGTCACATTAGTGACTGACAAAAGTATGCAATCACCTTCATTGCATACTTGGTCTTAATCTGGCATCCTCATTAACCTTTACAAGGTTTGTGTGAATTCTGTGTCCTATGTTCAAGGTGAAGGTAGCCTGAGGTGGGCAGTATAATTTGAAACTGAACTGAAATTCTTAATTTGACTGCATCAAGGGATAGTTGGAGCATCCCTGGAGTTAGCTTGCTGTTTACTTCTTTTATTGTTGTCACCACACCAGTAGGATGGATGGCCAAGGGAGTTGTGGTGTCAGGTAGACTGGATTTACAGTGGTGAATCACTTCATAACACGCTTTGGTCAAGGACCACAAAATTAAGGCTTCTTTGAAAAGGAGGATGGAGCACAGTGTCATTGAACCCTTTCTGGAATCAGGGAAATAAGACTGGAGGACAGCTTACCAGATGACAAGGGAACATTCAACAGATATGTAGAGCTTAGGCAAATGAGTTTCATTTTCATCTGCCAGTTTACTTGGTGCTGTCTGTACAATACTTCGTTTACATTAGGATAATTTCTAACTGCCCTTTGCTCTTTAGTTGGTTGCTTCTGCTCTGGCAGCCAAGTCCTTAAAACAGCAGGAAGGAAAAATGGCATATTGGTGTGATGACTTAAATTACACTGTTCCTTTTGTTATTGTACAAATATTATTTTATTTTGATATTGCAGTTATGTTAATGTTTTGTTATACATAAACACAGTTTCTTAAAAAAAAAAGGTACTGTCACTAATAAATTAGACTGTTCTTTAATAGGAATACAATATGAATTCATTGTTTAGAGTTTTTACCCAAGCTAATACAATCCTTATTGAAGCATAAGAAAAATAAGTATCGAGGCTCTAACTCCATCATGACCAAGACAGTTCACAGAAGCAGCTGTCAGTAAAGCACTGTCATTTCAGATCACTCCTCCACACATTCTCTCACCACATAGGTTAGCATAATTAAATGTGAAGCAGTAGAAGCTCACAACAAATAAACCATTTCTCCATTCCATTTCCAATCCTCAACTATCTGTTCAAAAAGATATATGCAAAGCTCTTCTAATAAGGGCGGTGCTATATTTGCAGGCTTTCGCATCACTGGTGTCAAACTGCATAACTGTGTACTATTATTCCTTGGCTGCCTTTGTTTTTTTTACATATTAAATTGAATGCAGCCAGCGAATGTTACAGTTGTTAGACTAGGCATTGAGCTGCCATCCCAAGTCAACAGACCTTTTCAGCTCAGTTTTTGAAAATTGTGAACTGCCCTCAGACCACACCCTCTGTGTATCTTTAAATTGGCATGTCTCTTGGCTGGATTTATCTAGAAATAGCTTCGTTTGCCACAGGTAAATTTTGGTGGCAGGATCAACAGATTTGGAGTGGGGATAGAGACATGACCTCCCCATCAGTGTTGTTCAGTGAGAAGAGTCATCTTTTGCCCATTTTTGAAGAGCCTTTGAGAATTCGTGCATCATGCTCATTGCCTAGGCACCCTTTAAATATATTAAGGAATCTGTCATAATCCTCAAAACTGAATTGTAATTCAACAGTATCATGATCTGTTACTGTGTCCAGAAAAACATGTTAAGGTGTGAAGACCACAGGTTGAATGTTTGGGTTTGTTTAATAGCTCCTTCTACAGTCTTTGTCATGCCCTTTGCCTGGATCCTACCACTCCATATTGCCATTTATGTCTTGATGAACAGGAGAATCTCCTAGATACTCTTCGAGTCTAAGCATAACTGTGGGTAGGTAGTCAACTGCCATAGATATTTGCTGATCCTCTATGGTAAGAGGAGGTCCATCCTGAAGTAGCACTGGAGCTAGTTTTCCCCAGACATGGAAAATTCTCATTCTCACTCTACAGCTGCTGAATTTTAGTTTGCAAACAATTTCATTTATTGATTTGGCTCAAATCACAATGACTGAAGTTAATGCTCTGTTTCCTGAATGTTACTGTCCAGCATTGTGGAGAACCAGCTACTCCAGAACTAACACTGTGTGATGGAAAGTCAGTCATGCTGGTTGAACTTTTCTTGGGAGGTCATTACTACTTTATAGAAGTGCTAACTTGAGCCTTTTTGATGAGCAGTTGAGTATTTGTTGTAGTCCCTGTTTTGAAAAAAGGCCTCAGAAGAAGCTCCAGTATTTAGGGGCTTTTTGGGGAGTTCCCTCTTTTCAGGAATTTGCTAAACATAAAATAAGGTATTCACCATGAGTGCAGTTCTTGTAGGCTTCCTAAAGACATTTTAAGAACCTCCTGGAAAGCAATAAGAGCTGGGCTGGGAGCTGTTTGACCTGAAGTACATGATTAATGTGGATGTATTGCTTGTTGATTCTCACATAAGTGCTGTCATGCTGGTTCAACTTCCAAAGGAACAGGATACTAGCACATGCCGGTGGGCGTGCTTAGAAACAAATATACTGTCATGTGCAACTCCTCCCTTTTCCAGACTTAGTGCATTTACCATCTTCATGGAGTTCAGATTCCAATTTTTTTGTCTGAGGTCCATTGAAAGCTAGATAAATAGTTTCTCAAGGAATCAGGTATTTTTTTCCCCTAATTCATATGGTTGAAGGACATCTTATATTTCATAAATCAATATTAATTACCTCCGGGTGAAGATCATGCGTAGAAATTTGACTCAAAGGAAAAATTCAGAGAATTTATGAGCAAATGAAACAATGGATGCCTTTATAATGGAGCCCTTAACACTACCTTAACTGTTGCGTCCAGTTCTAAGTCAGGTGTTTGCCCGTGACCTGTGCCTTCCATAAGATGAGAATTGTACTGAATTTAAAAGGGGAGGATGTTTCCTATCAAGCTTGATAACTTTGTTGAATATCTGTACAGTTGTGCAATAAGTGGAATTGAAACTGAGGTGCTGTTGAATTAGCAAAACTGCTTCTCTTCCATCATTTTCAAGGCTTCTGATATCCAGTGACAGCTACTGTCTCTTCATTCTTTTTGGTGCTGATTATGCAGTTAAGTGGTATAATTATGTTACAAAGTAGACATTAGGTAAAAGATAGCAAGCTGATAGAAAGAAAATCTTGCAAATTGTAAATTTTGCCAGGGTTTGGATCAGTTGAGTACAAAGGCCTGGTTGATTTGCCTCTCTGGTCTTACTGCTGTGGAACTTGAAAAAACATCGAAGTAAACATTGTCCTTGTGTATATTTGACTGCTGAATACTTTAAGTGAATGGATATGTGCTATTAATTAGTACGGATCAATTTTAACATTTCATTCTTTCTTGAAAAATTTTAGATTTGTAAGTTTTCAGTTAAACATTCTCCCAAGTGGTTCCTTGATCGTCTCTTTTTTTTTTCTAATTGAAACATGCATCCTGGAAATGGTGGTGATATTTTTACCACTTTTTTTTCTCTACTCTTCAGAATACACAGATGAGAGTGCCCTGATTCCTAAGAATTCATCAGTAATTGTTAGAAGGATCCCTATTGGAGGCGTCAAATCTACAAGCAAAACATATATCATGTAGGTATTCATAAAATCTAGTACTCTTCTTCAGCTGTAACATCTCTTAATCTTTAATATCCCTTTGGGTGAGGCTTACTTTGTTAGAAATGTTCAAACTTAGGTCTGGGTTCTGCTGTCATGAAAGCTGCTGCTAGTACTCATTTTAGCTGGAGGAATTGGACCTGA
>NW_017729016.1:6598502-6617311 GCF_001723915.1 Gavialis gangeticus
TGTTAGAAATGTTCGAACTTAGGTCTGGGTTCTGCTGTCATGAAAGCTGCTGCTAGTACTCATTTTAGCTGGAGGAATTGGACCTGAAATTTGCCAGAAAGGTGTTTTAAAACTGCAGGGTTACTAAAATTCCAAATTACTCAAATTTCAGAATTTTTGGTTTCTGTCAAAGAATTGTGTTTGGCTTATTCTTTGGGCTGGTAGCTGCTTAAGGTCTCAAAAGATGGTCTTACCTGTCTTCCATGGAAAGAGAAGATTTTGTAACATTATTTTTAGAAAAGAAACTACATAACATTTGCCATACAAACTTGTGTGCACACCTTCTGACTCATTCCTTTGTTGCCACAGACAGCATATAAATCTAAAAAAATAAATTCCAATCCCAGAAGTGGCTGTTACTCAGTAGTGGATGAGTGTTTGTTTTGTTTTTGGGGTGGTTTTTTAACATCTGTTTTGGGACAAGGAAGTACTTTTATAAATATAAATTGCTAATAATGAGAGAGATGTTAGAATCTTGCATAGATGCAAAATGTTAAAGGCCAAGTCCACTAATCCTGCGCCTTGCACATGCTAGAAGTTTCATTTATAGGAAAGAGACCTAGCAGATTCCAAGAAATCATCAGTGCTTTATAGTAAGGCAAAAGGAGCAAGGTCCCCAAGTATGTCATTTTCCATGTGTGGCAGTGGGAGTAGACAGTCCCTCTTCAATTTGAAATTCAGCCCTTTTACATATGAATAAGAATAATTCTTGTTATCTTTCTAATTCAGTTTTTATACCATGTTGGTACTGTTGAGCTCTAAATGTTCACTTCCCAGTTAGTCCTTGTAATATCAAATGGCAGATGTACAGTTGGCTAAAATGTAAGAAATTCAGGTAAACTCAATTGCAGCTTTCTTGCTACTGTGTGTAGATCATCCCTATTCTGCATTGGTTACACAAGCTTTGCCTGAATGATTCAATTAATCCTCCAAGGCTGGGTAGATACCATCTCCTCTTTCCTAGTGCTGCTCCAGAACTAGGTGCTTTGATTCTAAGAGTAATAATAACCAAATAAATAGCTGGATAAAAATGTGCAGAGGACGGGGTAGGAATGGTGTGTGTTGCTTTCTCCTTACAGATGATCAGCTACTTCTCTGGTCCTCCTAGCTGATAGGATAGAAGATTCAGTTAAGAGTACCTGCAGCCTGTTAACTAGTCTAGTGATTAAGCTGCTCAGTAGTATAGTTAATTCAAACTAAGCAGCTTTAAGATTACATGCCCCAAAGGGTATCATTATTGTGGTATGTTACAGTGCCTTTTAAACTTTGCTATTCATATTGTAGCATGTTTTTAAAGGTAATAATGGCATTGAAAAACAAATCTCTGTTAATTTTGAGAAGCTCCTTGCATAGCCCCAACTTTGGGATATATACAGTTATGAACCTGAAACTGTTTTAACAGTGAAATTTGGAAGTGTGCACCCCCTCTGTAGAATTTATGAGCATCTTTAAACTGTCCCAGCTTAGAGGACACTTTAGCGAGCTGCATGAATTAATAACCCTTTATTAGCTGTACCAACACTTGCATGCCTAATTCACCATAAAGCATGCAGAATCAGTAGTCAATACATGGAATCTCAACAAGTTTTCAGTAAGAGATTTCCTAAATACTGTAGAATATTCAGGATTATTTTTAATCACGTTCTGGCAATTTAAGACCTTTTTTTTTGTCACAGGACTTCTAAATCGCACAAAATCCTAGAAACTACTTTCAGGTGACATTTCTACTACTACTTTTAGTCAACATAGTTTATATAAAATGTTTAATATTTGGGCACTTTAATGGTTAAATGTAGCAGTTCTGACCACTGTGTTTGGGCTTCCACAAAAGTTCTTTTGTGAGGACTGCTGGCTTACAATATTGTAGTCTTCACTAAATGATTCTGCTTTGCCATACTGATTTAAGAAAGAAAAAGTTTGCTTCAAACTTTCTAGACTGTCACTGTTATTTTTCAGAAACCAAACATCGCATCTGATCTTAAATTAATTTATTAGGAATATGGAAGTTGTTTGGACAAAAGCAATTCCAGATTTAGATGGATCATTATCTTACTAGATTACAAAAATGTTGTGTAGAATAATTCACGTTTAGAATGTTTATATAGTGACAGTCAAATATCCAAAGACTTGAAGTTTTAAATTGTTTTTCATTTATTCCGTATGCGAATCTTAAAAAATGTTTTTCGACAACCCAAAGCAACTTAAGTAATAATTCTGCCTGAAACAAAAGCACTTTGTATGTAGGTGTGTTAACTTCCACATTCCCTAAACAATGTTCCAGAACTCAAAAGTATTGGCAGTTCATAATATAGTGTTTTCACTCTTCTGTATAATGAATTCAAGCACTCGTAGATATTCTGACAACTTTTATTTCTTGTTCTAGAAGTCGAACTGAACCAGTGAGTGGACCATCAAAAGCAGTATGTAAAAACACAATCTCACACTTTTTCTACACACTGCACTTAATTATAACCAGTAATGTAGAAATAAATTTTTTAAACATTAACTTAAAATACAGTTTCTGAGACACAGTATATATATACATATATATATATTGTAAATACAATGTATTTAATATAGTATAGTAAAAAAATGAGCAATGGTATCGTTTGCACACTTTTTAATGTGAATTTTGGTATTTGTGCCAAATAATGCGTTGTATTTCATATTGAATATGCCAGAATATTTCCTGTATGACTCTGTGTTGTACAGATAATGTATGATCATTTTCAGATCATGTAGGTTCAAGGTTTGCACAACTGAACATGATGCCATGTTCTACATCTGTCTGTCTATAGTTAGTAATATGTATGTTTGTACGGGTTGTTGTGTGCTTTTTGTTTCTTGCAATAAAAATGTTTGGAGTGTATATTTTGCCATTTTCACATTGTATCACTTAGCTTTCGTTTTTAATACTTTTTTTGCCTAATGGTTTTTGAAAATGTTATCAAAAACCGCAGAGAAACCATTATTGTTAAACTTGGTATTGTTTCTTAATTCTGATGTGGGGTTCAAACAAATGCTGAAATGAAGATTCCCTTACATTTTTCATGAGCAATTTTGTGCAGCCAAATGATTTATCTTGCTGTCCTGAAATATTTTGAATATTTATATTCCTTAAAACTGTACTGTTAAAAAGACGTTGTTTGGGCCCCCTCTGAGTACATAAATGTCTTGAAGGTTATCATGGGTGTGAATATCTTATGGTCCTCAATGTGGTATTCTGAATTTCTGTGTATGGCTTTTCTGCTTTCTTTTGTTCAGCCTAGCTTAGTAGGGTGCCTGCAGGCAAAATATCTAAAACTTGATGTACAAATTGTAGCAAAGGCTAGACCTTTGTGCGGTCTGAGGATGAAAACCATATGAACGTCAAATCTCACTTGCAGCACCCGTGATTTCAGTGTTTTTTGACTGTGGTGGCTCCCTAAGTTATTGATGGCTAAGCCTTTCTTTAGAACGTCACCACTTCAATTTTTACATTTTGAAAAAAAGTTGGCATTTTTTTTAGGTTTGAAAAACTTAGTGTCAGTCTGTTACTAAATGCTGATCTATAAGATACATGAGCAAATGTTTAGCTTGAGATGGGCCAGATTTTGATTCACTGCTCATGTTGAACATTGTACATAATTCAAGAAATTCAGTCTAGTCCTAATTAGTATCCCACATTATTATTTGGTGTTTTTATTTTTCACTTTTAAAAAGGCATTACACTAATCTTGGATTATTGGATCTGGTTACTTGATAGGATGTTAGGATAATGAAATCTAGAAATTTCTGAACTGTGGGCTTATGTTTTATGAAGAAAATAGCTTCTGGTTCTCATGAAATGATATGCAGTCAATCTAAAATACAAACCTTTTTAGTGTAAAGATTTTAAAAGCTGCTAAAACCATAATCTAATATCTAAAACTCTATTGGCAGTTGATTCAAATTTTTTTCTTACATAACTGTGTCAGCCCAAGTCCAGATTTGTTTGATTGGCCTAGTTACCCTAAGTAATTAATGTACTGCATTTATGTGAATCACATTTACAGTATTTGATCTAATTCAGATGAGTATTTATTTATTGAAACCAGTTCACTTTCCTTTTTGTTTCCTAGCATGTGTATAAATAAACACAAATAACATGTTTATAAATAAAGTTAACATTCTCTTAGCCTTGTGTGTTCCCTGGCATGTCTGTGTTACATTTCTAAGTAGCACTTTACTATGAGCTAATGTAGATTTTTTTTGTTAAAAAAAAAAATTATCTTAGGAATGGCTATATTCTAGTTAGAACTGCTTCAGTTAAAAGGGAAGCAAAATGAAACACTTTTCTTTTTTTTTCTTGTTTTCATGATTGCACTTGGAAAACTGTAATTTGGGCCTGATCTTGCCAGTCCTCTATATCTGTTCAACTTCTGTTAATAATAATTCTCGCCCTGGATGTCGTACAAGATCAGGCATTTTCAGTGTTGGGGACGTAATTACAGTTACCATTAATTGTCCAGCCTGATCTAAAATCAGAGACTAAATTCTGCCCTTAATTGCATGGGCACAAACTCATTTTATCTGAAAGCAGAACTTGGCTGTGGTAAATTGGAGCTAAGTGGGTAGAAAGCTGATATGCTAGTCCATATACATTGCCTAGGCTTTTGACCCTGGAGGGGTCACTACAGCTTCACTTTATTTTCAAGCGAGGATTACGTTCAGCGAGCTGATGTCTCACTCGACGTAATTCTATTGTCTTATGAGACAGACAGGTGCCTGCTACTACCACTACTATAAAAAACAAAGTATAGCAAAAAATAGGCTGGTATAGCTGATATAAATGTCAATAATTTTATACATAGCTTGACCACTTCTCCATTGTCCTGCTCTTTTATAAATTAGTTTATCCTCTGATGTTTTCCAAATCTGTGCCATTCTGACACCACCATAGTCAGAGCTAGGGACTGAACTTTTGTTCTGAGACCAAGTGACTGATTTATTAGTATTAATATTTTAGGAGCAATAAAAATCCGTAGTCAAAATTAGTGCCCCATCTTGTGAAGCAGGGGTGGCCAACCTGCGGCATGTGTTTCATAGGTGACATGGGCAGCTTCTGGGTGTGGCAAATGGCAGATTGAGGGGACAGCACAGTGACAGATTGGGCAGGGGGAGAGGATTGGATTGGCACATGAGGAGAGTATGTGGCTGATTTGCAGCACATCTGCCAAAAGGTTGGCCCCCACTGCTATAAAGCATTGTCCCTTCAATGGAATATAGTCACAAACTTAACTGAAATCCCAGCTGACCAAGTCTTGTGCTAAAACTGAGTATTGTTAACCTTAAGTGACTGCTGAAACTAAAATGTAGTTGTAGTCTAAGTGGTCTAAGACATTACATGTAAAGCTTGGGATTGGATAGTGAGCTTTCCTCCTGGTTTTTCTGTTTTCCCCCTTCATTCACTCTGCCCAGTGGAACTGGGATAATCTTCTCTGAAACAGGTTCCAGTGCAGCAAACGTCATTCAGTATTTGTTGATTTAAAAAAAAAAATCCTACAGTATTATTTTTGCCTGAGGAAAGATCTCTGAAAGCTCAAGAGCCTTGGAGATGGAGTTTCCATAGGTCTAAATCCAGGGGCTTGCAGGGAACTTGATAAAATACTCCAGTAGAAAGAAAAAAGGGGAGGGGAGAGAGAAGGGATCAGCACAGGAACGATAGGAAAGAGGTTCCCAAGATAATATATTCACTGAGATGCTGATCAGCCACCTACTTCTTTCTGGTGGTAGTTTAGTGGTTAGAAATGACAATGTTACCTATCTCTTAAGATGTCGATTGGAATCTGTAGGCTGTATTATTCATGAAACAGCATTATAAATCAAATCATGATGCCAGCTAGATTTGTTCAAGATTGGAAGTAGGGCCTATTACAAAAGCAAGACTCCAGTTTAATTTTTTTATTAAACATTTTCAAGTCAAGTTATGGACATGCTATTAAAATATTCATAAAATAATGAATGGCAAAAAATGCTTTTTTATGTTATCAGCTGTTCTGGTCAATATATAGCCCTGTTTACTTCCACACTTAGAAAGGAGTGGCATGTGGAGTATCAGATGTTTAATAATTTTAATGACATTCCTTTTTTAACATAAATGAATGTAGGGATTTTACAAAAGACTTAAATTTGCCCCACCAAGTAAAACTCATTAAAACAGATTTCAAGGTCTTAGTGTTAAAATTGGGCCTCAGCCTTTGACACTAATTTCCCTTCCATGGAATTTTTTTCAGAACTTTTTTATTTTTTTAAGTGTCTAAAAAATTAATAAGAAAACTGTTCCACGTACTGTGCTTGTTTGGGAAAGTCCTTTGTGAACATGTAATTGGACATTTCAGGATCCCTTATGGAGAGAAGAGGAGGTTTACTGCAAATATGTTTTCCTTAAAGTTTGACTAACAAAACTCTGGTTGAACATTATCACTCTTAGTAACATAGAATGTAAGGTTCTTTAAAGGGAAATTATTTACATCTGTTTTTGCTTTGTTTTTATAAACTCTTATGATGGTGATATTGTCTTCTCCTGAGAGAGATCTTTATTTTTGTGTTGGGAAATTTTATTAAGTTTCTCTGATCTATTCAGTTTTAAGCCACAATAAAGAGTGAACCCCAAAATCTCTCTCTATATTGGAAAGTTCTGTTCCATTAGTGAATCAAACTAAGTATATTAGTGAATTATATGATTACTTATATTTGTTGTTGATGGTGATGTATTACAATTCAGTGTGGCTTGAACAGCACATGGGGATTGTGCTTTTTATGCATGGAAAAACTGCAGGGGTGATAAGTCAGAGTAGGTGTTAGGTCTCATTTGTGCAAGTTGCTCCCCATTGGCAGGTGTAAGCATTTGCCAGCACGAAGAACTGCTTTTGGGATCAAGACTGAAACCCTTCGCCTTTATCATCGCCAGTGTGTTTTTTGCATGTGTCCACAATTGAGCTGTAATCTCTGTTTATGGCTGATGTTAAAATTGAATCTTCTGTGGGATTTGGATATGGAAATACTGAAAGATACCAGCTTGCATGTTTTCAGCATACATTTTTATGATATGCCATTCAGCTCTAATGAAAATCAGACTTATTTCACTGCTTCCTCAGTTTTGGTAAACCTCTGGCATCTACAGTTTACAGAGTTTTACTTTTCCTACTTTAATTCTGACAATTCATTTATATGCTGTGGACTAAATGATGGGTTTCATTTACGGAAACCCTCTCCCCCAAGTTTTTATCTCCATTGCCTGATTGTGCATGTGCTTTGTTTTGGCAAGAAGTTGCGGGTGCTTTTCATGAAGCATAATCACATGCATTATGTTGACTGATTTAAATGTTAAATTCCAAAATACATTAAAATACTTCCCTATGTTACCACATTTCTGTCCAACTAAATATTTTTTTAAAATATTTTTAAGTAACTTAATTTGGCTTAAAAGGGAAAATGTTTGTTGTCTTCATATACTTAATTCTCATGGATATAGGGATTTTAGGAGCATTCCAAGGGGAGAACATACTCTGAAGTAATAAGCTAACCTTAGTAAGGTGCTTCAGTGTTTCAGCTTCTTTTCCCTTAGAAGGTGGCCTCTCTTGACACGCATACCTTTGAAAGCTTTCCTAGATGTAATTTCATGTGTTTGGGGCAAAAAAATCAAACTACTTTGAAAATGCCTCTCATAGAGAGACAGAAGATACCCATGTAGACTCTCAAACTGCTGTAGTGGTAAATATTGCTATGTCTTGATTGTGAAACTTGAATGTGTGTTTAATTTTTTGTGAACAGATTGATGACTCTTCTGCATCTATTTCTCTGGCCCAGCTCACAAAGGTATATATGCATATATATTTTTTTTGTCAAATCTAACAATGAATTATTTGCTTGGTATTTTAAGTCCCATACTGTGATCTATATCTGGTTAATTTTTGTAATTTGAACAAAACTTTTAGTGAAAAGTGCTGAGTTTAACTTGAAAATGTGTGTACATATTGATTGATACTATCCTGTAAAGAGTAGTTCCCAGTTTGGGAAGATAGAAGGGGAGTACCTTATCAGCCTCAACATAATGTTGCAGTATTAATCATCTTCAAGACACAAGAAAGAAGCACTTCAGAAGCTGTTTACCGTTTCTTTCATACGTTTCAGTAATTTTGCTTTGGAAGCTAGCGCACTTTTTAAAGAAGAATTTAAAATACTGGCTGTAAGTTATGGACTTTTCAGGGCTTTTTGTAACAGCCAAGTAGAAGTGTTTCCATAACATGGACAATTGCATGTTATTTTTTGCATTTGTAGACTTTCCACTGATAGATCAGCTCTTTGAATGTCGCACATAACTTCCTAATTTGTAGACTTGTAGTACATATACAGTGAACAGCATTTATACAACCTAATTTGTTTGAACACAGACTGTGTAAATTGTGTAAATGTATCTAATTGTTTATAGGAATATACCAATGTGTATGTGTGGCATATTGGCAAATGTGACCTGAAAATGTTGTAATGCCATGTTTTGCTATGAAACTGCTTGCATTTTATGCTCAATAATGTGTACTTTTGTCTGGGAAAGCACTAGTGACTACTTATTAAAGATATCAGTGCATCAGGCAATTAAGTTTTTGCCCTTTAAAATTCCAAGAAAGGGTAGGACCTATTGCAGAGTAGTTAGACTTCTTCTTTTGAGGGCAAAATCTGGAGCTCATGCCAGGAAAGACAAAAATCTTTCCATCTGCAATTTCCCCACCACCAACATACAGGTGAAAGATCTTGTGTGCATTCAGCAATTTTTTTTTTTTTTTACTTAAGAATTGGCTATCAAAAGAGATTTGGTTTCCATTAGTGCTGTCCCTAAATCTGTCCTCTGTTTTGTAAACTCATGTCAAGTTTCTTATTCTAAGATGCAAAAAACTGTCCAAGTGGTGTACAATTTTTTAAAAGTTTTTTAGACTTTTTTTTAAATGAAGAAACATTACAAACAACTCAAAACTGTTACTTACTTTAACCTCTTCAATGCAGAATGGCTTAGCATGGAGGCAATGTGTTTAACAGTTTTCCATTTTATTCCTATCTTGTATTAAATGCCATATTTGAATTTTGGTCTATTCCTACTAATGTTTTGTGGTTTTGGGTGTGTTTGTAAACTGTTTGGGTTCAAACAAATTAGTTGAGTATCTGTAAAGCACATTTTCTGTAAATGTTAATGGATATGATTTCATAGCTGTCAATTTTTTTTGTTGTTAAGAAAAAGCTTTGTATATGAAACAATCTTTTAATAAAATGTTGAAACTAGTTGGTTGCTTTTGTGAATGACTGTATAAAAGGATAAGACGAGTGGTTGATCTGAATGCTAGGTGCTTGAAGATCCAAGTAATTAGCAGTCACTTCCTTAGACCCTGCTTGTATCTGGACTAGTGTATAGTAAATATTTTAACAAAAACTGACAAATTTTTTTAATTCTCTTTTTAAGTTGGCTTCAATATTTTTGCAAGGCTAACTCCACATATAAGGATTACATTTACGATTTGTATATTAAAAGGACAGTCCACTAGAAAACTGTGCAGTGAATACTGTATCTGCTGTAATTACAACACTAAATATTGCTGGTTAATTAAAATACACTTGAGTCTGTTTACACAGAGGGGGTTTTTTGTATTATTGAAAATGTCCATATAAATCCACAGTAGGGGAACAAAGAAAAACTTTGAAAAGAAATCTGGAATTAAGCATGCACTCTGAAAGGAAGTGGTGTCAAAAGTTGGACTTAAAAAAGAAGGGGGGGGGAAGCCAGTTTCAGATTTGTCAAGTTGACTGTCCCTTTTACATTACAAAATGTAAATGCTGCTATTAAACCTGTATTCATGTTTCTAAATGAAAACATACTCTGTTACTACATATTTTTTCATAGATAGCCTGGAGCCCAAAATCTAGTGTCTTAAAAATACTGAATAAGGGTTTTTTTTACACTTAGTTTCAGCCCACTTCTGTATAAGAGAAAATTGGAGCAGTTACACAAGTCTTTATGTAAGGTACAAACAGAGCCTAAGGTTTTGAGTGCCCAAGAAAGTTTTTTCTCAAATGAACTAATAGGCACACAAACATCATGTATTGGCCTAAGGACTCCCCAGAACATCTTCAGGACAATATGTATTTATGTAAGCAGCTATATTAATGCAACTTCAGCTAGAGCTGTGCTGCTCTTTACAGGATTGGATGAGTGGTGTTGTCTTTGGCTGTGTGGACTTCAATGTGTTTCTAATGTGTGTGTCAAATAATTACCTATTAAACAGACTGCCAATCTGGCTGAAGCCAATGCTTCCGAAGAAGATAAAATAAAAGCTATGATGTCACAGTCTGGCCATGAATATGATCCCGTCAAGTAAGTGTTCATATCAGATCTGTTATTTAAAGATTGTGCTTGTTTTTGGTGTTTTGGGTTCTTTTTAAGTTAGACACATGCACACCTTTATTTTTATTTTTTTTAAACCTTTAGTTACATGAAGAAGCCCTTGGGCCCACCTCCACCATCATACACATGCTTTCGTTGTGGAAAACCTGGCCATTACATAAAGAACTGCCCAACAAATGGGGTAAGAGCCTGGTGGAACTACAGTGCTGTTTTGTTTTGAATATTCCCGATTCACTGAATTTTCACTGATGATCTAACTTTATGTGCATAGGCAAAATAATTCAGAGCAAAGGCCCTTGTGTCCTGTGGTGACTTATACAATTTAGTGAGACATTCTTATTGGTGGAAGGGGGAAGTCTGTAACTCAGATTCCTCTTTGCTTTGTTACCCTTACAGAGGTCGGGGCTGTGAGTACCTGAATGCTCTTTAAAAAATTTCTGAATACTTTTGTTTATGTTCCTCTGAATGGCAAGAATTGAAAGAGGCCTGTGCCACAATGCATTCTGTACTAAAAAGTAGCAACTGCGCATTTCAAGTGCATGTAAGAAGTGCAGGCTTAGTTATTGTCACAATAGCTGGCTGTTTTCTAGTCTGTTTGCCTAAACATTTTATCACATCGGGCATTTATACACATACCTTTTTGTTCGACAACCTGCCAGAGATCCGCTGCTGCTGAGCAGACTCGATTAACAGAGTTTGCAGCACATGCGAGCTGACATGTACTATGTTGTGCCATGTGCAGTTGTATAAATGGCGAAATGCGTGTCAGCGCATAGAAAATGGCTGTACAGTTTTGAGCTAAAGCATCTCCAAGGTGTTGAAGCTCAGAGCGTGCTGCTGCTGTTTTCTCAGCACTGACGCACATTTCTCCACTTAGACAACTGTAAGTGTCACAGCACTAAGCACTTTGAAAAGTGCTCGGCGTTGCAGTGCTTATACGTGTTACAATGTCCAATGATTCTAAAATGATGCTGTGTGGTTTTAGCCTCCCCACCTCCCAATCAATGGTAGTTTGAAAGAAACTTCATTTAAAAGTTTAAAACGGAAGAAAAAATTGTGTTGAAGGTGAAATTTGCTTTTGTTTCTTCAGTGTAGGTGTCATAATTTTGTCTCTAGCTCATTCTTAGGGCACCTTCAGTTGCCTTCCTATTACAAGTTCTGGCACAGTTCATCCTCATCTGAGACCTTATGTTATGATCTCAAGATTTCAACATAAATTTTTTTTATGAAAAAACAAATTAGTGTTTTAATGCCTCCCTAGTAGTTTGGCCATAGACTGTCATACCATCGTTATAATGAATGTAGAATGATGAACATACTCATTTTCCAGTGGATTAGCATTTACCTGATACATGTTATGTAGCATAAAGATTTTTCATTTGCTACTTGAGATGAGATGTGAAAAGGAAAGAGTAGGCAGTGATCCTGCAAAGACTTGTGGGTATATTTTTGACTTTATTCACTGAGTTCAAAGTTTCTACCTAAGTATATTGCTGGATCACGATATTTCTCAGACTATAAGTGTGCTCTCATGAGTAGAGTAAGCTATGGTAGTCTGAAGTGCAGAGGTACACGCCCATTGTCCCACTTGAAGTATCTGTGAAGTATCTGAGATAACACTTGTTTCTGGGACAGTGGTGGCTGATTGGAATGTATTGCTATTCAAACTGTGCCTAAACGATTGTCCTTTGCTATGGACTTTCAGACCCAGGATAAGCTGCTGTCTATTTTTACCATGCGATCCAAAATAAAAGGCTTTGTCTGTGGAGAAATAACGCCAAAATTTAGATGAGGGTGCTATCCTGCCCTGCCTTCTATATGTGTTATAAGGTAGTACTCAGTTGCGGGGGGGGGAGAGAATTAAATACACGTTTTCAGCAGTCAGATTCAATAACCCGTGAAATATCCCTTTAAAGATGAGCTATATCTGGATGTTTATTTCTTAACAGGACAAAAATTTTGAGTCTGTTCCCAGGATTAAAAAGAGCACAGGAATTCCTAGAAGTTTTATGATGGAGGTGAAGGATCCCAATACAAAAGGAGCCATGCTTACAAACACAGGAAAATATGCAATACCAACAATTGATGCGTAAGTACTTCAGAGCAGGCTGAAATGTGACTAATGGGCCAGTACACAAGTGCTTGGATGGGAGCGAAGCTGCATTGGCTGGCATCTATAATCCCCCTGTGTCAGAGCCACTGCAGCCAGCTGTATTTAACAGGAGTTAGGTGCAGCCATGGCAAACTGCCACCCTGGGTCTAATTTTGGCAGACTTCAGGATTCCAGCCTGTGGGGCAAAATGTATTCTTAATGTCTTGTTCCATTTATACATGTATATATAGCCATCTATGCAAACTGAGCTTGATATGACAACACGTGTTGTCATATCAAGCAACCTCTTGTCTCCCAATTTTTATTTGTTTTCTTGTAATCAACTTTGGCAGTAAAATGTTAGGAAAGTCTGGACTGAAACATGCTAGAGGGAATATAACATTTCATAATGTGTATTTCTTAAATAAGCCTAAAGAGATGGGCAAAGGTTAAGTTCAGGAATAGCATTGAATCTTGCCTGTTTCCTGTTGCTGGATTGAAAGCTTTGGCTTGCCAATACTTTAAGAGTGTGTCTGCACAACCTGGTTACATCATGGTAGTACAGGGTGGGAAACCAGTGATTTGTAGTGTGGTGACTGTGCATGCTCCTGTCCTTAGCAAATGCCGGCTGTCATCCAGCTTTCAGAGGGAAAGCTGCCACATGCTTGTGTAGAATGAAAGCATACAAATGGGCAGTAACCACCAAGCACCTAACATGCTTTTATTTGTGTAGTTGTGTTTTAAATACCATGGTAATGGGATGCTGAAAATAAAGGCAGTTTTGTCGTTCTGTGAAATACTTCCTAGAAATACATGTGTTGATGGTATATCACTGTCACAATAAAATATTTTGTAGTGGTAAGAGCAGGGGACAGGTACTTGGGAGGCAGAGAATGAGTGTACTGCAGTGGCAGAATGCTCTGGATGAGGCACTCCCCAGCTTGCAGACTCCCAGCTGAAAAGAATGAGGCTCTTGGACATCCTTGCAAGACCTAAGAAACCTTTGGTAGCTTAAGCTGTAACTGCTGGCTGTCAGCCAAGATGCAGTGGCCTTAAAAATACAAAAAACATCCCTTCTGTTTTAATCTAAATGAATTAAAATACCCTTTAAAAACTATTAGCAAGAATTCATTCTATATATATGGCACTGGAAAACTTTACTATATTTTTCTGTGATGTGCTGCTTTATGTAGAAACTGTATCATACCTGAGTAATTAGCACAGATCAAATAAGTACCTGATGCTGGCTTTTTTTGTAATATCAATAATGCTGAGCATTTGAAGTATGCAATTGGTATTTTTCTTTTTAATCTAGTGATAACATTGGTAGTTTTGGTGACATTTCCATAATCAGATTATTTGAAATGAAAATTATTTTCTTTTAGGGAGGCTTATGCCATAGGAAAGAAGGAAAAGCCCCCTTTTCTACCAGAGGAGCCATCTTCCTCTTCAGAAGAGGAAGATCCTATTCCAGATGAATTGTTGTGTCTGATCTGCAAAGATATAATGACTGATGCAGTTGTCATTCCCTGCTGTGGAAACAGTTATTGTGATGAATGTAAGTGCCATATTCTAGTGTTACACTTAACTCAAGCTGCTAAATGTATCAGGTTGGATTTGGTGATCTTACAGTAGTGAATGGGAAATGAATGAACAAAAATGAGTGTATTAAATTGACATTTTAGAAAGGGATGGTGCCTTAACCAGCAAGGTCTTGCATTTTATTTGGCAGTAAAGGAAAAAAGAAGGCTTATAGCTCAAAAATCAGAGTAACGTTTATGTAGGGAGTAATAAACACCAGAATAGCAAACAATTGCTGTTCTGTACAGTCGCTGTGCTACTGACTGCATCTTTTTTGAGTAAATGATTTCTCCAGTCCTTCTCGCTTTGATTTGTTAACGATTGTCATGTAGCCCCTGTTACATTTGGAATATTAGCATAGACAATTAACTGTAGGGTGAAACCATCGGAAGGGTAGGCCCTTGTTGAAATTTCTTTTAAAGGCCGGTCAAAATAATTTTAACCCAGTTTGATGAATTCTTAAGAATGCAACGTAACCATTTTTCTTGAGGCTCTGACTGCTTGTACAACTGACTCAGCTAAACTAGCTGATTTTCTTTTGACTTCTGCACTAACTTCACTGTGAGGATTGTGAAATACTACGAAATGATGTTTGAACTCAAAAAAAGCATTTTTTTCACTAGCATTTCCATAAAGCTGTGGAAGCAGTTCTTTGTAAACCTTCTTTACCAAAAAAAAATCTTTTTAAAGTATAATCATTCTGTCATTGTTTCTGTATGAGATGATAGTCATTCTTAAAGCTGGATGGTTAAACGATTTGTGTTAAAATAATAGCACATGCTAAAACTCAGTGATTTTGCTCTGGAAATTAAATGTTTTTCACCTAGGCTAAGGACTAAACTAGCTTGAAATGCTGGCCCACGTAAAGCTTCAAGAAGCTTAATAAATGTAATGCTTATACAGTAGGAATGTTAACTCCCAGCACATTTACCTTTCAAGTCTTTTAGTTATTATGGCAGGTAAAAAACACTTTTATATGCTTGCAATCCAAGTTAATTTTCCTTGGAGCCTAGTGTTAATCTTGCACATGGATTTGACAAGATAGTATGGACGAAAGATTTTTAGCTCAGCAAAAGTTTTTTTGGGTTTTTTTTACTCGGTATTTCTAATGGTTTACAGGTATCAGAACAGCACTACTGGAATCAGATGACCATACCTGTCCAACTTGTCATCAGACAGATGTTTCCCCTGATGCTTTAATTGCCAACAAGTTCTTACGCCAGGTAAGCTTATGCTATGTGTAACACTGTCTTTGCAAATACCTAGGCAGTAGGAAAATCGGATTTATAACAGCTTTTCCATAATTAAGGCTAAGTTGAGAATTATTTTTCAAATCAGTTGCAATATATAAGATGTTTGCGTCCTGCCTTGTTCAAATAAATCCATCAATTATCTGATTTTCTCAATTTCAGCAGTGACCACTGACGGATATAATTTGTTGAGTACGTGTGTGGTCAAATGCATTTTTCAGATTTTAAGTTTTCACAGGAAGAATTTCTGCTTTCACCTTTTACAACTGTGCAGAGAACAAAGTGGCTATTTAGTCGGAGATAATCCTGCCTTGAGCAGAGGACTGGACTAGATGACCTTGAGAGGTCCTTTCCAGTTTGACTTTTTCCTATGAAAGTATAAACTATTGCAGTGCTAGTTCCTAAGTCATCAGGCAGCCTGAATTTGAATAGCTCTACATGGAATGTACTTCCCTTCTTTACTACAGTGGAGCTTACTACAGAAGTTTAAATAGCAATATTAATTTTTGCTTTCAGGCAGTTTTTTCAGAAACATACAGATAATGTGATAAGCTGATTTATCTGAAGTTTTTATATACTTCCGTGCCTGTGGGCAATCTTAACTCTAAATAAATGAAAGGGGTTTTATATGAGAATAGTAATCTTTATGTAACAATGATTTTTCTATTTTTAGGCTGTAAACAACTTCAAAAATGAAACTGGCTACACCAAAAGGCTCCGTAAGCAGATGCAACAACCAAGACCAACAGTCCAGCGGAACATGCAACCTGTAGTGAGGCCAACTGTTTCCAGACAACAGGATCCTCTAATGATTCCAGTAACTTCACCTGCTCATTCTGCTGCTTCTTTAACATCATCGTTGACTCCTAGTCAGTCGTCTGCATCTGCTACTATGTCAGCAAATCCGTCTTCTGGACCTGGAGCTGCTGCTGATTTGTCCATATCTCTTCGCTCTGAAAAGACAGATGGACCTTTTCGGTAAGTAAACTTGGAAGATACATAACCTTAACTCTTCTTTCCCCTATTTTTACCTCTGGTGCTTGATTTGTCTGATAGCTACTTGTACATCCTGTAATGATGGGTGACACAATTAGCACATGCCTCCCTTTTGGCTCCAGGTACACCCTAGGAAGCTCTAACTTATTTTATTGTATTTCACATTCACATTACCAGGGTTTACAAGAATGCAAACATGATTCACAAGATAAATTCAGAGATTTCAAACAAGAAATCAGTGTTAGAACCTTTCTGATTTGTTGTGGCTTTTCTGAGTTCTTTGAAACAGAACTGCTGTATTTTTCTGTGGTTTGAAAACAAATGAAAATTATAACATGACATTTTCCAAGAGGTTCCTTGAGTCTGAAAAGGTTGAGAACCAGTGATCTAGGGTCAGAACAGGTTCCATTAAAATACAGAATCATGCCAACGGTGCACATTCCGGGAAGTAGTAGGTCATATATATAACCTTGTAGCAATAATTTTACTTACACACACACACTCGCACTAAAAGCTGCCCTTTACAAGCCGGCATGCTCTATTAACTGGCATGCCGGCTTGTAAGGTAAAAGCGAAACCGGAAATGCCCACTGTGGCACTTATGGTTTTGCCAAGCCCCCATGGCCCAAGGCAAAGCAGCCTGTGCTGCCAAGACCCCACAATAACAGGTGGTTGTTTTTTTTTCTCCTTTCTCTTCTGCCCCCCTCCCTGTCCTTTGCAGCGGGAGGGGTGGCGATGCGGCAGGAGGGGCGGCGGCGCATCGGACGCGGCAGGAGAGGCGGCCTCTCAGGTAACCGGCATATTTTGTTATCCGGCACCCCCAATTCCCCATGGGTGCCGGATAACAAAGCTTTTGCTGTATTTACATTTAACTCTGCATACTGTAATGTTTAAGATCCAAACTGTTCCTGTTGAAATGTCATTAAAATAAAGTAAAATAATCAACGACTGCAGCGTAAGGCTTTTTTGCCGCCTTAACTCTGTGGTTTGAATCTAGGAAGTGCCTCTACCCATTAGTTGGAGGTATTGTAGACTACAGGCTAAAGGTATTACTGATTGCTGAGGCCGTTATTCAGAATAACAGTCCAGCCTCTAAATCCCTGTCTGGAAACTTGTACACATTTAATTTAAACCTTGGCTTTGCAGCGTATGTAACATCCAAGTCGTGTACCTTTTAAAATCTGTAGTACATTTACATGTACAGAAGACTTACACATTTCCCTTTTTACCTTCCATGTTAAAAATGCATCTACAACTTCATTTAATTTGTACTGTGTCTAGTGTATTCCTAAGATAACTGGTATAAAAGTATATAGTTTTCCAGTCTGAAGTAATTTTGGTGTTTTTTTTTTAAAAACTTGGCTCAATCTTTGTACTTCCAGTGGTATTCTAAATCAGTGGATTTGAATGGCACAGATCTTATGTGTATGTATGTGGGGTTTTTTTCAGGGATGCAGATAGTGTTATACCTCCTGCTGCTGTTGTGACAGCCTCGGAGCATTCAAAAACTTCTTCCTCTCTTGCAATCAGCACTGTGATGGAAGAGAAAGTAAAGGTATGTTTTACTTCAGCATACAAAATGACTCCTGTATTTTAAGACAATTGCTTTACTAATTTTTTTCATCCTTTATCCTTAGGGCTACCAGGTTCCTGTACTAGGACAGCCAGCATTACCAGGACAGCTTGCTTCACAGGGACAGTCAATACCCACTACTGGCAAGTAACTACAAGTGTATCGAGACTTTTTTCTAAATATTTATTTTCAGCTGAACTAAATGCAAAATCTTGTTGGTTTTTTTTGGTTTTTTTTTTTTTTTGCCCCCTAAACAGGTCAGCCAATAAGAGGCAATCCGGTTCGTTCTTCAGGCAGCAGGCCAGGCTGGGAACCGTAAGTATTTTTTACCCCAAAAAAATCACTTTACTCCCTTTAAGCAGATTGTAACCTGCTTAACTTAAAGAGTGACTTGCCGTATTGAATGTGTTTCATTGTAAACTAACTGTACTAGATGTGTTTTGTATAATCACTTTGAGGAGTCTTGTAGCAACGCCATTGCTGGGGTCGTTTGACCCCGGTACTCTTTCCTGCCATGGCAGGCGGTCGGACTTGATGATCTGCTCAGGTCCCTTCCGACCCTACTAACTATGAAACTGTTCTCCAAGTGTATATGTAGACAGACACAGAGAATGCAAGTTAAGTAATAATAATAATAATAAAATTAAATGGATTAATTGGAATTGATTTTTACAAAGGGAAATCAGGTGGAAAATTGCCTCCTTGATAACTAGAATAGGACTAAAGACATTTGTTTGTCCATTAGAATTTGGCTTCAATATTTTGAGTGCTGGATATTTTTTTTAAGAATTTGGTTAAATTTAATTGAGATTAAATTATGGAGGGGCAAACCTGGAAGGATGTGGGAAGTGGGGTCCCACAGGGCTC
>NW_017729016.1:6617322-6627914 GCF_001723915.1 Gavialis gangeticus
TCTGCTCAGGTCCCTTCCGACCCTAGAAACTATGAAACACGCACAACCGTTTATCTTATAGCAGTTTTGGAGTTTGCTCACCTCGTGCTTTCAAATGGTAAACCAGGCTTTTTCAGTCTGTTTGAAAAGAATCATTCACCTGGTCCTTCTTTCTGGGATGTGTGCTCATTAATAAGCAATTGTTAATCTGTAACCGTACGTTTCACTCTACAAATACTTAAAAGGAAAAAAGCGACAGCAAATGGAGGGGCCATGCTACAGGTATCTTAATATCTCAAATTCAATAAACGGGACACCTATTGAGGTACGAGAAAGTGCAGTTGAGTCATCGTGAGATCAACATAGGAAGGTTCTGTGGAAGAAGTTAAAAGAAGTTCAACAGAAGATTAGCTAATGTTTGCACAATGCTTTGAAGATGAGAAGTGCAAAGCATTAGATATGTCAGAGTGGCAAAGGAGTGGTGGGCACTTGGCACCTGGGAAAAGGGAGACTTCTAAGCTTAGGGAGAAACCGTCTAAAGTTGCGAAGCTGAGAGTAAGGACAGAAGACTGAGGTTGCTTTTGGGGGTGAGGATATGTTAGGGGAGAGTAAGGAGCCACAAGCACAATATAGGAAGAATGAGCAGACGTAAGCAGGGAGGAATTCAAAAGACTGAAGTTGAGAACAAAGGCAGAAAAAAGCCCAAGAGAGACAGCAGCTTCATTCACTTTCCTCTTTAAAATAAGGGCAGAGTGTACCAAACAGTGACACGTGTTTTTGGGTTTCTTTAGAAGTTCAAATCGAGGACGCCCGCATAGTGAACGTACACAAAGGACTCAGGCCCCAACACTGCCAGCATCAACACCAGTCTTTGTGCCTGTGCCGCCACCTCCCCTGTATCCGCCACCTCCCCACGCACTTCCTCTTCCACCGGGGGTACCACCACCACAGTTTCCTCCTCAGTTTCCACCTGGTCAACCTCCACCTGCCGGGTACCCTGTCCCCCCTCCAGGATACCCCCCAGCTCCTGCAAACATATCAACACCTTGGGTACCAACAGCAGTACCATCGGCTCATTCAAATGCCATCCCAACGACACAAGCGCCTCCTTTATCTAGGGAGGAGTTTTACAGAGAGCAACGGAGACTTAAAGAGGAGTAAGTATTTGGTTCTGAATGAAGTTGCCTTATGTTTCATAGTTCTGATTCAGTAGCATGTCGGACCAGAAATATGCTGAAGTGCGTCTGCCATAAGCAAAAATGACTTAAAGCAAGTTTTTTCCAATGTGTTTTTCATTACAGATGGTAAAGCTGCAAAACTGAAACAAGGCCTCTGTAATTCCAAAGTTTTCCCTGAAAACTTGTCTAGGAGTTTTTAGCTGTCATTGTTTAAATAGGAAGTTCATTTTCATTTGCATGCAATGTACATTCGCTCATTTAGCCTTCTTAGTTTGTTAGGTCCCTTTTTGTGATATAGGTCAAACGATAATTATCTTATTTTAACAGGGAAAAGAAAAAGTCCAAACTTGATGAGTTTACAAATGATTTTGCTAAAGAATTGATGGAATATAAAAAGATTCAAAAGGAGCGTAGGCGTTCATTTTCCAGGTAATTGTTCATCTCACCACAAAGACTAAAAATCGAATAGGTGGGAACACTGCATTAGTTACTTGTCCCTATGGGTGATTCCTAACAGATGAATCAAGGCTCTTTTGGGAGAAGCAGTGTGTGGGAAGTCACCTTCCATTGCCTATGTGTTATCAGGCCTGTACGTTCTTTGTGACATTTTAACTTGCAGGACTGTAAATCCGGTGGCTGTCACTAGGATGAAATTCACTTTGAGCTTCTCTTAGAAATTAGAAGAGCTGAATTTACTTTTTAATTTTTCAAAAAAGAAACTATTGTTTTTATATGCTGGTTGAAAGACTTCTCTGTGCAGAGCTTCTGAATATGCAGTGGCACATTTAAATTAGAGATGTGTTTTGTTTTTTTTAAGTTTCCTCAAAGAAAAATATGCAGCTGGTCATTCTGTAAAAATGTCCACCCTAACAGTATAGATCCTGTTCATCAACACTGGTCTGAATAATTCTGCAGTAGTAATGTGATAACAATCTTCTGTTGGTAGTAACTCTGAATCATTAGTGATATTAGTACAAGTTACAAGTTAAGAGCTAAAAGCTTTTAAATGTGATCTTACATGAAACAAGATCAATATTCTTCAGCGTTAGCGCTCTCTAGCTGGGAGGTCTAGCATATAGAGTGTCAGTTAAATAGTACTGTACGTAACATTGCAGCACAAAGTGTTATGCCTACTGTGTAAATTGCCAAATAAGCAGTAAAGTTAAATAGACTCAGCTGACATTTTAAGATTTAGCTTTACTGTCTCCAAGCTAATTCATGGTCTATTAATGTTTGGTATTGCACTTTAACCATTAAGACTTGCCCTTTTAGCATCTTATTGTAATATAAATGATCTGAGTAGTCTCTGCTTTGCTGAGTAGTGAATATTTGTGCATGCTCATACCAGTAGAGGCCACTGTACACCACCTTATATCAATTAGCTGGTAAAATAGTTTATATGATGGGAATGAATGGAGCTAGACTTTGGATTCTTTCTGCACCAAGTGTTATGCTAGGTGAAACAAAGCAGTGGCTTTTCTCACTCATGTAAGCACAGGCTTTTGTGCGTTATCACATCCATCATAACTTCACAGTGGCACTATGTCAACAACCCACAGTGGTTCTGGCGTCACAGTATACTTCTATGTAAAACAAAACGTTTTGGGGAACAGAGCTGTTTTACATTAAATCTGTGGCTTTTTTTTTTTTCTTTTTAAGGTCCAAGTCTCCGTATAGTGCTTCATCTTACTCTAGAAGTTCATATACGTACTCCAAGTCAAGATCAGGTTCATCTCGCTCTCGTTCGTATTCTCGATCATTTAGTCGCTCCCATTCTCGCTCCTACTCACGGTCACCTCCGTACCCACGGAGAGGGAGGGGGAAGAGTCGTAACTATCGTTCTCGGTCAAGGTCCCATGGATATCACCGTTCAAGATCAAGGTCACCCCCGTATAGAAGATATCATTCACGTTCAAGATCTCCAATATTTAGAGGTCAATCTCCCACTAAGCGGGCTATACCCCAAGGGGAAGGGGAAAGAGAGTATTTTAACCGATATAGAGAAGTCCCTCCATATGACATTAAAGCCTACTATGGCAGGTCTGTTGACTTCAGAGATCCATTTGAAAAGGAAAGATACAGAGAATGGGAAAGAAACTATAGAGAATGGTATGAAAAGATTTATAAGGGCTATGCTGCTGGAACCCAGCCAAGACCCCCAGTAACTAGAGAAAACTTTTCTCCAGATCGGTTTGGTCCACCAGGAGCTAGACGAGAGAATTCCCCATATGCTCGGGGTCGTAGAGACGATTATGCTGCTGGACAGAGCCATAGAAATCGTAATATAGGTGGCAATTATCCTGAAAAACCTGGAAGAGAAGGCCATAATATTAAAGATCCTGCAAAACCGAAGGAAAAGGAAGGTGAAAACCCCTTGGGAGATGGCAAAGGAAATAAACATAAAAAGCACCGGAAGAGGAGGAAAGGAGATGAGAACGAAGGCTTTCCTAATGCTGAGCTGCTGGAAGGTGCAAGAAAGCCAAGAGAGCCACCTGCTGGAGGCGAAGAAATTAAACCTGACTCACTGTTCGTGCTCCCAAGCAGGGATGATGCCACGCCGGTCAGGGATGAACCTATGGAAGCCGATTCTATTACTTTTAAACCAGTATCTGAAAAAGAGAAAAAAGAGAAAGATAAGCCTAAAGCAAAAGTTGACAAGACAAAACGGAAACCAGAAGTTGCTGCCACTGCTAAGAAAGAGAGTGTAGTAAAACCAGCTAAAGCACCCCAGGATAAAACCGAGACTGAGCGTGAAAAGTCTCCTCGAACAGAACCTCCAGCGAAAAAAACAAAGGATGAATTGCCAAAGCCAGACAGTATTAAAGCAGCTTCCTCTCAAAAGGATGAGAAGGCGCTGGGCACGCCACGGAAAGTTCATCCAAAAGCAGCAAAAGAGCATCCAGAAACCAGACCAGCCAAGGAGGAAAAAGCAAAGAAGGACCATCCAAAAGAAGTCAAGCCGGAGAAAACGTCAAGCAAAGAGGAAAAGACAAAAAAGCCTGTGGAAAAAAGCAAACCTTCTGATGTAAAACCTGAGAAAAGAAAAAGAAAGGCAGAAGAAAAGGTAGATAAAGAACATGAAACTACTTTAAAAACATCGAAACCAGAAGTGGCTGAAGTGAAACCATCACCAAAGGCAAAAGCTGACCCTGATAGTGAAAAAACGGAGAGAACCCCTGAAAAGGACAAAGCTGCTTCTCTGCTTGCCCCAGCAAAAAAGATTAAGCTCAACAGAGAGACAGGCAAAAAGATTGTCAGTGGAGAAAATGTACCTCCTGCAAAGGAACCTGCTGAGAAACCTGAGCCAACCAGTAGCAAAGTTAAACCAGAAAAGGTTAAAGGAAAAGTGAGAAGAAAAGTAACAGCAGCTGATGGGTCTGGTTCAACTCTTGTGGATTACACCAGGTATCTTCTGAGTCTCTTTCCCCATCTTTTCTCTTCTCTCTCCTCCATAAAATGTAAAATCTGTCAGGTGACCAACTACAGGTCAGCTAAGTCCATAGTAAAATAAGCACATGGGCACATTCCTGCAAGCTGTGTATTGATTTAAAATCTGTTCAGAATCAAAGTCAACCCTTGAATTTGCCCCAGCTCCACCCTACACCTGTGTTGAGATTCCTCCCCATTTTCCATCACCTGCTTAGCTGTGTGCATTACACATCCTCTGATCTGTGGGATGGGGGATGCCTTCCCTTCCCTTCCCTTCCCTTCCCTTCCCTTCCCTTCCCTTCCCTGGGGTCTGTTAACTGCTAGGGGCAGGAGGAAAAGCAATTTGGTGTGGAATTTCCATTATTGTTATGACTGTGTAAACTAACAACACATGATACAACTAGTTTAAAGTTTATTGCTTGACAGCACTGTATTTTATTTTAGGATTATTGTAACAGGAGTTTTAACCACCATCATTCTTCTAGAGAATTGTGTGCGCAAGTATCAGGGATTAGCTGGATAGGGGGTGAATTGGGGAGACTCCATGGTTCCTGACTTGCCTGTTGGAGAAAGAGGAGGCCCCCCCTTTTTTTTTTAAATACTGGTAGAACTATAGCACACTGGAATTGCCAGATAAGATTTGGTACTATGATGATTTAGTGCCTAAGCTAGATTCAGAGGTGGGAGATAAGACTATAAGCAATGAAATACTATCTTGCAAGATCATCTTTTTCTAGTCCTGCCCCCTCTTATAATTTGAACACTTTTTAAAAGCTAGTAAAGATTTAGAATTTTAACACTTGAAATAAAATGCAAATGCTTTATCAGAGTGGTATATTTCATAACAAAACAACCTGCTGTAACCATGAATTTCAGATTTCAATCAATGTGCATATGTAATGGATTTCAGGTCTTGATCAATGTGCGTATGTAACTTTTTTTCTTTTTTTTTCCTGTTTAGTACTAGCTCTACTGGAGGCAGTCCTGTTAGAAAGTCTGAAGAAAAGCAAGACACAAAACGGACTGTCATTAAGACCATGGAAGAATATAATAATGATATAACTGCCCCTGCAGAAGACGTCATTATTATGATTCAGGTTCCTCAATCAAAGTGGGATAAAGATGACTTTGAATCTGAAGAGGAAGATGTTAAATCTACACAAGTACCTTCAAATGTAGTAAAACCCACTAGTGTTGTAAAAAATGTGAGTGCTAAGTCACCAAATCCTCTGAAACACACTGAAAAAGAATCTGAGTCCTTGGAAAAAACACAGAAAACTACAAAAGAAGCAAGTTATGAAAGCTCCCAACACGAAACAAAAAGCTCAAAAAACTCTGTGTCAAGTGAAAAAGGGAAAACCAAGGACCGGGATCATTCTTCATCAGACAAGGACACCTCAGAGAAACGGAAAAGTAATGTTCAACCTGAAAAAGACCACTCTGAACGTGGCGCTGAGCAAGGAAACCTAAAAAATCCTCTATCATCCAAAGACAGCAGATCTTCAGATAAGCACGATACTGGGCGTGGATCCTCTGCGAAAGACTTTACTCCTAGCAGGGACAAAAAATCTGATTATGATAGCAGCCGGGATCATTCTAGTTCCAAGCGTAGGGATGAAAAGAATGAGTCCACAAGGAGAAAGGACTCACCTTCTCGAAACAGAGAGCCGACTTCGGGTCAGAAAAGTAAACCGAGAGATGAAAGAGCAGACTTGTCCAAAAAGGGATCAGGAGATTCTAAAAGGAGCAACCATAGTCCTCCAAGAGACAGCAGAAGGCCATATGATCACAAAACTGGTTATGATTCCAAACGTTCATCAGAAGAACACAAATCTTCAGACAAAAGTTCAGCTAAAGAAAAGGAGAAACACACATCAGAAACAAAGAGCAATAAGGAGAGAGAGTCAGGTGGCAATAAACCATCTCACAGACATGGATCGCCAGATACAAAAAATGAAAAAGAGCATGCTGCTGGGCAGAGTGACAAGAGCACTGTCAAACCGAAGCCTCAGTTAAGCCACTCCTCTCGACTGTCTTCCGACTTAACTAGAGAAACTGATGAGGCTGCCTTCGTCCCAGACTACAATGAAAGTGATAGTGAGAGTAATGTCTCTGCAAAAGATGAGGAGTCTATAGGAAAAAATACTAAAGAACTGAAAGAAAAGGCAGTGGAGAAAGTTAAAGAGACTGTACCTGCAGCAGCAGTTGGTCAGCCTGATGTAAGCAGAAGTCAAAGTCAAAGCAGTCCCAGTGTTAGCCGCAGCCGTAGTCATAGCCCTTCTGGAAGCCAGACTCGAAGCCACAGCAGCAGTGTTAGCTCGGCTGAGAGTCAGGACAGCAAGAAAAAGAAAAAGAAGAAAGACAAAAAGAAGCACAAGAAGCACAAAAAACACAAGAAGCATAAGAAACACACTGGAAATGAGTCTGAATTGGAGAAAAGCCAAAAACACAAACACAAGAAGAAGAAATCCAAGAAGAGCAAAGAGAAAGAGAAAGATGACCAAAAAGTGAAATCTGTCACTGTATAATATGACAGATAAGAAAAATTGACTTATTTACTAAGTCATCTGTATTAAATTTTGTTATAATGTAAGCAAATTCAAGCTTTGTAAATAATGACATGAAAGACCCTGTGCTGCACTTAAAATATTGCTGCTTGATTATTTGATTTTTACATCAGAGCTTTATAAAGTGAACGTTTTGTACAGAATTGTGAGTTGTGACCATGTAACATGAAAGGTTTTGCTGGGGCATCTTAATTTTAACCACCGTTAATTAGTTTGGGTGGAGTTTACTGTACTGTGAAAATTTTCACATTTGAATTTTTTTTAATTGCCTGGCAGAAAAAGCTGGTATCAGTTATAAAATATCAGCAGAATGATTTGCAGAATTCATTACAGCCCTGTTATGTCACTTTTTGATTACAATAAAAAGTTTTCAGTAAACTTTATTCAATGTGATGGAATTTGCAGTAGTACCTGAACGTGTACAGGGTATGGGCAAGAACAGGGACAGATAATAATAAATGAAAAATTTCAGGCAGCCAAAATATGATACACATAATATATTGACAGTTTTAACCTTTTAAAGAAAAAAAAAAAAGTAGAACTTCAAGAAAATTAAGGAAATAGCAACAACAAAAAAATAGCACTTTTTTAAATGCCAGGTCATGCCAAGTAGATGTGTGTGTGTGTGTGTGTGTGTGTGTGTTTAATATTTAAAAAGGTATATTACCTGAAAAAATACCCACTATAAATAGCTGGTATTGACTTTTTAAATAATGTCATATTTGAAGCTTATCACATGTCAACATTGTTCCCGTTTTATGTTAAAGAACCAATGTTACACATTGGCAAATGTTTACAGTTGTATTCCTGGGAAACTGTCCAAATTCTGTATTTCCTTTCATATTGGTGCTGATCACCAAGAGACTTGTGTTTTTTCAAATGGGCCTTTCATTTTGTAACCAGATGTCGATTACTCTGATGTCACAGTTCCTTGTTATGTCACCATAACATTGCTGTTGCTATCATTGGGTTTTAGATTTAGTGAATAAATATGGTGAGAAGAGGCAGCCAATTAAAAAGTCAGGGTTTTTGTATGTGAATGTATACGTACAATGAGAGGAAATACAGAAAATGGTGGATTTAATTATTTAGGTAATTTAAAGGAAGATCTATAGCGTCACTTCAGTTTAGTGACAGCAATGTTCAACACTGCAAGAGTTAACCTGACGTCTTTTTCACTGTGCATGAAGAGTCGAACCCTGTTACCAGTTGAGCTTGGTGACAAAAACCCCTTGACTACTTTGGATCTGGGATTTGGCCCAGCTGAGATCTATTTGAAAATATTTAAATTAAAGTGGCATTTCAGGGCTTCCTGCTTGTGGAGACTATTTTGTTCAAAAGTGGCATTGTAGAAACTGCAGTTTGGCAGCACAGCGATAGAGATGACAAACTCATTTCTGTTTGCTTTACAGATGAACAACCTGCACACTTTGAGCAGTGGGTTTAAGATTGCACATCATAGTAACACGGGATAAGTTTCAGGCTTTATTTCTGGTACTTTTTTATGGTAAGGTAATTTATAGTGGGATCCTGCTGTACAAGTAGGAGGCTTTAAGGATAAATCAGTTAAAATTCTGCTTTGAAGAACTGAAACAGTTGGACCAGCGTAAACAGTCTCCGAGTTGCCACACACACTTTCCTAAACGTTCTCACATTTGAGTAGAGCAGCTACTTCACACCTAAGAAAACAGCAGTTATGGTAGGATTCAGTAGAGCCTCCTGTAAAACTGGCCCTTCCTGTTGCCTTTATTCTAATATATTCGCTGTTTATAATGAAGCGATTTGAAAATACACGAGTTTAGCTGCTGCTTGTTCAGCAGCCGAATACAGCATCCTCATTCAAGCTCATTGAAGTAGGATGCTTACAACTGGAATTAGGAAAAAAAAACTAGTGTCAGTCGATGCTTTCAGAGTGATTAGCAAGTCCATCTAGAAATTGGGTGTTAGAAATCAGTTACTGCTGTGCATCTCCAAAAATGGGGAGCATGCTGTAGTTCTTCATAAACTTACACCACAAAGGCTCTGCTTTTGTGACTGAGTTAAACTCTCCTTTGCTTTCAGAGCTGTGCAGCCTATGGCAGGTTTGCTAGGGAAGCTTTCCACACATTTGGAGCCTTCAATAAGAGCCGATCCCTTCTTTTTCCAGATGTATTGGGCTGACAGACTGAGATGCAGGTCATGTCCAGTCCTGGCTGTAGGGAAGTGACTTACACTGCTACTCATCCGCTGTTTTCTGTCCGCCAGCTTTCCCAAGGAAATGCTTGACATGTTCATGTGGTTTATGGGCGCTCCCCACTGTGCTGTGAAGGGAAGTGCCCGAAGGCTGTTTCCTAGGCTTGAAGTCAACTTCACCTTTGCCACTCCAGAGAGCGTAAGGTAGTGCAGTTAGGAAGACGTCAAACGTACTGGCACTTGCTTTTCCTTCAGATTAAACCAGCATGGCCGAGAGAGGGACACTAGTGCGTGGGGCAGCTCAGTGTCTCCATATGCACTGCCTAGGTTTTGCGCCGTGGAGAGGTCACTCCAGCTTCACTTTATTTTCAAAGGAGGATTACGTTCAGCATCTCACTGGGTGTAATTCAGTCGTCTCGTGAGACACACACATACCTGCTAGTACTAGAAGTTTGTTTCCAGTATGTAAACCAAGTAATCAAATGTTGACAAATTGGCCAAATACCTTGGGAAGACTTCTTCCTAATGACTCATCTCTGAGGGTTTCAGGCCTGGGAAACTGCCCAATTAAGTCTTCCAACCAAGGGCCTGCAGAAAGCTAGCTGAAGTAATTTTAGGCCATTAGTGACTTTTGTGACTCCTGAAGGGATAGGAAATGCCTTAGGGCTGATGAGGGGCAAACAGATCCTGTCTTTACAAAAGGGAAGGGAAAGGAAGACCTGGAAAGATAATAGGGGCACCTACAAGATGAGATAATGATCATGGTTTACCAAGAACAAAGGCGTTGTCGCTAACTGGTTTATTGAATGAAAGAGAAGTAGGAAATGTGATGTACCTAAGACTTGCAAATAAGCCCTGTGTTGTTTGTCTTATCAGACAAATAAGGTTTACTACCCTCAAAGTTGCATGCCCAGCTGGTTAAAAAGAAAAAAAACAGCATACATCCCGAACTTACCAGAAGTTGGCTGTGAAACAAGGAGGACCTCTTCCACAGGACTCGCAGGGGTCAGTACTGGGCTGGGTCCCTTCAGTATTTTCCTTACCTGCCTGAGTGATGTTGCTTTGAATTTGCAGGTGATAGGGAACAGGGAGGGGCTGCAGATGCTTTGGAGGATAGGCCTGCAGTTCAGTCTTGATAAATGATCTGAAATCCCCGTGATGAAATTCAATAAAAATGAGTGCAAAGTGGTCCAGTTAGGAGGGAAAGATCAAATGCACCATTGCAAGATTGGGGGGGGGGACTGTTGAGGCAAGCAGTTTGGCAGAA
>NW_017729016.1:6628016-6646659 GCF_001723915.1 Gavialis gangeticus
GGGGACTGTTGAGGCAAGCAGTTTGGCAGAAAAGGATCTGGGGGGTTCAGTGGGGTCAGTAATGGAGCGGCGTTGTGAAAAGACCAGGCTTGTTCTGGGATGCATTAACCAGAGTCTGTAAAACATGGATGTAAATGCCCATTTTACTAGGCACTGGTTTGGCCCCAATTGGGACACTGCATGTCCTTGTGTGGAAGGCTATCTACATAAACTGGAAGGGGTACAATAAGCATGGTAAGAGCTTTAGAAAACATGGCCTAAGGAAGGTTTCAAAAAACTGAAGGTTAGTCTAGAAAAAAAGATTGAGAGGATACAACTATGGTCTTCCTGTGTATGAAAGGTGGTTATGAAGAAGACATTTGTCATCTTTATAGTTATTTAATAGTTGCGCTTCCTATTTTCTCTGGGTAGGGTGAGAAGTAGTGGACTTAATTTGTAGCAAGGTGAGATTTAGATTAGTTGTTAGGAAAAACGTGGTACCAGCAGCAGTTAAGCGTTGGAGCAGGCCCCACGGACATTGCGGCATCAGCTTTTTTGGAAGTGGGTTGGATCTGCTGGGGCTGGTTTTGCTGTACTGACTCGCAGTGGGTGGACTAGGCTGCCTTTTGGAGCTGCCTGCAGCTCTGTTTCCAGGTCTTATGCAATTATTTCACTGTCCAAATGATATGGTTGGTAGTGTAACAATCGGGATGTGCAGAATCCTGCCAATTAGTACAAACTGCCGGATAATTTCTGCAGTGAGTAAAGAGAAGTGTTAACGTCTCATGAGTGGCTGCATGGTGTTTGCTGCTCATTCTCAAGTTCATAAAATCTTTATAGGCTGCTGCAAGACAAAAACCCTGACTGCTGCTTTCTTGTCAGACCCTCTGCTCCGTGCTAGCTGGAAAAGCAAACAGGGAGTTGGGAGGAGGTGAATCGTCACAAAGGATGCAAGTGGTGCGAAATAAATCCTGAAATTTTCACTGGGGAAGAGTCATCTGGCTAATCAGGGATTTGATGTACTCTGGGGCCCTTTGTTGTTTGTCACTGTAATGGCCTGCTTGTAGTTAAAAGCATGTTGTATATTTTTATAGCATCTTTTATGGGTTTTCTTTCATGGAAAAGGCAGCATTTACCTTACCTAGTTTCTGGAGTGATCCAGACTCCTTAGAAAAGATGTGGCCTATGACTTGTTCCTCTCAACATTGCCTTTAGAGCAGGGTGTTCGACCTGTGCTCCCTGGACCCCAGGGGTCCACAAACCATGTCTGAGGGGTCCATGAATGATGACTACGATCAATCAAAAGGATGCGAATACCCACACTTACAATTCAAAGGGGTCCGCACCTCCCTTAAAAATGTTTAGGGGTCCGCAAATTGAAAGCTACCGTCTCAGTTCAAGTCCTTGTACTATGTGAGTAGATGGAAATGTCTCTTAATTTCTGTCCACACATGAAAGGTGTGAGAAGCAGCAGAATTCATTACCAGATTATTTTAGTCTCTCACTGGAGTGCGAGCCAGGAAGTAGCGTTTGGGGACATCACTGCTGGATCGCATAGAAAGGATGGGCTTGGTACAAAACACCCCTTCACAGGTTAGGCTTTCAAATGGAAGAAGAGCATTTAAGTGTTGCTGTCTCAACAATCCTTGTAGGCTCTGGGTTCACGGGGGAAATGTTCATATAAGATGACCAAACCAGGAGCTCCCTCTGGCCTGAGCCAGGCCTCAACACAGTCCTCAAGCGTTTCTAGCTGCAGCCTTTGTCGGCTGGACTCGGACTCACCTCCTGCCTGTCTCCTTACAAGCAGTTTTGGAAACCAGCTTCAGGGCTAACAAGACCACTTTGGCCCGGTGCCAGCTTCTCTGCATTTCCTCCACCCCTTCAGTGTTTACCCCTAGCTGTATCTCTGGGAATACCACCCGTCTCTGCTCCCAACTTGCTCTCCCAGCCCTTGGTGCATGCTACAGACAGGGCATGGATGGGGTGAACCCACCAAGCTCTTTCTGCTGTGACTTCGCATGTAGAAAGCCATGGAGGAAGGTCTCCAGGATGGGTGGGTTTTACAATGGCACATGGTAGCATTTGTGGAGCTTGGGATGTGCTGCAGCCTGTGGGTGCCTTCTGCGGGCTGGGCCCTGCCCTGAGCAGCTCATATGGTCCCTCCTGGGGGGCAATACGGGGGTCCTGCCTGCAATGCAGAAGTCGGCATCGTGGGGCTGAACCAGAGTTGTTCAGGCATCCTTTACATCCTCTGGAGGACTGACCTGACCCCCCTGGGCAGCCATTAAATGCAATTGCCGTGTCAGTAAGTGTGAGCAAGGGCCTTTCTGACCAGCGAGAGAGGACTGAGCAGTCAGACGTGCCCTTCCCCAGGCTAACTGCTTGTTAACAAAGAAATGAGCCATGATGTAAAGTTCAGGTCAAACTTCCTTGCTGAGTTCCTCCCCACTGCCCTCCAGAGCCTCTCCAGCCTTGCCTTCCCATCTGCCCTGGAAGAGCAGCCTGCCTGACCCTCGCCCAGCAGAAACAACCCCCACGAGTGGGTGCTTCAGGCAAAGGCTGCCTGCTGCGGGACTTCTTGCTGCTTTCTAAGACAGCTTGTGCTGTCACTTATTCAGAACGATTCACTCAGTCATTTGCTACGGATGTGTGTAGCACCAAGGACGCCACGGTACACTTGGCACCGCGATGTTGGTTCGTCTGTATGCCAGGAGTGTGGAGAGGCCGGACCTTTGTGCTAGGAGCAGCGTGGGTCCGAGGCTGAGCCAGCTGCATGAATAGATGAGGCAAATAGATCGTGGTGCTCTGTCTGCTGCCTTGCTTCTATAAAACATGCCCGGGCGAACAGCCCTGAACCGGTGCAAAGGCCCCAGGAACGATCCCCCAACGGGTGGAGACCCCTGGATTGGAGAGCAATGGGGCTTCCTCAGAGTCCTAGCATGGAGCTGGCCCTTCATGAGCACCATCTCACCGTCCACCTTGTCCTCTCCCCATTCTCCAGGTGCGGAAACAGGCTCTGCAGAGGACACCTGATTGACAGCAGGGGCAAGTGTGAGGGCATAACACAGGGCTGGGGCTGCTTTATTTTTGGTTCAGCCTCTGGCTTTGCTTGGGAGCAGCCCGTTTCTTGGTGCACGCTGCTCTCCACCCATGCCGGGGTGGATGACGAGGGCTGGTCACGGGCACTCCACCTTCCTGAGCCCAAATCCAGGTGAGCTGAGACCAGTGCTCAGGGATCACAGTGGGGCTAAGCAGCCAGCTGTATAAGCACAGGGGGGAGAAGGTCCCCTTGCCTGCTCGAGAGCAAGACTTGGGGCTCAATTGCTGCAGAAGGCCGAGGCTATAAGGGTGGAAAAGGACAGTTTGGCCCATCTGGTTCCTTGCAGAGGTTTCTTCCCTTCCCCCTTCTTCTGTTCAGGGCTCTTTCATACCATCTAGACGCAAGGAGTGGCTGGCTCCACACCTCGTCCTTTTCTCCACCATTTGGGTGGGATCCCCTGATGCTGGAAATGGATGTGGCTGCACGGACATCCCTGGGTGATGCTCAACAAGGGACTCCAGGAAGTTCAGGGTTTTACCTTGTAGTGGGCAAACTATGTGCTTTCCGGGGCCATAGCCTCATGTAGCCGGCCGCTCGCACCAAAAGCTACGGCCCAGCTTGGAGCAGTCGGGGATTGCAGGCTGCCTAGGAGGAATGGGCCAGCTGAGAAGGATAATTAGCGGGCACACGGGAAATTAAAAGGGCTCCCAGGGAAGAGAGGGAGAGATCGAGACCAGAGCGAGACAGAAGATGGAGCGGTACCAGGCAGAACCGAGCCAGGGTACTCTCCCGGGGTCTGGGAAAAGGCTCTGGGGTGGAAGCGACAGCACCGAGCCAGGGAGAGAGAGGAAAGACCGTGGTGCCAGGGGAGCAGCACGGAGCCGGAGTCTCGCTCTCAGGACCCGGGACAAGGTCCTAGGCAGTGAGTTAACCCTTTATTTTCTGCATTTGTGTTTGTTTACCTATTTTGTGTTATTACATTCCCACGAGGAAAGCCCGCCAGGAAAATAACTGTGCTGAGTTTTAAAGACCGTTTGAGCTGAGCACCCCCTGACCTGCTCACATCTACTGTCCTGGGCACCAGCAGAAGGGGAATTGCGCTTTTATGGCAGCTACAAGTCCGGCCTCATTTTCACTCTATTTCCAGTGAAATCTGCCCCCGTGGAGTGAATCCTGCTGGCAGACGCTTGCTGCCCATGAGTGACAAGCTCAAAAGCCAGGTATGTGCAGCCGGCTCGCACTTGTCCAGAAAGAAAAGTGCTCTGTGCCCTCCCCAAGCCGTTGCAACGGGCTGGCGGTGTTCATGTTTCGGCTCTCCATGAAACTCCGTACGTGTAATCTCCAAGAGCAGCCTGGCAAGGCCATTTAGGGACTTACAGCTTGCATGCTGTCCTGCAAAGAATTTGCAAAAAGAAAATAGGCCAAAAAATATAATTTGTCAAAGTATTTTCTGTAAGCTGCTTGTTCCACTCAATTTTCAGCCAATAATTATACTGGAGGGGGGAGAAATTCTTGGGATTTTGTTTGTTTGCTTGCTTGCTTTGTAATTCTTCTTTGGAAAGAAAATGAGGAATCATACAGCCAGGCTGAATTCTGCATTTATCCAATTGCACAGGATGCATCCCTGAAAATGCCTTAAATAATATGAGGTCACTCTTTTTTTTTAATTCCAGTTGGGAAGATCATTAATTTTGTGTTTTCTTATAATTTACATTTCCACTCTGATGTGGACAAGACTTTAAAAAATTTTATGGACTCGGATAAAATGTTGCATAGTGTTTTTAGATTTTTCAATTAAATTGCCCAGCAACTAAATTGATAACTTGTCTTAGATTACCATAAAAAACAATCAAGCAAATAATAATAATAAAAAAAACCCCACAGCCCCATTACTGTGCTAGTCTCACAGGGATAAGGATATTTATGTCCTATGTATTTAATGTGTGTTAGCCTGGAACTTCGGTAGGGCTCCTGATTGTAAATCTCTCTCCTTATTTATTGCGTCTTTCTGTCGTCCAGACCAAAAACCCCAATCAGTGTGCTCCAATTATTTGTAAATATAATCTGATAGGAAAGTAATTTCTGAAGATAACAGCACTTTCTTATCACTCTATTTACAGTAGGTTGTATCTGCAGCCTGCGCTGTGTAGCTGCAACCCAGACAGTATGCTCTTACTTCTGAAATGCATATTTATCTGTGTCAGTCCTTTCTATCTAAAACATTTATTACACGTGTGGAGGCAGAATAAAAAATAAAGCAGTCATTGTGTCTCCTGAAATGCATTGAACGTTTCAAATATCTGCAGATGCATTTCTCCTTCTGCAGATACTAAACAGAGGAAAGAACGGTAGCTGAATCCGTGGGCTTCTTGTTATCTGTCACTTCTAAGTTTTTGATAGGGTTTGATTTGAATACATTAATTACAGTTATGTAAAACGACTGGGAGGTTTCTGCTTTAAACATTCCCATGCATGAGCTTTTTTTGCCGAACTAAAGCTGTTCATTACATTTTTGTCCGTGGCTGTCTAGCTACCGATCTGCAATAAGCCCCTGTATCCTACCGCAGAGATCTCAATACAAAGTCTGAGCATTTCTGTGTCAAGATGACACATTGGTGTTTCCTTGAAAGAAGCAGGGCCATTTAGTTTGCTTGGATATAATTTCTTTCATTTGGCCTCCCAAATATATAGTCTCAGAGTCTATTTCAATTAAAAGTGGAATGCTACAATAATCTCAGTCTTCTTTTAATCCCGTCCACATAAAATATGCTGTAAATTGATAACCATCATGGTGAGCATTGCAAATGGTAACAGTTATTTTTCACTTTAAAAAGCCCCCTGGTTATTTTTATGCAAGGTCATAAAATAACAGCCTTATTGTCCAAAATTAAGTGCCCCTTTCTGCTAAATATTTGACCAAAACTCCTGCACTACTCACGCGTTATTACTGTACTTTGGTGACAGTCCCTTCTCAGAGGTTAAATCACATTGGGTATCATTTTTATTCTAGCACAACACAACCTAACCCCAAACTATTTGCCTTTGAATTCAATCTCGGCAACTTCTTTTCATCAGCTAAATTTTAGAAAAAACAAATGTTAAAATCTGAATTTCTAACGGTTTTGAATCCCACCGTTCCAGTGGCAAAAGAGCTTTCCTTGTGGCTCTCTGCCGTTTCTGAAAAATGTTAGTTATTTCTGTTTGGCTGCACCTACAAAATACCTTTCCAATGCTCTCTGCAGGCTGTGGCAACTCCACTTGGGTTCAGATTTTGTTGGTATTTATTTCAAGTAGATTTTCCTGCCGAGTTGCTCGTGGAAATTTTTTTTAGATGGAAGGAAAATTGTTTTGGTAAGGCAAATATTTTCACATTTCTAATCCAACCCTACTTCTTTTTTTTTTCTTTCCCTGGCACTGCGCGCCGACATTTTAAATCCGCCTCAACTGTTTGCTTCCTTCCGCCATGACAAGTTTCTCCTTCCTTGAGCACGTTGTGTGTACCAGGATGCAAAAGGCTGTAGCTATCAGATGCTCGCATTCATTCTTCAGCCTACAGGCTTGCAGGTAAGGCATGTTGCCCTGATGTGGGACTCGATTTTTGCATGTGTGTTCATGCTGCTGCTTTGGGGGTGTTTTCCCCCCCTTGTGCGTTCATAAATTGTCCGGCGCGTTGATATGAAGTGTGTGAATTGGCACCGTCTGAACTGAGGGGTGTGTGTATGTTGTAGACAGTCCCAGCTCTGCAGTGGGTAGAGAAATGGCAGTCTTCCAAACCCATCACAGCTTTTATTCAGAGCCCGTATAACAACTAAATAACGTCTCACTGGGTCGCGCCGGGCGTGCTTGGATGCAGGAGGCGATGGAAGAGTTTTGGAGGAGCGGAGAGGCACAGCTTGGAAAACGGGGTTCTTGGAGACGTCCGAGGGCTTGTTTGGGTTTGAGCGGCTGGTTTTGGTTTTTGTTATTTTTTCAGTGGGGGGAAAAATAGTCGAGGAGAATCTGCCCTGGCGTGGTGCAGGTTTCCACTGTGAGCCGGGTGACGTCACTGCCAGTCACAACGGGCTGCATATATCTTGCAGGGTGTAGTTCAGAGCATTGACTGCGGAGTCTGTGACCTGGTTTCCTTCCCTCTTGCAGTACGGAGTCCTCTCATAAATTCTAAGTCATAATCCAGCACCGCAACCCGTGCCAGGGCTGCTGATGCAAGCCCAGTTTGTCCTCAGTTTCATACTCCCTTTTTATTCCTCCAAACTTCCTCTCTTCGTCTTTGAATGGAAATGCCTCTGCGAAGTCGATCAATGCCTGCTCATTTGGGAGGTAAACGAGAGTTGAATAATTAGCAACGATGCATTCGATGGCAAAATTCCTCTGCTTTAATTTATATCAACTCCACTCTTGCGCATTGCATCTGGGCCAGGCTCTGACAGGGAGATGCAGCACAAAGGAGCAGGGAGACAGAGAGCAGGCAGGAAGGGGAGCTCCAGACGACACTTGGGCATTTGTGCTGGCATGGGCTCTTCCCCTGGCGATAACCTCCCGTATTTTTGTGGCAGTGGGGAGGGGGGTGGGCTGGGGCAGGATTAGTCATTTGCAGCCAGTTCGTTTTTTCCATCAACATTTTGTGTGTGTGTGTGTGTGTGTGTGTCTGGTCTTTTGTCGCCCTTTTGTGAGCGAAATGGTTGTTTGGTAGCAACGAGCAAGGGCTCCTTGCCAAGTCTCCCTAATTAAGATTAAGCATATGCAGATTTGCCTTGTTTTCAGCTAATGACAGCTGCAAACAATTATTTGTCATGCTTGCTGATTGTTGATTGGTAAAAGGAAGGCCATGCAAGAATTGTACGCGTTCTTCCTTTGTATTTCGGCATTCCCAGTTGTACAGCCAGGCGCGGGCATGTGTGCGAGAGGCTTCTTCCTTCTAAGACTCAGGTTTTTGCTTCAAATTCAGCTGGTGCCCTTGACAGTTCGTGTTTTTAGGTTTTTAGGAGCAGAGATGCCATGTTAGATGTGTCCGAAAGATGCCAGGTTAGCTAAGGTGGGTGTTCTCTGTGCGGCTCTGTCTGGGTTTGGGTGTGTTTGTTGGATGCCTTTTTTTTTTAATGCTGTTACCAGAGGAGCCCCATCTTGATATTTTCATGGGAAAAATAAATAAAGATGTTTTAAAATGTATTTGACGTTTTTAGCTTTCACCCAGCAGCCTCCGTCAATTTTCTGCAAGCAGAGACCCAAGCACGGACTGAATGAGTTAGGATGCTGTACTGAAAGCTTTTAGATTCACAACAGAGAGCAAGTGCATCTTCCTAAGCACTTTGGCATCTCTCCAAAATGCCTAGGCTTTTTAAGGACATTCTCATAAAGAACTTGAATTTTTTTTTTCATTATTATTATTATGCTGATGAAAGCAGAGAGCTTTTTATACAAAAGAGCGGCTGAGAAAATGAAATACTCCGAGCTGGAAATGAAAACACTCGGCGTTGTTTTAAGCGTGGCATGGAAATGGGAAATATGTTGGGGGGGGGATAGAAAAAAAGAGTGGTGGCAGAGAGATAATTATGTCTTATCCTAAATAAATCCCTCTCTGTCATCTAGGGATTGTGGTTCAGGACTTCACTGTTTTTGGTTGTAACCTCTTCAGCACAAACTAGGAAGGATAGAGTGGGGAAATGCCCAGGTCTGTCTTGAAATGAGTCTGAAATTCCTCTTTGGGTTTTTCCATTGGTTTCTTTAAGCTTCACTCGGCTGTTTTCAATCCAAATGCAATTTTAAAAGGAAACCATGGTGCTTTGAGTTTGCAAATGCATCTTTCGAATAACCATTACCACACACCTGACCACACCTGATGTTTGTGGGATCACAGCACTGCAGCCATCTCTGCCAGCCAGCATGAGGGCTTTTCCGGGGGTGGGTTTGGTTTGAGGTTTTCTGGTTGTGGTAGTCTCAGGACTCCCCAACAGCAAATATGCCATTACTCAGCGAGTGTGTCAATGTTGGGCTAAGCAGGACTGCATCTGTTTTTTCTTAATAAAACAGCTTTGGACATTTGTGTGTTTGAGGCGTTCCTGTGGTGTGTAATGATCAAGCATGTATTGCTAGCCAGGAGGTGCAGACATGCTCTGCACGAGTTTGTCTTGTCAACAGGTTACTTACAGAATATTTGCATGTTTTAATGTCTGTTTTTTTGCTTTCTTAAAGGAGGGAGGGCAGCACCTAAAAAGAATGCTCACAGCTCCCTTTCCCTTCACTCTTCCTTACCAGCTCTGGACAGGTAGCTAGCTCGGTCCTCCGCTCCTAAACACTGATCGATGTGGTTGTCCCGCCTTGTGGTGGGCCAGTAGGGGGCACTCCTGTGCTGAGACACCTGCCTCACTGCGCCCTACCAAAAAACAGGCTTTGGACGCCTCCCCTGGGGCACCAACTTCTGACCAACTGCCTTCCTGGAGCACACCTGCAAGCCTGGGGTACCATTGCCACCACCCAGAGTCAGGTCTTTGTCTGGGCTCTATGCCACCCGGCCCTGTAGATATTGGGAATTCGGAGTGCTTCTGTTAGCCTGAAGCATAGAAAGTAGCCTCCCTTAGTCAGTTGAGCAAAGGGAGCAAGAAGGCATGCCCAAACCCTCTCAAGCATGTGCAACCAGGCTGGCTAACGGATAGCTTTATTGGGTAGAGTGGGCAGGCTCGAGGATAGGTACAAGTCAGAGAAGTATTGAAAGAAAATCCCAGAACAAACAGAAATGTCTTGGTAGCCTTTTGAAAGGTGACTAAAACACTTGATTCTAAGTTCCCTGCTACATTTCGTGTAAGTTACTCACAATTCTGTCCAGGGGCTGATTGAGCCTGCTCTAGAGGCCACATGGCTTGCTGGCTGTGTCCCCAAAACATATCTCCTTACCTTCCAGGAAGAAGAAAATCCACTCCCACATCCCGCAGTCTGTGCTGCTCCTAGTGTGGTCTGGCTTTAGGTGCTTGGGGAGCATTGCTTCCTCCCCAAGAGGTGCAGCTAAATTGCGGTTCACATGTATTTGGGCAGGGAGTCCTGCAATTATACATGCTCAGCGTGGTTAAGGGGAGCATGGTGCAGGACTCACAGTCCCTCATGCTGAGTGTTGTGGGCTCGACTTGTGGGCAGGACAGCTGGGTGTGCTCACAGCCACAGAGATCTGGGAAGGACGGGGAGATTAGTGTGGCTCCTGGAGAGTAAGGGGATCAGAAGGGAAGCAACCTGTGTTCCTGAAACCCACAGAGCAGGAGCAGAGGACAGAAAGAGTTGGAAGCAGACTGGAAATGAGGCCAGAAGAGGCAAGTAGGTAACAGACCAGTATATGGGGGCCACGCTGCATCACACCTTGAGGTCAGGCCAAGTCTGAGGGTTTTCAAACCTGTCTGCAGGAGAAAAATCCAAGTGTGCCAGCTCATCCACAGCTCATTGGCTGCCTTCCTTATTATCTCGCCTCCTGGGGAGGGCAGCCAATCCGTGCTGCTGTTTGCAGATGTAAGGCACCCAGGCTCCCTATTAAGCAAGTCCTGGGAGCTGGCTGGCGAGATGCACGCAGTTCCCCCCATCCCGCAGTGCCAGGGACTAGAGCCAGCTGCACGCAGCTCTGGAGAGCCAGGGAGCAGGGTTGGGATTTATGGGCACCTGACAGGGCAGGATCACTTGTGGGGAGGGTGCTTGGGAAAGTTACTAACTCCCTGGGGGCTGTGTGCCCTGGGGACCCTGGCAGGGTGTACGTCACGGTGGTGGGTTATGGGTTGCCTGGGTGACATTAGGGTTTTTGGACAAATTGGGGACCGTGATGTTACCAAGGTCATGAGTGGCTCCATCGTGCCCCGTGCTGGGGGGAAAGGACCCAGCAGCACCGGCCCCTTTTGCAATGCTCAGTGCTGCAACATGGGGTGGGTTAGTGATGTGGGGTAGAGCAAGGCAGGCACCCCAGGCGGGAGCGGGAGGACCCTGACTAACGAAAGTAGATAGAGATATGTAGATATATAGATCGATCTACTTTAGTTAGTCTAGAAGGTGCAGGCTGACACAGCAAACTGTGTCCCCCTCACTACCAGGTATCACAGTTGTTTACAAGCTTTTCTCCAATGCCTGAAGAAGGGTGCTTGTGCCCAAAAGCTTGCAATTATTTATTTATTTTTTTTTGCAAAAATCTAGTTGGTCTAATAACAGAGATTACCTCTACCGCGAGTTGTGATTCCCCTAACTACCAGTGCCGCACAGTCCACTAGGCCTCGCTGCCTTTCCCACGGGTGTCCTGGGGGAGACTCCATTCGGGTCGGAGCTCTGGACTGGGTCTCTGGTAGTCTGGCCAGGGTCTGCATTGAAGGAGGGCAGCGTGCCCCACTGCGGACCCAGAATTCTTCCTGCCCCCTCCTGCTACTGCCTGCACCCCCCTGAAGCACCAGCTTCTGCCCCAAATTGAAGAGTAACGAGCATAATAAATTCAGGAGGGTGAAATCGGGGCAACTCCAGGCACAGGTTGACCAGCTCCTTGTCCTCCACCTTGCGGACGGGCTGCCGGCGCGCCCGCTGGGAACGGCTCCTCTGACGGTTCAGATGCTTCTGCAGCCCTATTGGGAGCATTCCTGTTTTTAATTGGATTTGCGTTAATAATTATTTACATTGACTGAAAAAACTGTTGTATTGAAATAATGCAACTTTTTGCCAAAGTGCTGTCACGCAGAAGCTGCTTTCTCTTCAGGAACCTCCAAACATGGGCTTTCTTCCAAGCCCTCCGCTCCGTCGCGTCGGTGGCTTTCATGTCGCGCCGCTTTTATTCCTGCCCTTCCCTTGGCCTGGTGCAGCTGCTGGGGAGCTCTGCCTTTGCGGGGTGGGAGAAGAGATGCTTGTGGGAGGGCAGCCAGTCACCCTGGGTGCTGCCTGGGGGGTAAAGGAAAGGAGGTCGTGCCGGCCTCCCTGCAGCAGAGCTGTGAATCTCTGCAGTACGGAGTACCCAGGCAAGCGCTTTCCCCATTTATCATAGAAGAGGACCTGCTGCCCATTGCAGGGAAACTGAGCCCAAGGTCGTGTCTCCAGAGACCAGGCGCAGCAGCTGTTTCCCAATTTCAGACCTGGCCCTCGATCTCTCGCGCCTCTCCCCTCCGTTCGGTACATGCCGCAGGTGACCCCAGAGCTCCTCTCTGTGCCGAGCAAATCTGCTGCCCAAACTAGTCAGAGGCCTCGCTTCCTACCCAGGAGGGGCTCTAGTATCAGCATCCTGCTGCTTTTCTGGACAGGCCACTCTTCTGTGCCTTAACTGCGATGATAAACCGCTGTAAAGGGTAGTTATTCTTGTGCGTAGGGTCCTATCCTGGCTCAGTGGCCAAATTCCTAACTTGAAGTCTGCAGCCAGGCTCCGGGTGACTTTGTGGGTGGCAGGTGTTGGCTAAGCTGGCTGGTGTTGCCCTGTGCTGTTGGTGTGGTGAATCGGAGCTCCTGCCGGTACTGCGTCCGGGGCCTCATCCAGGGCAGAGCCTTGCCTGGGGCTAAGGGATGGGTGAGCTGGGGGTGCGCAGCCAGCTCCTTGAGTTGTGCTTGTTTCTGTGGTGCCGCGTGAATCTTCCCATAGCAAACGGAGAGGTTGAAGAGCTCCAAATCGCTTCTGCTTCTGTGACGTGCATGACATGCTTGGTCTGGCTGTCAACATCGCAGAAACCAGGATCCTTTACCACACCAACCTGCTGCTCCTCCACGCACTGCAGTTGACAAGGCAGTCCTTGGAGAGTGCGGAGCATTTCCCCCACCTGGATAGCCACCTTTCCCAAAAAGTAAACTTAAACAATGTTATTCAATACTAGATAAAATCTGCTAGTGCTGCCTTTGGATGTCTCCAAAATCATTTCTTTGAGCTTGATATCATGACCCCAGTCCAACTTCTCATCCACCAGTCTGTTGGCATCCCTACCTTGTTGCCGAAGGGTGAAACTTGGACTACATGTTGGAAACTCCTGAAAGCTTTGGAACGACGTCTTCAGAAAATCCTCCAAATCAACTGGAAGGACAGAAGAACAAGTGCCAGGATTCGGGCTCAAGCCAAATCGGTCATCTTCAAAGGCATGTTGAGGTAGCATTCACTTTGTTGGATAGGACATTTCATAAGGATGCCAGAAGAGAGTTCCCCGGACTTTTCTCTTATAGTCTGGAGAAGAGGAGACTGAGAAGGGATTGAATAGCATCCTTCAACTACCTGTCTAAAAGAGGATGGAGCTGGACTGGTCTCAGTGGGGGCAGATGACAGGACAAGGAGCAATGGGCCCAAGTTGCAGCAAGAGAAGTTGAGGCTGAATATTAGGAAAAACTTTACAAGGAGGGTGGTGAAGCACTGGGACAGGCTCCACAGAGAGGTGGTGGGGGAGTCTCCATCCTTGGAGGTTTTGAAGACCCGGCTAGACAAAGCCTTAGCTGGGATGATGGGGCTGGGGCTGGGGCTGCTTGGAGCAGGGGGTTGGACTGGATGTGACCTCCTGAGATCCCTTCAACCTGAATTTTCTGATTCTATGATGCCTGACACCTGACTACGAAAACAGGTCCTATACTCCCAGCTCACCAATGGGCACCACTGCAGAGGTGGGCAAAAGAGATGCGATGACGCCTGGAAGACCCATCTGAAGAAAAGTGACGTTAACATCCGAAACTCGAGCACTGAACTGTCCCCACGATGTAGGACGAGGCATTGATCATGGAGATGAAGCTCCCCTCGCCATGGAGGCTAATCGATTAGGTCAGAGAGACAAAGGGAAAGCACCAGGATTTACTCTTCCTCCTGGGACGATCTGCCACATCTGCCATTGAACATGCAGATCTTGGGCAGGCCTCCTCTGCGGTCTGCAGACTCCCCGAGGACTTGCTTGTTTACTGGAAGCCTGTCCTTGCATCAAGGGATGGCCGACCATCCCTGTTCCCCGTTGGCCCACTTCCCACCGCCTTGAGCCTTGAAGAATTGCATCTCTGCTGTCACCCCTCTGTGTCTGGTCCTCTTGCGAGATGAAGGCAATCCAAAGAGGAGCTGAAATGCTGTTTCCTTGCCCAGCGTGGGCTTTTTCTCTTGCATTGGAAAAATTAGCCAAATGTGCGTTATCAAAAGAAGAGCAGAGACTTGCACTCATAGCTCTCCAGATGGCCTCAGCTAGGCGAGGCAAAACCGAAACCTGAACTTGGGACAGGACAGGCAGAAAAAGGAAAATCCAGTGTTGCTTTCTTTAAAAATAGCCCGATTTCCACATATTTGATATGTTTGGCTATTTAAATAAGCCTTGAATGTCATCTGTAAGGTCTGCAGTTCTGCTGTCTACTTTTATGGGGTCCAAGATAAGATTTATGCCCACTCTGCAGGTAGGTCCCGAACGAGTACTTCCTTTGGAGCATGCAGTGTAGACAAGGAACGAATGGGTCATGTTTGAGTTTTATCTGCACGTCTTCACAGCTGTTTGGAGCCTTCTTCAAGGGAAGAGGCAATTGTTGTGCTGGCATGGAGAGGAAGATGAAAGAAAACAGGAGCTGGAAATCCTGTGGAGTGAGCTGGACCCGACCAGATGCTGGCCGTCAGCAGCCCCCATTGGGCTCCAAGCGATGGGGCCGCGTGCCCTGGATTTGGGAACCATCCCTTTTTTGTAGGTGCTTGTTTCCACTCTGACTTCGGCCCGTGCTGAGGCGCGTGGCTGCAGGCTGGCCGGGTCCTTCCCACCTGGCCAGCATCGCCCTCTGGTTTTGGCGTGTGGGAGCCCGGCGTGTGCTGTAACAAGGGCCTCTGCCCCCGCTGCAGTCGCAGCCTGGCGCTTTGGGGAGGGGGAATTAAACAGAGGAGACGGAGAAACCGATTCATTTTGTACGCGCCTATTGACTGCTTCAAGCTGCTAAATATTCAGCACGACTCGCTCGTGACCTATATTCAGCGTAATTGCTTTTATTGCAGGGTAAGTATCAGCGATGTCAGTGCCAGCACCAAACACCCGGCTCTCCTCGCCGCGCCGCATTGTTCCAGAGGTAATTAGGGAGGCAGGGGACTAACAGAGGTGCGGTAGGTCTTGGCGCTTCCCGAGCTGTCCCCTCGTTCGGGGCTTCCCCTCGGGGGACACGCACAGCTCAGATTCTCCTGCAAACGGTGTGTCACTATAGCACGGGACCTGGCGCCGATACAACAGCAGTCAGTCCCGGTGGCTCGGCACTCACTGCAGAAAACACCTTTTATCCCAGAGCTGCAAGGGGCTGCCCACACCATCACGTCCCTGGGAGCCAAGTCGGGAATGTGGGCGGAGAAGCAGAGAGGAGAAGGGACTTGCCCAGGGCTCTCTGGTGAGTCAGTGGCAGAGCAGTGGGTAGACCTCAGGGGGTCAGAGAGCCTTGGCTGCAGGGTCTGTTCTGCTCCGGGGTCATTTGCAGGCCAGAGAAGCCCCTCTTGATTCCTTCTTCTCTGCCCTCTTCCTCTGGCAGCTCCTTGGCCTTTGCATGGGTGGCCTCACTCTCCACGTGTGTTGCGGTCATGGGGTTGTGCAGCAGCCGCTGCTGGTGCGCCCTGGTTCCCGGATGTGCGTCTTGCCCCTGGCATTGTAGTGAAAAGTGCCACCCCCCGCACGAGCTTTCCACCCACCGCGCCGCAGCTCTGTCCTTCCGTCTCCCCTCTTGGTGTTTCTTAATAATTAGCGGCAGATTTCATACTTATGTTTGCAATTATGGAAATGCCTTCGGGACGTGTTCTGCCAGATAATTGAATTTCCTTGGTGTACGAATGCAAAGACATGGGGGGTGACTGCAGGCTGGACCCAGCAACTGTATTGCTGGCGTTGGGTGTCATGCTAAGATAAATGAGGCATCTTCCTTTTAAAAAACACTCAGAAACAAAGCATTTTGCTTTGCTGTCCTCAGCAGAAGTTGTGCTAGAGGCCCCGATTGGGGGAAATGCATTATTATCAGTAATTAACTCGATGTAAGTTTTCATAACATCCCGATGTTGCTTTCTCTGTCTTTGGTTAATCCTCTGTGCACCGTGCTCAGGGATGTGGGACCCCCTTGCTCTCTAGAAGTGTGCGGGGGCAGTTGGGATGGCTGGGAGGTCTCCTCTGACCGTCTCCCTGGCACGGGCTGGATTGTGCCCTACAGCACTTTGTTGGGATTCATCCAGGTTGCAACCCCCATTTCTCCCGGAGAAGTTCCCCGTAGCCTGGTCTGCTGTGTGCACAGGGAACTTCCCTGGGTTCTCACCTGGCTTCTCCCTCTCAGCAGGAGAAATGCCTGGTCCTGAGATTGTGCTACACCCTCCTGGACCTTCGTGCACAGCCGGTGCACACCCAGCCATGCAGCTCAATCCTTGCCTTCGGGGTCGAAAGCGAAGCCCAGCGTGCGAGGGCAAACTGCCCTCACCTGGTGTCTCTCCAGGGCCAAGGCCTGAATACCGGGGTCTGCCTGCCCCCTCGGTGCTGTGCTGCTCTCGCAGCTGAGTGTCCCGTGGCTTTGGGGGCTCCTGAGGGACCCACCGCAGCTGGGGGCAGAGGGGAGCATTCGTTGCATGTTGTGGCAAGGAGATTGCTGCACCCTCAAGGGGAGTCCTGCGACTCAGGTGCTGTCCAGGGAAGACGTCACCTGTGTGCAGGGTCTTGAGCACCTGGGGGGAAGGGTGAGGTGGGGGGACTGGCTGCATCCTGTCTTGCAGCCTGCGTGGCTTCGTCGTGGCACACAGGGTAAACGAGGGAGACAAACCCACTGTCCCTCTCCCAGGCTGCCTGCGGGGCACGCTCATAATCCTGCTTTTCTCTGTTGCAGCATATGACACTGGGATTTAAAGCACCGCACCCGTGAAAGGAAACCTCCCACCCCAAGTGCCACTCGTGAGAGTAAGTGTGAACCCAGCCGGCTTCCCAGTGCTCCCCGGGGTGCAGACTTTGGGGAAATCTGTCCCGTTGGCCTGCCAGGTGGAGGATGCAAGGGCCTGGCAGCTCTTTGTCCCCCATCCTCAGAACAGGGGGTGGGTGCAATGCGCTGCATCCAGCCCCAGAGCACAGGTGGGTCTGGAAAGAGGCCTGGGCAGCCCCGTGGAGGCTCGGCCAGGCTCCTCTAGCTGAAGAAGTGCCTATCTCCGGATTTGCACTCATGCAGCTCTATCAGCACAGGAAACCCCCAGGCTTGATGTGAGCCCGCAGCCGGTGCCATGCGGGCTGAGATGGGCTGCTCAGCCCCTAGGAAACAGGATGCTGCATTGCAGCCCTGCTGCTGTGTTCCCTCGTTGCCTGGCTGGCCGGAGGGGAAGGGGCAGGTGCCTGCTGGCGCCGGGATAGACCCTCTTTGCCCTTTCCAGAGCACCCGAGACCGTGGCTAAGCTGCCAGGGAGGGAAGGGGCTTCCCAGTCATGCTCTGCTCGTCTCCCGCAGGACAGTCAGCAATCGGGGCTGGCGTCGTCCCTGCTACGGCCGATCTCTGATGGGTCGGGGCAGCTGCCTGAGCCAGTGTCATGCTTTGTTGCAGGTAATGGAAGAGTTGTCACACCATGCCCAGGACAACATAACCAGAGACTTCAGGAGTGAAGAGAAACAGGTAAGAGAAGCCAACCCACGGCTCGGTGCCCACCTGAGAGCCAGGGGGCATCCCAGTGCCCGCGGAGGAGGGCAATGGGATGGGAGCCAGAACCTTTGCATGCATCCATCCTCCACAGCCCGGACCGTCGTGTGATGCGCGCCTCAATTAGAGCGGTAGATGTCAGAGGAAATGCAGCCAAAGGCATAAAGGGGACAAAGGAACAAAGCCCCTTTTATTCCTTTAACCTGCTGCTGTACTTGAAATGCTCCAGTCCCTGCTCCTTTTCCTGGCGGAGAATAAAAGAGGGCCTCTTCAGCCGAGATGGGCAGGGTGGGGACAGCCCTGCGGTTTTCCCATGATTATTTTCATGGTGGGACACAGCCTGGTATCACCTGCCCTGAGCTGGCGCTTGGCCACTCCAAGGAGTGCAGAGGGGAACAGGGGTGTCCTTCCCACCTCCCCAACCTTGCAAGGGCCTTTCACGTAGTGTAGCGTGGCCCGGGCGCTGTTTGCAATGGCCCGGGCTGCTAGCTCAGCGGAGGACCGTGGGTTGTACCCTCGTGTCCCTGGTGCAGCCCCGAGACGAGGGGGCTGGTGGTGCGGAGCCAGGAAGTCAGGGGCGGCCCTCGGTCACGGTCCATGTCCACCTCTGCGTTGTGGATCGGGGTAAGAGCCCCAGTTGTCTGGAGGACTCCTCGGGGCGCGGAGAGCGAGTGGGACCCTGCCGTCCCCCGGAGGCGGCTGGAAGCCGAGCCTTGGAGGCGTGGGGAGAGGAGGTTTGCTTGTTGGCTTTCCCCAGCTGCAGGGACGCTTGCACACGCTCTGCCTCATGTCCTGCGGGTCCCGGGCAGCTCTCAGCACAAAGGGCCGAGCACGGCGGGGAGTCCCCCCAGGGACCACAATGTGCTTGGGAGGGAAGAGGTGTGATGCAGAGCAATGGAGGTGACTTCTGTAGCGACAGCAGAGATTCATAGTTTCATAGTTTCTAGGGTCAGAAGGGACCTGAGAAGATCATCTAGTCCGACCCCCTGCCATGGCAGGAAAGAGCACTGGGGTCAAACGACCCCAGCAAGGTGTTCATCTAACCTCTTCTTAAAAACCCCCAGGGTAGGAGCC
>NW_017729016.1:6646927-6665510 GCF_001723915.1 Gavialis gangeticus
ACAGTGTCAAAAGCCTTCCGGAAGTCCAGGAAGACTATGTCCACAGCTACCCCTGCATCTAATGATCTGGTGATCTGATCATAAAAAGCCACCAGGTTGGTCTGACAGGACCTGCCACTGATGAACCCGTGCTGATTGCCCCTAAGCATGCAGTCCCCCGCTGGCCCCTCCTGGATGTGTGCCAGAATTATTTTCTCAAACAGCTTGCCTAGGAGAGACGACGCAGGTGCGTGCCTCTTGGATAGATAAAAGCCTTCCGGCGCTCGTGCTGCTTCCCCTGGCTCGCTCAGCTACAGTGGGGTCCTGACGCCCGTCTGTCTTCCTCATCTGGGGCAAAGCCGATTGCCACGGTGGGAAGTGGAGCTGTTCCCTGCTCCATTGGTACCAAACCCTCAGGGCCATGGCAGATGCCAGGGGTCGCGCCCTGGCGTGGGGCTGGTGAGCAGAACTGAGCCCTTCCCATCCCGAATCCTCTCCTGTGTGGATACCCATGTATCCAGACTGACGGTCGTACCCTCGGGCCTCCCACCTGTGAGCTCTTACAGGCAGGGCTGTCTGGCCTTGGCTGTCTTTGGAAAAAGCCTGAGGTGTTTGCCGTGCCCCTTGCAGCGCTGTGCAGGGTCAGACCGGTGGCCTGTCTGTCCTGCTGTCCTCTCTGCGGGAGCAAGCAATAGGTACTTTTAAAAGGAGAGCAAGTGAATGGGCTGTGTCTGGGGTGATGTTTCCCTGCCAGACCCTCCCTGGCAGGGGCCGTCAGGATGCATCTGTGGAGCAGCTCCCCACGAACACATCCACCACGGACTGGTGTGGTCCCTTTCTGACTTCACTTATACCATCGGCCTCTCACCTCCTGTGGCCATGAGTGCTGCAAAATTGCACCTCACCTCATTGCTCTGAAAGCTGTGTCCGGCTGGCCCCTGCCTCTGCACTTCTTGCCTCCATCATCCTGATCTCTGAGCTGCGTGCGGCGTGGTCACACGGGTGCCTGCCTGCCTGCCTGGGGCTGGGCCGCTTGCCTTGCACTGGACGTGCTGAGCAGGTGGATGCAACCAAACTCTTTGTTTAGGAAAAGCCCGGCGCCCTGAACTGGGGCAACAGCTCATCTGCCTCTTTCTAGCTGCGCTTCTGGTGTCTGTGCAATGGGGACTGCATCCGTGCCTGTGTCTGGGGCCATCAGGAAGTAGGTGCTGGTTTGGTAGCCCTAAGCAATCAGGCCTCTTGCATACCAATCTCCTCGCCAAGCCCCTTTTCCTCCTCCCTGCCAGTGTCTCCCATCTATTTGGCATTACTCTGCCTAATACCTAGTCTTCCTTTCGTATTTCATATTTCTTCCTTTTAAAGTATGCCTGCAGTTTGTCCGGCTGGCACCAGCCTACCTGTCACCTGTGCATAATCGTGTGCCATTGGGTTATCCACTAAACATGAAAGGGTTTCTTCAGGATCACCCTCGACTGGTGCAAAAAGTCCCAGGGAGAGGCAGGGAGAAGATGCCCGCTGTGCCGAAGAGCCTGTCTGAACCGGTCAGACCTGTTTCAGTCGCGTGGTGGGTTTCCAGCACCTGTGAATGCTCAGCTGTAGCCCAGGAGAGGTGCAAGCTAGGAGGGAGCATCAGCTAAGAGGGAGCTAGTAGGAGGCAATGTTTGTCTGGGGATTGAGATCTTCTGCTATGGTTTGGGGCTGTGCATTTAGCATCCTGCAAGGTTTCCCTGCACTTTCAGTCATCTTGCAGCAGTACCCTCTAGCGCACACGCACGGAGACTGCAGCTGGGGTTGGCCCTGTGAGCTCGGGGGCCTGCTCCTTTTGCACTCCCTCCTTGCTGGGCGTCTCTGGCCTCCCACACTGCTCTGAGCCTGCCAGGGAACCGTGAGCCGTGGTCGAGCATCATCGCTGAGTTGGCTGAACTTTTCTGAGCGGGTCCCTGCAGCGAGGCTTGCAGGTGGTCCTAGACGTTTGCCGCTTCAGAAGTAGCTTTGCCCTTTCTGGCCAGCTGCGCCTGCAAGAAACCATGCTGCACGGGTGAATCATCTTACCTTGCCCAGGAGCTTGTGTTGTTAGTGACCATTCAGAGTCAAAGGATCTCAAAGCACTTAATGAGCATGAATTGGTTCAGCCTGGAGGTCCCTTTCTGCAGGGCGTTTGTGGTTCCCATCTTGCAGGTGGACATGCAGACTTCAGCTTTCCAAGTTGCCTCTGGTTTGACTTGACTTGAGGTTACAGGTGACAGGTCCCTGGCACCAGGAGTGCCGGGTTTCAGTGGCTCCCCTCCTGGCAGGGAGATGCATTATGTTCACTGCCCGGGGAAGTCATGGAGGCTAATCCCCGGGGGAAGAGGGGCAGGAAGGGGCATCACATCTGGACCCCGCAGCAGGTTGTGAGCCACGGGGCCCAGGGAGGACCAGCTCTTTGCACACTCCAGGGCCGCACACTGGACTCAGCAAAGTGGGTTTGTTCAACCTCTGAATTGCTCTGCTGAATCGAGGGGCTGCTTGTGCCACCGCCTTCCCCAGTGACTTAAAACCACCATCGCTCTCTCCAGCCTCTGAGCTAAAGCCTGCGCTGGGACACGGGCTTTCCTGCCTCCTGTGTTTCCGGGGCAGGTGCATTTCCCAGCCTGAGGTCTGCCCAGGTGCGGGAGCGGTGGAGCTTCGCCCTGCGCCCACGCGTTGGCAGCAGGGCGATGGGGTGTGAGGCAGTGTTGGGGCAGCTGCCTGGCTCAGCCATGCTCTAGGTGTGTGGGATTTCTAAATAAATGTTTGGCACAGGTCACTGGGGCCTTTTTGGAGGTGAAAATGTTCCCAGAGAGGGCATCTATCCACAAAGACAGCTCTCGAAGGGGACCTCCACGGGACTGAACTTCACGTGGGTGGACGTTGAGACCCTCGGCCCAGGCCTTGGGAGATCCAGAAAGTGTCACCGTGAGGACAAAAGCAGCTGGAAAGGACTATGAAGCCAAGTGTACATCCCCGCACGTGGGCCGCAGGAGTCCATCAGCTGGCGTTTGCGCGGTGCCCTTTGCGCCGGGAGCAACGTGGCGCCAGTATAGCACCACTTCCCCGGTTAACGGGGTTCCAGATTCGTGTGATGCTTAGTGTGTTTGGAGCTGGGGGTTATATTAAAATGGTGTTGTGTGTGTGCACCTGCCCCCCACACAAGGGAATCAGACCCTGCGTGTTGGGGGCCTTCAGCGAGTGGAGCCAAAGGGTCTGTGCCTTCAGGGCAGGAAGAGCCGAGTCCTGCAGCTCGTAGTGCTGAAGCCAAAAGACAAAGCCGTTAGCTAGTTGAGCCGGCCACGTGCCCGGCTGCGCGGTGGGTGTCTCCTGGAGGTCCCATCTCTGCTCCTGGCGTCTCGCACCTATTCACCTGCTTGGCAGCCCTGGTCCCCAGCACCGTGCCCGGGCTCCCTGGCTCCCTTCAGGTGCGTCTCTGCCTTTGGACCCTGCGGCAGGAATCCTGCACTCTGGCAGCGAGCGGGCTGCCGTCTTCCTCTCTCAAAGTGTCCCCCCCGGCTCTCCAGCCCCTGACCTGCTGCTTTCCCGGCTCTTCACAGAGCCGGCATCGGTGTGCGGCTCCTGTTTGCACCGACTGCCGCCCGTGCAGGCCCGGCTCGAGTGTCCGAGCTCCCTCCCTTCCTCGCTCCCCGTCAGCTCCAGCTCTCGGCTCCATTTCTGTGTCCCTCCGGCGTCCCCCTCGCTCCCCGGAGTACAGTCGCTCCGCTCCTCCCCAGCCATTAATCTCGCCAAGCCAGCAGGATTGTGTCCCCCAGCTCCAGGCTACAGCCCAGCCGATGCTTGAGGAAAGCATCGCGGGTCCTGGTACGGGTACGTGAGTAACCATGCAGAAGGAATCAGCTCCTTCTTGCCGATGGGGCTCCTGGGGTGGCATCAGAGCCACCCTCCCCGGCGTCATGCCCCAGCTGGCCGGCCACATGCAGTCCATGCCACGAGTCCCCGTTGGAGTCTCCCGGCCCCTTGTGAGGACCGCGATAGCCCTGCCTGGGCGAGAGATCTGCCAGCAGCCCGGGATGCCCAGGGCTTGGCAGGTTCCCTGAGATGCCGGCGGCTGAGCGAATGCCAAATGCAAAGGGGTTTGGGGTGGGTTTTCCCCCCCGATGTGCCGCCAGTCGACTGCTCCCTCGGCTGCGTTTCATGAAAGCCTCCACAGAGCCTTGCAGGTGCCTCCGTCGCGCGGCTGTCCGCGTGCCAGGAATGCAAATGAAGCCAGCGGCACGGGCGGCCGGCACGGTGCACGGCAGAATATATGTCTCCTGCACGCAGAGTAATTAATGGTTGAGGGGAATCGAGCGAGCCACACGGAAGCTGTTGCCCAATTAGTTAAACTAATTGAGAAGTCGCGATGGGTATCGGGGACCGTACGGCCTGGCGGCACCGCAGCAGGCACCCCACTGCTGTTGGCAGTCGGTGCCAGCCCAGCTGCGCCAACGGAGCCGAGATCCCATCCCCGACGGCCGCGGGGTTTCGGCAGGGGCATCTGGTGCCGTGTTGCGGGTTTCGGCAGGGCCGTTCCCCCTTGCCCAGGGGTTTGCACAGTCCCCCTCCACCTTGTTGGCACTATGTCCAGCGCGGTGACTGTGCCTATAGCCTGACGGTGCCCTCCAGGCACCGTGGGGGTGGTATTTGCCTCGGCAGCTGGCAGCCCCGTCTCATCAGGATCCAGACGCTTGCACATCACCCTGGCTTCGTGGCAGCCGCGCTGCTTATTTCTTTTTAACGAAATTTGTACGCGGTGGGCGCCCGGCTCCAGGTGGACAGGTTTCCTGGAGGCTGAGCTTTTTGGGGGGGTCAAAGGGAGGACCGGCGGGGCTTTGTGCGAACGGCGGGCGGCGCAGGCGGCGCAGGGACGCGCGCTGTATTGAGTTATGCTTTTCCCAGTATTCTCGGTGACAGATTACAGCTGGAGCGAGCTGCAAACATCGAACGGCAACGGAGGCGTCAATTTAGTTATTAACAAAGGACGGTATTCAAATGACGCTGGCACGGCTCCAAGTTGCGGGAGCTTATGAGGAGCGAGGAGGGCGTATTAAATATTCATCGAAATCTTGGCATTTCGCTCGCGCCTCCATCCTTTTCGCCCCTCCCGCCCCAAATTATTTAGTCCTAAAGGTTAGGAGCCGGCTCCAGGAATTAATTATTTCATTAACCCGGCATAAATGACGTTTTTACAACTAAGTTTTTTAAGGTCGACGCGAAACGGGTCTTGGCGGCACTTCGTCAGGTTCGCTCATCACGTGACTCGTGACCTTGGCCACGTGACGACGCCGACTGATGCTAAAGGCAGCATGTGACCCTCAATGCTACGTGAGCTCAAAAAAAAATTTAAATACAAAAATATAAGCAGGTCTCTCTCCTTCCTTCACCTGCCCTTTTATAGTTCAGTCCCTACCCTGAGTGTGGAGCGACACTGCAGGTTTAGCAAGCTGCACGGAGCGCCTGCCAGAGCCGGGTAGCAACGTGCCACCGCCGCGCGCTGCATAATCCTGCCCTCTGCTTTTCTGCCTCGCGCCTCCCCACCTGGTAAGTTAACGGATACTCTGAGCAATTAATTTGCGCGGCTTTCCCGGAGTAACTCATTAGCATGCACAGTGCAAAGCCGGGTGTAAATATGCGTGCAGTCTCATCAAATAAATGTGAAGGCGCCCTCTCCATCGGCGCGGCTGTCAAGCGCAGCTGAGAGCAGGGAGCGTGGCTTGCTGCAGACGGCGCCGGGCTGGGGACGTGAATGCACTGAATGTTGTGTGTGTGCGGGCGCGCCCGGCTGCTGTTCCCTTTCCGTGGAGCCTCCGCGGCGGGATCCCAGCGACTTGAGTCAGTGCAAATATTGTGACACGCTGTAAGGCAACGCGGCGGAGGCGGACGGACGGACGGACGGACGGAGGGACAGCCGCCCGTCTGCCGCCTGCTCCTGCTCGGCTGCTGCGCTGCAAACGACCCTCCTGCCTGGGGCCGGGGTTTTGTTTTTGGCGTCCGGGCGCTGCTCGGTGACAAGCGGGTTCGTGCCGGGGCCTGACACTGTTCCGCTCTGTGGGCGCCGGGCGGTCCTGCAGTGGCCGTGCTCAGACCACGCGGGTTTCTCCCGGCGTTAAAGCGCGCCGCGGCACCCGTACGAGCACGCACGCTCGCCGCTGTCTCCGCGCTGCCGACTCGGACCCCGGCGAGGGGTGGGCCGGTCGCTTGTGGGGAGTAATGAGCTGCTGTGCAAATGTGCTCGGCCGAGGCTCTCCGTTATGCAAGTGCTGGTCCCGGCGTCCCTCTGAGCCCAAGTTTAAAAGGAGCCCGAGAGCCCCGCTCGCCAGGCCTGCAGGCTTTCGGCAGCGCCGGCCGCCCCTTCATTAGGATGCAAGTCCATTGCCATCTCCGTGGAGACCATGGGAAAGGGAGGCTTGGCTGCATTAGTGTCTCGTACGACTGGCAGCCATGCTGAGACGAGGGCAGCTGCCTGCGGGTGATGAATTACTGCCCCTGTTCAGGCATCAGCCTTTGTTCCCGTGTATTGTCCGCAGAGAAACCGGAGAGAAAAGTGAAATGCATCACGATAGGAGGGAAACAATAGGCTAGCGCGCTCCCCGCGCCCGGGGCAGGCAGCAGCCGCGGCCCTCTCCCTTCTCAGCATTCCTGACCTTTTTCCCTTTCTTTTTTTTTTTTGTCCTTGAACTAATTAGCCACAAGCTCTTTTGAGCGGACGTGGAATATGAATTGCCTTTCTGGTGAGGCATTGTAGCTGGAGCCGTCCCGTATTTCATACTCGGGCAGTCCTGGCCAGGAATTAGCTCCTCTTGTGTCACGAAGAGAAATGGTACGTTTTGGAGGCATCGTTAAAGATGCTGGCAGATAAAAAAAAAGCAAGCCAGCGGAGGGTTTCTGTGCGCGACTGAGCTCGCCGGTCTCGGCTCCGGGCCGCGCTGTGCACGGGCTCCCCTGCGACGGGAGTCGCCCGCAGCGGCTGCCACGGAGGTGGATGAGGCTTCGTGTTTGTCCTCCGCATTCGCCATTTGGGGGATGAATTCTGCAAACTCTCTAATTGGCACCAACGTCCGCCTGGCCCCCTCCGTGGCCAGCCGTCGCAAAGGGAGCCCTTGAAATCAGGTGTGGGCTGTGGCGGTCAGGGCCTTGCTGCTGGAGGATCGCTTCTCTCTGCTCGCTTGTATGGATCTGGGGATTTTCGCCGGCCCGATCAGTGCAGATTCACAGGCAACCCCTGCCCTGCTGCAGGTTGCGTTGCGGGGCAGGTGCTGGCCTGGCTGACTCCTCGCACTGCAATAGCTGGGTCACCGCTGAGCGGCGGGAGAGCCTGCTTCCATCGACACCGGCCATCCAAACGTCCCCAGTGCCCTTACATAGAGCAAGTGGGGGGAGAGGCTTCCAGAGAGGGCCAGGACTGGATGTCCCGGGGCCGTGCAATGAGCCGCCCAGGAGGAATGGGGATGGTGGATGGTGGTGGGTCCAAAGGCCTGGGAGGGATCTCGGGTCCGTGCAGAGATGAGCACTGGCGGGGAAGGAGCGCAGGTCAGGCGTCCTGCAGGACCCCGGGGTCATTACTCCCAGACTGGAGGAAACCCCCGGGGACTCATTCCTTGGGTCAGTAACGTGCAGGTTTGGTGAAACTTGAACTCCTCTAGCTCTACGTCATTGGGGGTGCGGGCGACGAGGATGCACGGGGACGTGAGCTTAGCTGCAGCTGCGGCCTGCATTCGTGCCTTCCAGCTGCCATGGGCATGCCAAGCCCAGGGGTCTCGGTCAGTTGGGAGCTGCTTTCCCTCCTGCTCACCGGGGGCAGGACTCCTGGTGTCCCAGCTGCAGGGCTCGTGCTCTCAGCCCTCCTGTTCCCACCTGTGGCATCACCGCAGAAGGGGCAGTGCTCTTGGGTGGTCCGGACCCGGGTGCAGGGGCCAGGTGTGCCCGCGGGTGCAGGGCCCTGCTCAGAATGTCTCCCCCACGGGGCAGGGGGCAGGTGGTCTCCTTCAGCTCTTATGCCTGCAGAAAGATGGATCGGACACTGGTCAGAGAACAAAGCAGCTGTTAACTGGTCCAGTTGGCTTCTCCCTAGCGCTCTGGGCTGGGTGCTGGGCAGCTGGATTCCTGGTTTCTCAGCCCTGCCACTTGCCCTCCACTCCTCCGCATCTCGATCCCATGCCCGCGGGCGGCTCCGAGGAGAGGCCGACACATCAGAAGTGCCCAGGGATGCTCCAATGCAGCCGTTTAGGAGCGAGTCAGATGTAGAGAGCTCCTGTCCTTGGCCGGTCCCAAGGCCTGGTCCTTCCACAGCCACGAGGGCCCCATCCTGGCTCACGGCTCAGTTGGCTTCGAGGTCGCCGGTGGCAGTCGGCGCTCCAGGGACAGGGCAGGGGCCGGAGCCCAGGCCTTGGCCTGAGCTCGGGGCCGGGATGGATCCTGGCTGGACTCATTTAAGGGGCCAACTGCAAGGAGCTGCCTCCCCAGTCTCTAGCTTCCCTTGTGCCGCCGCGGCCAGGGAGCCTTTCCTCCTGTTCCCTACACTGCTCCCGTCATTGTTGCCTTCAGCCCATTGCTGGGGCACGGTGCCCGGGCACGAGGCTCTCCGCGCTTTCACCGCCTCACTGACACGTCCTTGAGCCATCTGCACCGCAGGGCTCCAGCCCTCTCCACTACTCCCCGTCGACCCAGCCAGCCTCTTGCTTCCTCCCGGGAGTTAGGGCGATCTCCTTCCCCCAGTTTCTCCCACTGCCCGGTCTGCAGGTGGATGCAGCGCTCGCAGCCTCGTGCTTTGCAGCATCGTCCCTGTTGCACAAGGATCTGCCGGGTCCTGCGTTGCCCCAGCACGAGGCGGGGGATGCAGAGACATGGTGCGTTAAATCTGAGCGGAAGAATTTTATGCTTGCAAGCAAGGGGGTGGCTGGCTTTCCAAAGACCTGAAAGAGCCCATGGGGAGAGCCAGGGGAGGTGGGATTCATCTGGGGGCTTTGTGCACGGGCCTGGTACTGGCAGACTCCTGCTCCAAAAATCCCACCCAGCCGGGTCCCTTGTAGCTGTGCATCGCCCAGCAGCGTTGACCCCTGCTTCGCCTTCCCCCGCCGTGATGCTGGTGGTGGACAAGACACTTAGCTGATGTGGCACGCTGGAGGCACCTGGGCAGGTGGTTTCTGAGCAGCCTGTTCATGTGTCCCGAGAAGCATTTCAAACATTGCAAACTTTTTTTTTTTTAATTTATATTAATGAGAAAGTTGAACCTGCAGAAGAAAACCCAAGCAGGTACTTCCACACACACCTTGCCCACAGCCCTGGCCGTTACAGACCTGGTACCTTGCTGCCAGGCGAGTCTATTTAACTTGACCTGTCGGTGCCCACATCTTCCCACGCGCTGCCCGTTTTGGCCCAGTGGGCACAGGCCTGAGAGCGAGGCGCTACGCTTTTAAAGACACTCAAAGTCAAGATGCTGCGGGTAGAGGAAGCAGACGCGTGTGAGCAAGTGACTGCCGCGCTGCCTCCGCCTTCTGCTCTATCGACCGGTAGAATCGGGCCCTGCTGGGAGCTGTAAACTGCAGGAGACGGCGGGAGAACAACATTCCCCGATTAGCGCAAGGAATTAAGAATTAATTTGTCAAACCCTGTTAACAAATGGTCAGTAATTAAGAAAGCAGCCAGCAAATGGAGTGTTTGCTCAGCCAGGCGTCCCCCGGGGGGTGAGCCATGGCGTTAGGGGCCTGGAGTTAGCGAGAAGCATCCTACTGGGGTGAGTTAAACCTGCCGGCCGGCTATTCCAGCCTGGGACTGGCGAGACTGCCGGGGTGTTCGTGCCTGGCACGGCAAGGGGAAGGGGAGCAGGCAGATGGGAGAGGGCTTTGCTGGGGGTTGCTTCTGCTCTGCCAGCTGGGCAGCAAGTGGAGCCGCTGCGTGGGGTCCTGCTGATCTGTGCCAAGGGGATGCTGGCAAAGTAGGGCTTCTCTCTGAGCGTGTCGCACAAGCCTTGTCTTCCGGCAGCGGATGTGTGCACAAGAGTCTGGGGAGGAGGACACCGGTGTGCAAAGGAGGGGGAAGGCCGCATGCCATGTGTCGCCCCAGTGGGTGCTGTGCCAGGCCAGGAGCGGTGCCCTCCGTCTGGGGAGCGCGCTGGGCCAGGCTCCAAGCAGTGCCACGGTTCTGCATGGGACTGACCCCGTGGCGTCTGTCGTGTCTGGCATGACACGGCGAGAAGCCGTGCCTAGGCCACGCTGCCCACCAGGCCCTCCCTCTCGTCCATCTGGCCTGGCCGGGCAGAGAAGCGGTGGCCATCGGTCTGGCTGAGAGGTCGTGGCGAGACCCCCGGGACCAGCCCGCAGCCAGCGATGCCTGTGAAGCTGGGAGGTCCCGAGGGTTGTGTGCTGGGGCCAGGTCGTGTCTGTGCACCATTAGTGCAAAGCACCCCCTATGTGTTGTGCTCTCTGCTGGGAATGAGCCGGGGCGACGCTGGCAGCTGTTGGGAGCTGAGTCTCTGCTGCTGCTCTCGCCACTACCCCCCAGTCTGACTGCCCAACCCGGGTGGGAGCGGAGACGGGGAAGGAAGAGCCAAGCGCAGACAAAGCCCAAAGCGAAGTCTCATCGCCACCACGTCCCAGCAGTGCCCTCCACCCTCCAGCCGCGGCTTTAGCTTTTCCTTGCAGATGGACATCAACGGATCCCTTAATTTTAGTGGCCACTAGCTGCGGAGGCTGCTGGTTGGGCTCATTAGTGGTGCATCCCCCTGCAAGGAGCCGGGGACAGGAGCAGGGTGCAGGGCTGGGCCCCCGCGCAGGCAGCCTACAGCTGGAGGCACATCTGGGGCTGTGCCATGGCAGGGCTTGGGCTGGCACCAGTGTCCAGGGCCCGGGCGCTGGGATCCTGCAGGCCAGGACAGGGTCTTCCAGCATCATAATGTGCCTAGCGAATGGAGCCAAGTGATTTAGGCCCAGCAACCTCTCGGGATGCTTGACCCAAGATGACCTCTCCCAGGCGCTTGGCTGGCTGTAGGGCATAGCCGGAGCAGGTCGCCCCTTCGCTGCCTGTCGCCGGACTGACCCAGGGGCTGGGAGCCTGCTGTTCCCACCAGCATCGCCACTGCCCGTTCAGTACAGGGTGCACAGTGCTTAAGTAACTTTGGGCCCCTGGTGCCTGCTCCCGGGGGAAGGACACTCAACCCAGGGCCCCTTGCTGCGTTGGGAGCTGGGTGCCATGTCACAAGGGCTGGCAGAATCTGGCCCTTGATGTCCAGCCGTGCCCCGCCTGACCCCTCTGCCTGCTTGCCGTGGGCCGTGGGCCTCCTGCGTGCTGCGCGCCAAGCAGAACCCCCCCAGCCTTGATTTAATAAGTCCCCGAAAATGTCATAAAAGACCTGATAATAAAATATCAGATGCAGGGAAATGACTAGCCAAAAGGCACGTTAAAAAGTGAAGAGCATAAATGTACTAGATGAAGACACTAATTTCTGTCCCTTGTACATCCTCCATCTTTCCTGTGCTTTGACAGACAGAAATAAATGCCCCCTCTTTCTCCGGAGCTCGCTCTGACTCTCCTTGCTGTGCTGTAACCACAGGGTGCCCATCGCTGGAGCAGCCCATTTATTTTCAAGATTTGATGCTTTATCACTTTCAAAGGAGCGGCTTCGCTGGTTCATCACACACTCCCTCCCATTGCAAGGGCTGGCACTTAAGAGGCAGATGGAGATTCTGGTGGCAATAACTACATTTGGTTGTCAGCGCTCTGAAGCATCTCTGCAAATTAAAGACCCACAGTTGGGGCCTTTGTTTATTAAACCACGTAAGCAAAGCAAAAAGGAAAACAAAAGGCGAGGTTGTGAAAGCGAGTCCCAAGACACGAAGGGGCTTTTGTGGTGACCCAGCAGTGCAGAAATGAGAGCTGGTCTTTCCTTTCGTGTAGCCGTAGCTGTGGACGGATGCGAGGCCGGCGAGCTCCCCCGCGCAGCACGCAGTGCAAGATCAGCAGCTCCGGCGATGGAGGCGTTAATGTTTTAATGGGCTGATGGCCTCATAAATAATCTTCTCTGTTCTAGAGCAATTGACCTGGTCACCGTGGTAATAACGGGCCATCCCTTGGGTTCCTGTTCAGAGGCTCAGGAAGCCCTTTCAGAGGGGGCCTTAAGTGGCTTTTAACAATATATATTTGATATTGTCACAGTCTAGTACTCTGCTAATTCAGCAGCCAGCACAAGTGCCACCCGTTCAGGTCCAGGGATATTTCAATTAAAAATAGAGACAAAACGGCGAAGTCCCGGCAAACGTGCTCTTTGTTTTCCCGCCCCGAGTGGGCACGGTGCCGCGGCCGGCTCCACAGCGTGTGAAGGCATCTCGTGGACATGGCGCTTTGATTTGCAAACGCCCGTTCGAGCCTTTTGTTTTGCTAGGCCTGAGCCGGCAGAGACGTGGCAGGCGAGGAGAGCTTCACCGTCGGACCCAGGCGAGCGCTGGAACGGTCCTTGCGCCTCAAGGTGACTCCATCACTGCGCCGCCTCGTCCTGGGCCGCACATACAGGTGGGCTCTGTCCACCTGCTCCGGATGCCTGGGAGCGAGGACTTTTCCCACCACCGAGGAAACATGGCACGGGGCTTTCCCTGGCACCGCGGCCCCGAAGGCGCCCGGGGGTGTCTGCCCAAGCCGCAGCTCTCGAGGGATTAGCTTGGGGTGCACCGTGCCCAGCTCCTCCTTATTCAGGAGGCTCATTTCTCTTCATTGTGCGAGGGCTCCCTTGCACTCGTTGTTGTTCAAACATGCCCATCTCTGCCTTCGAACCCTCCAGCGTGTTAATCCCTGCCAGGGCCTCCGGCTCTTCCCGGCGTCGGGGGGTGGCTGGGGCTCGGCTGAGCCGCTCTATGATATTGTAGCCAGTGCTGCTCGTGCCTGGCTTTCAGGAGGACCCCAGGGAGGATGCGAATGCATTGCTGCGGTTAAAGATATCGGGGTCGGGGTCTCTGCCGGTGGGATTGGGGGCTAGCTCTTCACCTCTGCTGCAGATAGGGATCATTCCTTGTCAGCAACCACCCCAAACATGCAGCTTGTATTATGCTTAACGCAACCAAAGGGCTGCCTCCACCTCTGCCTCTCTCATCACACATGTCGAGAGCTCGGCCTGGCTCAAGGTGATGATCTCTGGCCACGCGCAGGGAAGACCCCAAATGCCATGCATTGTGTGACATCGAGTGCAAGCATCTCCCCCTCCCCTCCCATCTTGGATGTAATTAAAAGAAAGACAGTCCCCCCGCTCCGGTATATTTTGGATGTAATTAAAAGTGAGCTGGTGAGGAAGAGCGGCCCCGTTTTGGGGGGAGAGGAGTGGCCAGTCACCGTCCTGCTGCACGGTCGATCCGACTCTGCTGTCTGGGGCCCTTCCTTTAGGCTACCGGGAAAACCTTCATCATAAACTTCCAGGTTTTTGTTACCTGAACAGCAAAAAAGATTGACCGGCGAGTGGGGGGCAGAAGGGGGCTGCTGACCCCCGGTTGCTCTCGCTCGGGTGATTGTGGCCCTGAACTACAGTCCCACGCCACGGCGCACGTCTTATCTTGGATGACTTTTCAATCCCGTATAGCTTCAGCCCTGACTTCTCTTTATCTAGATAGGATCACGGCTCTCGACATCTACGTGGAAATAGATATCTGCTGGGCGGTTGCTTCACACCCCCCCCGCCCCACGCTCGCTGGAATAAATCGCTGCGTCTCGGGGAGCTGGCTCCGTAGCTTGGATACAATAATTAAACCGAAATGTGCCGTCTGTAAAAGACTGTCATGTTTAAACATTGCATTGTTCCCCGCGAGTTCCACATGACGGAACTTGATGCCGAATCATTTCATTCAATTAAAAGTGGCAGCCCTGCTGCCTTCTGTGCCGCGACTGGGTCATTAATACTTGGGATAATTTGTTACTCCCCCTCCCTTGCTCGCCTCTACTGTGACGGCATATGCGGGGCCTGGAGTTGAACGAATGGCGGCTGTCTGCCACTGGTTAACTGTTTCACTGCGGCGGGTGGGACGCGCAGCCAAAACGGACCTGCGCGGCCCCCAAGCCCACCGCGTCGGGCTGCCTGGAGCCCCTGGCACGAGTCCGCGGCGTGGTGGGCACGACCCCTGAAAACTGCCAGAATAGCTTTCAGAGGGAGGCATGAGCTTGGATTCCTATAAGGGAAGTGCCGGAGGAGCAGGATTGAACACGGGATTTGTAGGCACTCGAGTCAGGAGTGGCAAGGATTAACTGGCACGAGTGTCTGCCCTGCTGCGGGGAGGCCAGGGACAGCTCGCGGCGTCCAGCGCCGGCTGCGTGAGACCATCAGGTGCCGGCAGCCGTCTGCAGCGGTGTGATAGCACGATGCTCATCTATAGCAGCAGGGTTGTGGCCGTGTCTTGAAGTCGGGGGCGCTGGCAGAGGCACCCGATAACTTGGCTAGCGCAGAGCCCACATATGCGAGTGCTCAGGGCATTTGCATTTTATTAACTGTCAGAGATGCCCAGGCTGTTACTGCCTCGTTTCAGTGCTTGTCCCTGCCTCGGGGCCAGCCCTCCCCATCACCCCCAAAGAAGCCTTGTTGGGAAGCCGTTGGGGCTGTGCACGTGGCTTGTCTCAGCCGCCACGGCCAGCTGCATAGGTGCCTTGCCCATGGTCTCTGAGGGCTCTGCTTACCCTGGCCTTCACGAAAGGTACCTCTGCCAAAGCTGCTTGTCTCCTGTGAGGTCCCAGCCACGTCCTGTGGCAGCACGTGCAATGCAGGGACTGGTGCAGAGTGAGCTGGGAGCTTGCTGAGGGCTTGGAGGGGGGCAAAGCAGCTTTGCTTTGCAGCCAGGAGCTGGACACACTTCGCGCTGCCCGCCCTCTCCGGCCGCGGCCACCCCCGTGTCCGGCAGGGTCTGGAGACCTGGGCCAGGAACCTGCCCTGCACCTCCCGGTCTGGGCTGCCCTCCCCTGCACCCCCAGCTCCACCCCAGGACTGTGGCCATCACGGAAAGCCACTTGAATATCCCTGGGCCTGTTTTTGTAAATGAGCCTAACCGGCAGCCACGGCATCGATGACACCTAATTACTGCTCGGGGAAGTTCGCACGACGTGCTCGCAGGGAAAGGCTCGTGACGCCGGGAAATGAACAAGATGCCGGCTGTAGGGAGCGGTAATTACAGGGGACTGACACGCTGTGAGCTGGTTATGATAATGAAGCGGTGCATCAAATCAAATTAACCTTCGTTATTTAACACGGAGTGTGCGGAGGGCTTGGCTGCTCCGCGGATGCCGCCTCCGAAACGGGAGCAGAGCCCTCTCAGCGGCAGCTGAAACGAGGCCGCCGAAGGCTGCTCGTCTTGGAGGCACGGTGGCTGAGCCGTCGCCGGCTCCCGGCTGAGGCGATGGAGAGAGCCGGCTCCGGAGAGGCCGCAGAGCTGCGGCTGTCGGCCCGGGGACTGCCGCTTTGCCGGGGAGCCCCACTGCCGACGGCCGAGCCTCAGCGCCTCCCCACGACGGCCGAGGCCTCGGCGGAGGACGCCGCTCCCTGCGCCGTGCCTGCGTTGCTGCGCGCCCTCCCTCTCGCCTCTGCACCGGAGCCCGGGAAAGGTCGGTCTCCTGCCAGCGAGTGGTGACCGTTCGTCCCCAGGGCGCTGGGTGCAGGACCGGCTCTGCCTGCCCCCTGCCAGGCCACTTCCATTTCTAGGGCGAAGGATGTGCAGAGTCCTTGATTTGTTTCAAGGGGCTTGGTCCGCCTGCCCCTCCTCCTTACCAAGGAGCAGGCGCTCGCTGGAGGGACATGGGACTAGACGTGGCCTCCTGAGGTCCCTTCCAACCTTAATTTTCTTTATGCGTTGACCTTGGGGTCCCTTCGTGCTGGCAGGTGAGTCGCCTTTCCAACAAACACCTTTCAAATTTAGGCCCCGCTGGACCTCCCTTCCCGTTTCCGCGCTGCCCGCGATGGCCCAGCCCTGACACGGACGTCTTGAGAGCCCCGGCGTTGTTTTCTGCCTGCGTTGGCAGGGGCAGGATTCATTAAAGGACGTGCTGGTGGGGAGGGGGAATGGGGGTTATGCCAAAGTTTCTGTCGTGGGAGAGTGATGCCATCACCGTGAATGAGGACTTTTCAGGGTCTTTGGGTTTTTTTGCATTTTTTATTTTTATTTGCAGCTTGGTTGAGTTAAAAAGAAGAGGTGGCTGTATCCTGGAGAGAGCGAGCCAACCCTGCCCAGTCGTTAAGGGCCAGGTGGAGCTATCATCAGGGCTGGCGAATCCTCCTGCCAAGAGCACTGGACTAGGAGCCGCGTTGGGTCGTGGGCGGGAGCTGGGGCTGCTTGGTGGCTGTTCGAATCGCACGGGAGGAGAAATGCCGGGAATACAAACAGATCCAAGGAGCTGATGAGAAACCTTCTGGGGCTGGCTGGGATCCTCCGTGCCCTGGCAGCTGCCTCCGAGGTTTATCGACCTGCTCTGCTGTCGAACGCGTTTGTTTTGAATGGTCCGGGGTTAGGAGCCGTTTGCCCAGCGCCCCGTGTCTGGCCTGGGCCCCTTCTGGAAGCGGGGGTGCCGTCCGCGTCTTCATCCTTCTTCAGACTTCCTGCAGGTTGGAGTGGGGCAAGGTGGCGCTTTGGCCGCAGTCTTGCTACCCCGCGGCTCCCAGATGGTGGAGGGAGATGTGCCAGGCCGCCTTCACCGCAGCTTGTTTTATTTTACTCTCTCTTGCTCTGCTATTAGGATGAATAAAGCCACATGTGTCTCTGCGCCTTCCTTCCCATTTGTCCAACATAGCATGCATTTTTTCTTCCCCCTGCACTTGTGCGCGGCAGGGGGGCAATCATTCCCATTAAAGGACTTGAATGGATAACTTATTCCTAATATTAGCAACGTTGTACTGGCCATTTGGGATGGTAGCTGAGTGTTTTTCTCAGTGAGGGTGAGAGTTGTGCACTGCAGTATCAGGCAGACTTGTTAACATCCAAGTGTCAGGAGTTTATTCCCAGCTCTGCTCAATGCAGGAACCTGCCCGAGTACTCTTCTCTTCCTAGCCAGCAAGAGCCTCTGGTTTCCACCCGAGCCAGCCGCAGGCAGAGACGGGTCTGCAGGAGGATGGGTGAGATGGGAGCTGGGGCAGCAGGAGGGTTTCCTTCCAGTCACCTAATAGCATCTCAAGTAAATTGCTCTCCATCATTAACCATGATGGAGCCATGAATGATTTAAGTGCAGCCAGAGGCCGTGTATCGCTGTATAGGAACGCGCTTGTCTGCACACTTCTGTCCAGCTACGGATGCTGGATGCTGCCCGTGCGCCTCTCCGTCCCGACACGGGTCCGTAGCTAGCAAGAAAGGGAGATAGTGGTTAACGAAGGGGGGACAAACCCTGCTCAGCCCGTCCAAGCAGGGTCCCCAGTGACGATGAGATGATCTTGCCGATGTCCTTTCCAGTCTGGCTGAACTGAACTGGTGCTTTTCTCATCTCCAGCCCCCTCCCAGGGCTTCCCTGTGTGTGGATTAGCACCCAGGTGTCATCCAAATAAGTTTCCCTCCTGTGCTAGCTTCAACTTCTGGATCCTGGGGAAGGGCACTGGGCTTTTGTGGTGATGGGTTCACTTTTACCTTGCTCCATCAGTATGAAAATGCCTCTCGAGTCCTGGTAGTTAATCACCATTGTACAGGAATGAAGAGAGCAGATTTTCCTTAATCCCCTTTAAATGGCCTCCAAATGAGGAATCAGGCAAAGATGACTAATGGCAGACGCGATTAAACTAATTTAATAGGTGCCGCTTTGATGGGAGCTCTCCCAAGCCCAGGTGGTGCCCTGGGGGGACCGCGTGCTGATTTTCCCCCCCGGAAAATGCTGGCTGCCGGGCACAAATGAGGCAGACGGGGCACTTTATTGTATGGGCCAAAGGATTCCTCTTTGCTGGATATGTTTGTCGTTTTCTGCAAGCGCTGCAGACCTGCTTTTAATAAGCCCTGCCAAATATAATCTCGCTGAAGGGACAGTAAATCCAGGTTCATTTAACAGCCGGAGAGGTGCCTCTCGCCTTATCAGATGCCTTCACTGAGGACTCCCCACGAGCGTGTATTTGTCTTTCAAGAGCTGTCAACAATAATGAAGCATAAAGCTGCTGAACTGTGTGCGTGGCGCTCTCCGAAGGAAGCCTGCTCCAGCGAGTCGCGGGAGCAGACCCTCGATGCCTGACCTGGCTCCTGGGTGGATCACGGCAGGAATCGCAGTGAACCGCGGGGTGAGACCCGGGCTGTGATGAATGTGCTCCCACGGCGGGGAGGCCGAGCAGGACGCGGATGCGGACACGGACACGGACACTGCAGCCGTGCCGGTGCCGGGCGGCAGGGATGAGTTCGGTGCCACATGAGCATCTTTTCTGTGACGTGTCCTTGGCTTGTGGATCACAGCCTCGTTTCCTGGCAGAAGGAAAGTTTTTGTTGGGCATGCCAGAGAAGACTTCAAACTCTGGCGTAGCCACTCTCTCCCTGGGCCAAGAGCTTTCCCCCGGCACAAATGGGCACTGATTTCTCACGCGGTGATTCTCAACCTGGGTGCTGTGAGCTCCTTTCAAGGGTGCCACGGGGTGTTTGCGCTGCTAGGTGGGCAGACAGGAATCGCAAGACGAACCCAG